>NC_064931.1:192644092-192965551 GCF_023897955.1 Schistocerca gregaria
ATGGGTCTATGAGGGTAGTAAATTCAATGGCACTATTTCGCCTAGTTTCAAATCGTGTACTGGTAGCTTTACAAAGTTTCAGACGATTCAGATTGCGTAATAGTATTGTAATCATAAGCCAATCCCACTTTCGTAATATACATGTTTTCTGATAAAACCGACGGAGAGAAAGGAAATGAAAGCGACCTGTTTCACTGAGTAGCGCCGCACTTGTTTCTCACAGTGAGTTTGTACAGAGAGTCTGCACATTGTTTTTCGCCTCAAGAGGACGAACTTGCATCGCTGTATCACCTCATAAAACATCGTGCCAATCGCAAGCGAGCATTTATCGGGGAGCTGAACACAAATGATGGACTCCGTTTGACCCGACAGAGTGATATTATTACTGCAGTTTACCGGTACTTCACGGATCTGAACTCGCAGTGCGATACATATGGTGATGACGGCGGTGATATCGTGCGTGCTGTGCCCGCCGTAGTCACGCCTGCGGAGAACTCGGCGGTAGTACACGATTTTGCTCCAGACGACGTCCTTGAACTGATTTCTGACTCCCCATTGAATAAATACCCTGGCTCTGATGGATTGCCACGGGAATTTTATGTGCGTTTCTGGCCCATAATCGGACACGCACTTACAGATGTTCTCAATGAAGTGATGTGAGGGAGTGCCTCGCCGGCCGAAATGAAGGAAAGTCGAGTTGTGCTAATACCAAAAAGCAAACACCAAAAAACTTAGATAGCTTCCGACCGATTACTTTACTCAATTTGATTACAAAACCCTTGCCAGAGCATTCAACGTCAGATTGTCTCCATTAATGAAGCAAGTGATTCACAACTATCAATCATGCTTCCCTGGTCACACTATTATGACGCCCCTTTCGGAATATAGAGATGTAATATCCATAGCGTCAGTCACTAACGTGAATCTCGCATTGCTGTTTGTCGACTTTTCAAGGCATTTGATCGCGTCCGCCACGAGTACCTCCTACAGCTACTGCAGCGCTGTGGTTTTGATCAACGGGTTATTAATGTCGTGTAATATTTCGTCACGAACATTACAACCAGAGTCAGCGTAAATCGACAGCTTACCCAACCCATCGAGGTCCAGCTAGGAGTGCCGCAGGGGATCCCTCTCTCCATGATGTTATTTGTTTTATCGGTCGAGCTGCTCTTACGCTCTATTCATGACAAACTTGCAGGCCTTTTGGTCGACGGGACGTCCTTCGTGGTTCGTGCTTACACCGACGACGTCGGAGTGTTACTGCGCAACGACGGAGACGTATCAACCCTCAAGACCGCGGTATACGAGTACTGTCGTGCTTCCGTTGCTAAAATCAACGCCGATAAATGCACCTTTGTCAACATCAGAGGATCAGACGCAGTCGCTGTACCTTGGGCGAAGCCTGTCGAAACCAACACCACTCTGGGAATGATTATCGACAAATGCCCGCTAAAAATGTATGCAAAAATTGGAAGCAGGTCATCAATAAAATGCAAGGTGCCATCTATGAAAACAATTGACGGTCCGTTGACATTCTCCAACGCATACGACTCCTCAGCAGTTATATATTCAGTAGAGCCTACTATACGGCCCAAATATTTCCAGTCCCCAAGATGCAGGCTAAACACGTGATGAAACTCTTTAATAGATTTATCTGGCAAGGGCATCTGTTCAAAGTGAAATACACCACGCTGACGTCTTCCAGACAGGCCGGCGGACTCAACATGCCTGACATTAACCGAAAATGTACTGCGTTATATATTAAACTAATCACCCACTTGTTGGACAAGGAACCTCTCAGCGTAACCAGTTGGCTCTTCCGAACCTTACAACCCACCGACATGCACCCACTCAGTGATTTAGGTAAAATGCATTACAAACAATGACATGTCAAGCACTTTTTTCTTGAAGTAAGCTATATAGATGAGCATTATTTCACGCAGGATTTACCAACGACGCACCTGTTATTAAAAAGAATAGTTCGAAATCCCATTGAACTTAAATACCCGAATGTTCATTGGAAGGCACTTTGGGGCAACATAAGTTTAACTGTCCACACTGCTGAGGCCGCGTCCACATGGTATGAAGCGGTCAACGATGTTATACCCACTAATGCAAGGTTGCATAGAATCGCTTTAAGTGACAGTGATAAATGCGTCCGCTGATGTCTGGTCGACACCTTACGCCATCGCTTCACTTGTGGCGGCCATCTCATTAACTGGAAATGGGTGCAGCAGAGGCTGGGCCTGATTACCCGCAGCAGCCCAGCCAGCCACTGCACTGACATCCTGCTCTGGCTGGACACGAGACATTTTCCAGCTACCAAGAACAACACCGCGATGCGGCTGTTAGGACAGTTTGTGACATATATCATTCACAATAGTGAATATAATCTCATTAGTTTCGAGGCTTATATGAGACCGGCGCGTTGGAAAATGAAACGTCACCAACATTTCAGGACGATGTTTGGTCACATGTTACACATAATGTTTGAAAAACAAGGCGTAGGGTAAGTCTCGACGCCAGTAAGGACACAAATCACGTGCAAGACTATGCAACGAACACAATACACAACGAATAAGGGATTACACCTGTTCCTAGTACTGCTCCCGACTTCTCAATGGTGTTATTAACTTCATTTGACGTTTTCCTTAATTTATGTTGCCTGTGCATGTCTTTGTTATTCGTTTGTATGCTCCAAATGACTTTCTGTGAAGACTATGGACGGTTGTAAATCAATTGACAGAACTGCAATTCTAGTTAAGACAGTCATATATATTTTGTGATTATCTTTAATATGTTTGCGTTTTGGTTCTATGTCTCTGTCTGGACTGAAGATGCTATTGTCATTTGGTTTTGTTTCGTAAGCTTACGAATGGTACTATATTGAAAAGTGTTCTTCAGTCTATTATAGGATGCAACTCTTGTTGAAACAGTGCCAGTGCTTCATTATTTTATTTTTGTGCTTATGTGCTTATATATTTGTTTTAATAAAGGGAAAAACAGACACGTAAGACAAAAAGAACTTCTTAGACGAAGTTGCTAAAAACTTCATTGTAGATAACCGGTTTTGGAAATACTAAGGTACCATCATCCGATCTGTAATAAATTTACAAGAAAAGCTACAAATTGTTATACAAATACTGCACAATTAACCCATGGAAGAACCTAATGCCGACATATCTCCATACAGATTATTGAATACTTCCTGTGCCAGTTACACACATTGAATTTCCAGGTACATAAACATCAAATGAGCCATGCGTTGGCAAGTGAAAAATTAACAATTATTGTGTAAATCACAATTCGCCAAAACATAGTTCCCATAACATAAGATGTCATGCATACCAGTCCGCCACATGTCTGTCAATAAATAACCAGAGCATGACCACAAGCACAATAGGTCTCGCTGCAGTACATAGATTCCATCAGTAAAATTCAAATACGTAATTTTAAAAAACAGTGTGTTCCAAATACACATATATAAAAATTTGTGAAATGCTTATAAAATATTTTTGATGATTTCTTCATGACAGAATGCCGTCTAAGAAACCCTATTCACAATATTTACGATCCCTGCGTTATATCATTACAGAACTGCAAGTACCTTTTTTTTTGACAGTATTGCTAAGTAAGCGACAAACATTGTTAGAAAAGAAAAATAATACTTTTTGAACTTATCATAAGAAGCAGAAGTTAGGCTGCATGCTAAAAATTTTCAGTAAGTATTATTAAAAACAAAATACAGTGGATTTCCAGTATCAAAAGCTAGCGCAATCAGTCTGAAAGTTACACTGTTATAGTGCAACGCACCGTATTTAGTGCACCCAAATATTAGGCTGTGTGATAGCCCATACCAGGACCGTAATCACTATGTGGGATACAAACGGAAAGCCGTAAAAGATAATTACAGCCCACGTCTTAAATTGAGCACATGAACTTAGTAGCCAAAGAATACTGAACATGAGAAATTTGGACTCACAAACCTGCGAAAGCTCATTCGTTGCATTATATTAATACTAGTTACCGACTAATAGGTAACTTAATGCATAGTAATATCGTAATGTAGCCTATTACCTGTCTTCATACGTCAACCTACAAAGCGGTTACACAATGTGGATGGAAACTTGAATAACACACAGGATACGCCACAGACCCGGCAAAAGCTAAAATAATTAATAAAGGAGTACCCAGAGGCGTCACTTAATAGTTTAGCTACACCATTGTAACTCGAGATCTACTGGCTGCAGCATACAGCTGAAAGTACTGAAGACATTCCATGCCTAAACAAAAGCATATGCTTCTTGCATCTACACAGTGAGATTTAATAGGTTATTAAGAGATATTCACTATTTTTTTGTATATACAACAGTGCACCTCAAAGCCTACTTTCCCTAACGTAAAGTTGGAATTATTACAGAACAGACAAACTGAATCGAAAACACGATGATATCTAGCATCTACGTGCAATAGTCCTCTAAAAACCACTATACACACACTAACGAACATAGAAGTCTACGTCAAATAATAGTCCGAAAATTTCCGAAGGATTCAAGGTTAAGATCTGAAAGGTGTCCACTTCATAGCAACAGAATACTATCCTCTATCTGAATAGTAGACAGCCAAGAATTTACTAGATATCTGCATATGAAATATATCCATAACATCACATATCAATTACTATGTAGCGCGAGCTTTACATTCAAACCACACTAGGTACATAGCACCCGTGTGCCATAGGATAATAACACCTTCTGTCTGAAGAGTACACAACCAAAGCTTTGCCGGATGTCTACCTGTAAAATATACCGTACATCATTATTATTGTACAACAGACACCGGGGGAGTAATAATGAAATAAGAAATAACCGAGTGCATAGGAACAATATGGATTAGGAAATTACCTTTTCTAGCTACATAATGTGCTGTAAAAGGATATTCAGAGGTATTTAGTAATCTGCCATTGATAGATCAATGCAGCTTGAGATTAACATTCAACAACGTCAAGTGGAACAACTAAAGAACAGACGCATTAAGTAAGAAACATGTGACATCATAGCATCTGTGTACAACCGGGTATTACTGTCCACTAACGAAACGGTATAAAGAAGACAGTTATATACACAACAGCGTCGCACGAGGTCTACGACCAAACCGTAATCCCATAAATACAGAAGGCTAGGATTTTGAGCATTTTACACTTCCTACAAACGCACGTATGTGGATATTTCCTTCACCTGTCTAAGAAATATGTCTGACTACAATGTTTAGAAATGACGTTAGTATATCGTCTATACAGCAACGTATCTCGAAGTCTATGCACGGCAACATTACGTTAAAATTTTAGGATGTAGGGTCCGCCAGTTACGCAAAACACTGCTATTTCCAAGTTCCCAAACATGTTTCAGCACTAGTGTGCATTCATCAGTGGGTTTCCATTTCATTTAATCTGTAATGTGAACATTTTTACTAAATCATAACAAAATTATGTGGATATTTAGTTGAAACAATAATTCGTTTTTTTAATACCTTTGCACTTGGTGTGTATGATTTTTCAGGACCACATGTGTATTATTTATTACAAGTAGCTAGTCATCTGAAACCAAAAGATGTTTCTGAGAAATTTTGATGGGAGTTAACCTATCCTCTAAACGTAGATAATTTGTCGCAATATTTCGCCCCTACTTACGTTTTCGAGTGGCAAGACGTTTTATTCTCAGCATCATGGTGAGGTGTTGTGATGCACACGTAAATATAACACTATTTTCACAAATAAGGTCGTAAAATCTCTTTGCGCTACACAGTGTAATTGTGGTTGTTGTGTGTTCCTTTCCTGCAATGGGTGTGACTTACCGCGCTGAATGTCTCAGACTCACTCCCACTTACTCTCACTTTCTCTCTCTCTCTGTTTGGAACACTTGGATATTTCGTTCCTAACCCGAACTGAAAAGCTTGTGCTAAGAAATCGGTACGTTGGGCAGCGTTTGAAGTCAAGGGCTTTTGACTTCAGTTTTCATTGCAGAATAAGCGTGGATGTACGGTGTGTCAGCACGACTCTGATAGTAAATAAACGCTGTATGAAAATATTTGACCTTACGAAGACAATACTGTATCTGTAATAAAGCAATGTTATAACAAATAAATGAAATTAATCGCAGTTGCGAATACAAACCACTATCAGCTGTTTCAAGATACGATTGCAATGAAAATTTGTGTCGGACCAAGACATCAATTTCCCAGTTCATGCGAGCGGTCGCCCTAACCGCTTTGGCTATCCTGACACGATTCACAGCAAGACCCAAACTTCCATGTGTCGCCGTTCCTGCGTCACATCCTGTACTCGCACACACATTATACAGTTCATGAACGCATTTCCGAAGGAACATTTCGTTGTACTTCTGGACAAGACAAGCAGCGCAGTATCTTAGTTGTCCGATGATATCAGTCAGCGACTTTCAAATAAAATGGCCTCCCCCGTACTGAAATTACATAATTGTTTTACCATTACAGGTTGTGACGCACGAATGGCCACGTATGGCTGTTCGGGTGAGGCAGTGAGTGGTGCCTTTGATTTCCTTAAATGAATGGAGTTCAGTGGTGTAAGAAGTATTACAGAAACCTCTCCCAGTGATGCGTCTATGAGAATAGTAGCTTCAATGATATTTTTTCGCCTAGTTTTAAGCTGGGAGCGGGTATCATTACAAAGTTTCAACGACTCAGATTGCGTAGTAGTATTGTAATCATAAACCAAACCAACGTTCTTAATATACAGGTTTCCTGTGAGAACCGATCGTGAGAGAGAAAACGACACCGCAAGCTATCACAACACAGCACAGCGTTTTCTTTCTCTCAGTTAGTGTTTACAGGAAGCACGTATATTGTTTGAAAAAACGTGTAGCTTATGCAAATCCAAAACGTGACAGGGTATTGCGTAAGCATCTCATTTAAATCAACATACAGGAGAACAAAACAGGTTACTTATCTCCGAACAGTTAATAACAATGACACAAGACACCTATAAATTATTACTGAAACAGGAGTGACTTGCCCCTCACCCCCGCCCCTCTCTCCCTCTTTCTATATATATATATATATATATATATATATATATATATATATATATATAACACTCTGATACTCCATCGGTTCCTAGCCGTAACTGAAATACGTGCATTACGAAATCTGCACTTCGAGCTGCGTAGAGCTCAAGGGCTTTTGACTTCACACCAGTTCCATTTATGAACAAAATTCGGCAAAACAATGGGTGTGCATGACTTTGAATGTACACTAACCCTATATAAAGAGGTTGACCTTTCAAAGGAAATACTGGAGCTGTAGCAATGTTATATGAAATACATCAAAAGTATTCGCAGTTGCATATACGAACAACCAGCAACTGTATAAGCGAAAGACGACAAAGAAAATCTGTGTCGAACCGTGACTCGAATACGGAATTCCCACTTCAAGAGAGCGTTCGTCTCAACCATTTTGGCCCTTCGTACACGATTCACGGCCGGACCGAAACTTCCTTCGCCGCAACCCTTACTCGTACATACGTTATGTAATTCATGTATGCATCGATCTTCTTAACGAGACAGGCAGTGGAATATCTCATTTATCCGACAATACCAATCAGTGTCTTTGAAATAAAGTGTCCTGTCACGTACAGGAATTACATAAGTGTGTCTCATTACAGGTTGTGATGCAGAAACAATGACTTCTGGAAGTTTGAGTTTCTTTGTAAGTCGTGCCCAAAAATTCTGATTTTCTTAAAGTGAATGGATAAATCGGTTGGGATCATTGGCATAAGACGTATTAGAATGACCTCTGCCGATGCTGAATCTTGGGAAATAGTAGGTTCAATGACATTATTCCGCGTGGCTTTAATCTGGAAACATGTAGCATTATAAAGTTTCAGACGATTCAGATTACCGTGCGGTTCTAGGGCCTACAGTCTGTAGCCGAGCGACCGCTGCGGTCGCAGGTTCGAATCCTGCCTCGGGGATGGATGTGTGTGATGTCCTTAGGTTAGTTAGGTTTAATTAGTTCTAAGTTCTAAGCGACTGATAAACTCAGAAGCTAAGTCGCATAGTGCTCAGAGCCATTTGATTTAGATTACACAGTAGTCTTCTAACCATAGGCTAGAACAACATTTATAATTTACAGGATTTCTGTTAAAACCGACTGCGAGAAAGAATTCGAAACCGCCCACTTTCACAGTTCAGCACAGCATCCCCTGCCCCGCAGTGAATTTTAACAGAAAAAATTAAGAAATATGTAACCTGTGTCCACCCGAATGTTTATTAGAGTATCGTGCAAAAATCTGAAGTAAATCGGCAAAGATATTTTCGAAAATTATGCTAACAACGTTTCAAATTTCAGTATTCATACAGACAATAGTTCAATAGTCCTGTAAAAGTAAAGAACTGAACTCTGTAGTGAGTATCAAATAGATGCCAACTACAGTCATTTGGCCTCAACTGGCAAAGCGCCTGTACAACCGTTGTTTCCAACATCAATTTTAACTTTTACGACGATAAGTTCAGTGTATTTGGTACTCTTCATACTGGAGAATAAAATGGGACCCGTATTTCCGAACATCTTACGGCAGTGATGCAGACAGAACACTTCCTTCCTCCTGTTTCTATCTATCTTTCTCACTCTCTCTATTTATGATTCTAAGATAATCCATCGTTTCCTAGCTTTAAGTGGAATAATTGTGTTACGAAGTCCGTGCTCTGGGCGCCGATTATGGTCAGGGTCAAGGGCTTTTGACTTCACTCTTGGTCCATTCAAGAACAAAATGTGGCAAAACGAAGGGGCTGCACGACTCAGAAAATACTAATGCTATGTGAAAAATGCTGACCTTTCAAACAGAATACTCTATCTGTGACAAAGCAATGTTATACTAAATACATGAAATGTACCAGCAGTTGCAAATACGAGCTACCATGAGCTGTGTAAGGATATTACAATGAAAATTTGTGTCGGATCTGGATTTCACTCTTTAAGCGATCGGTCGCCTTAACCGATTTGGCTATCTGTACAGGACTCACGGGCAGGTCCAAATTTCTGTATGTGCTCTTTCCTGTGTGACAACCTTTGCTCTTACATACGTTATGCAGTTTATGCATGCATTTCCGAAGGGACATTGCGCTGTTGTTCTTAGCAAGACACGCAGTGCAATATCCTACTTATTCGATGATATCATCTCCGTACGCGGAAACCATAACGTGTATGCGGACAGATTGTGATGCAGGATTTACAACACGAGTTTGGGTTTGGCCGTAGTAGTGCTCGGAAACCTTGATTCGGTTAAACTGAATGGATAATTCGTTTGGCACCATTGGTATACGGTTTACGTAAGGGACCTTTCCCGATGGTGATTCTGTGAGTAGGCTAGTAGATTGAATGATATTATTTCGTCTAATTTTAATCCGGGAACGAGTAGCACTACAAATCTCAACGATTCAGTGGCAGTAGTAGTAGTCGTAGTAGTAGTAGTAGTAGTAGTAACTTTCATCATATACTGGTTTTCTGTTGAAAAGAACTGTGAGAAAGAAAATGAAAGCGCCTTGTTCCACAGCGTAGCACAGCATTCTCTTTTACAATCAGTTGTTTTACAGAAAGGACTTACATTGCTTAAGAAATGATGTAGCCTATGTCAATCTGAATGTCTGTTGCAGTTCCATGTAAATATCTGAAGTAATTCGACCAAGAACTTTTCCATATTTTTGCTAACAATGTTTCTCCTTCAATAATTCTGTAAAAACCAGAGGACGGAACTGTTTGACACATTTGGCCTGATTTACTGATGTAATCGTACAACAGTTGCTTCCAAAATCAACACTAATTTTTACGAAGAAATACTGTCTCTTTCGTAACCATTATACTGGAGAATAAAATGGGTTGCATGGTTCCGAACAACTTATGGCAATGATGGAGAACACCTATAACAATGTGTGAATCACCCCCCCCCCCCTCTCTCTCTCTCTCTCTCTCTCTCTCTCTCTCTCTCTCTCTCTCTCTCTCTCTCTCTCTTTCTCTCTCTCTCTCTCTCTCTGGAAGACTTCGATTCTCGTACGATTTCTAACCTTAACTGAAATACTTCTGTTACAAAATCTGCACTTTGGGCGGAGTTTGCTGTTACAGGATTTTGATGAAAATGGTTGGCCTTTCAATAACAATTCTACATCTGTAACAAGGAATGTCATACGAAATACATCAAATATATTCGCAGTTGCGAATAGAAGCAGCTATCAGCTGTGTAAGGGTATGACGACAATGAACATTTCATTCTGATATATTCGCAGCTGTGAATACGAGCAGCTATCTGCTGTGTAAGGGTATGACGACAATGAACGTTTCATTCTGGACAGTACTTGAACCTCTGTTCCTATTGTAAGCGAGCGGTCGCCTTGAGCACTTTGTCTATCCGTGCACAGTTCATGGCCAGGCCCAAATTTCGTCGTTACTCCGTCACAACCTGTACTTGAGCACACATTATGTAATTCATGCATGGATGCATGCATGAACATTGCATCGCTCTTCTTAATAAGACAGCAAGTGCGATATCATATTTATCTAAGGACATAGTTAGGATTTTGTAAACAGGTGGTAGGGGGGGAGTGGAGGGCTGGGGGAGGCAGGGGGGGTCGCTCCGATTTGTTAAAGAGGACCTTAAAACTTTTCCATCTCTACTTTTTCGGAAAACCGTTCATTATTTTTAAAGTCCAAAGTAAAATACACTCCTGGAAATTGAAATAAGAACACCGTGAATTCATTGTCCCAGGAAGGGGAAACTTTATTCACACATTCCTGGGGTCAGATACATCACATGATCACACTGACAGAACCACAGGCACATAGACACAGGCAACAGAGCATGCACAATGTCGGCACTAGTACAGTGTATATCCACCTTTCGCAGCAATGTAGGCTGCTATTCTCCCATGGAGACGATCGTAGAGATGCTGGATGTAGTCCTGTGGAACGGCTTGCCATGCCATTTCCACCTGGCGCCTCAGTTGGACCAGCGTTCGTGCTGGACGTGCAGACCGCGTGAGACGACGCTTCATCCAGTCCCAAACATGCTCAATGGGGGACAGATCCGGAGATCTTGCTGGCCAGGGTAGTTGACTTACACCTTCTAGAGCACGTTGGGTGGCACGGGATACATGCGGACGTGCATTGTCCTGTTGGAACAGCAAGTTCCCTTGCCGGTCTAGGAATGGTAGAACGATGGGTTCGATAACGGTTTGGATGTGATGCTCACCTGCACGGCGTCAAACACGCATACGACCATCATTTGCACCAAGGCAGAAGCGACTCTCATCGCTGAAGACGACACGTCTCCATTCGTCCCTCCATTCACGCCTGTCGCGACACCACTGGAGGCGGGCTGCACGATGTTGGGGCGTGAGCGGAAGACGGCCTAACGGTGTGCGGGACCGTAGCCCAGCTTCATGGAGACGGTTGCGAATGGTCCTCGCCGATACCCCAGGAGCTACAGTGTCCCTAATTTGCTGGGAAGTGGCGGTGCGGTCCCCTACGGCACTGCGTAGGATCCTACGGTCTTGGCATGCATCCGTGCGTCGCTGCGGTCCGGTCCCAGGTCGACGGACACGTGCATCTTCCGCCGACCACTGGCGACAACATCGATGTACTGTGGAGACCTCACGCCCCACGTGTTGAGCAATTCGGCGGTACGTCCACCCAGCCTCCCGCATGCCCACTATACGCCCTCGCTCAAAGTCCGTCAACTGCACATACGGTTCACGCCCACGCTGTCGCGGCATGCTACCAGTGTTAAAGACTGCGATGGAGCTCCGTATGCCACGGCAAACTGACTGACACTGACGGCGGCGGTGCACAAATGCTGCGCAGCTAGCGCCATGCGACGGCCAACACCGCGGTTCCTGGTGTGTCCGCTGTGCCGTGCGTGTGATCATTGCTTGTACAGCCCTCTCGCAGTGTCTGGAGGAAGTATGGTGGGTCTGACACACCGGTGTCAATGTGTTCTTTTTTCCATTTCCAGGAGTGTATTTCTTTATTTGGCAGTATTATAACTTCACTGTATCGCTAAAAGAATTAAACAGTCCTTGGTGCTAATAAACTCCTCTACGATATACAATATGTTTTCGTTTATATGGCGTTTATTTACAAATACATTGGAGTTGTGACGGTTGGACTCATTGTTCCAACGATATTATGCGTAAGGAAAAAAAAATGGTGCAAATGGCTCTGAGCACTGTGGGACTCAATTGCTGTGGTCATCAGTCCCCTACAACTTAGAACTACTTAAACCTAACTAACCTAAGGACATCACACACATTCATGCCCGAGGCAGGATTCGAACTTGCGACCGTAGCAGTCGCACGGTTCCGGACTGCGCGCCTAGAACCGCGAGACCATCGCGGCCGGCTATTATGCGTAAGACATTTCACAATATAACATCGCTCTTGTAGTAAAACTTGAACACATGATATATCGCCGTTCCAAAAGTGAGTCATCTTTGTGCATAGATAAAAACATAGTACAAACAACGATCGGTAGCTGCCTTCTACTGTAAATATCGCTGAAGTACGCGTTGTGTCCAAATCTTACGCTTAACAACATTAAATTTATACAGAGACTGTCCGAGAAACAAATAACTATTCCCCAAATCAGTGTAAGTACTGCTCCAAAATTAACGAAAAAATGATTTGTATTCAATTATTTCTACATTTGAAAACCATTACAGTTTGAAGAGAATATTACAATAGCTGAAAAAGAATAGGAACTACTAAATCAAAGGCTATGAGTAAAAATAATTTTTTAAATAGATGAAATAAATATTTAATATTTAGTTCAGTCACTTAAATTGTTATGTGTCTGTTTGCTAGAGGCAAACTATAAATTGAGTTGACCAATTTAGCTACAAATACAGTCTAAGGAAAGAAAGCAATGGATGCACCACCAAGGAGTTATTAGAACGGGACATCAATCGGTGGATGTGATGTACATGTACAGACAAACAAACTACTACAATATCAGAAAAGTGGTGTGATTTATTCAAGAGGAAGAGCTTCACAAATTGAGCAAGTCAAAAATACGTTACTCAACCTATTGCTCTTACTCAAGCAGTTATTCGGCTTGGCGTTGGTTGACAGAGTTTTTGGATATCTTCTTGATGGATATCGTGCCAAATTCTCGCCAACTAGGGAGTTAGAACGTCAAAATCCCGAGCTGGTTGAACGGCCTGCCCATAATGCTCCAAACGCTCTCAGTTGGGGAGAGATACGGCAACCTTGCTGGTCAAGGTAGGGTTTGGGAAGCGCGACAACAAGCGATAGAAACTCTCACCGTGTGCGTGAGGAAATTATCTTGCTGAAACGTAAGCCCAAGAGGGCTTGCCATGAAGGGCAACAAAACCGGGCGTAGAAAATCATCGACCAACCGCTGTGCTGAAAGGGCGCCGCGAATGACAACCAAAGGGGTCCTGCTATGAAAGGAAGTGGCACACCAGCCATCACTCCTGGTTGTCGGTCTATATGGCAGTCAGGTTGGTATTCCATTGCTGTTCAGAGGATCTCCAGATACGTCTTCGTTGCCCATGAGGGCACAGTTCGAAGCGGGAGTCATCGCTGAAGGCAATTCCACTCCAGTCAGCGAGATTCCAGGCCGAAGACGCGTCTGGAGACTCCATCAAATATCGATTTTTCATAAAGAACCATAAACAAGTTTATCTACAATGACCTCGGAGTTTTCGCCAAGCACAGGTATAATTTCGTTAGTATTTTGGCAAACCGCAATGAAGCAGTCATGCTCCTGTCTCCATTCATCCTCCTAGGCTATTTTACACTTCTCTTCTTTTAATCTTTATTTGAGCGAGGAGGTGATCATGAATGGATGAGCTCGGATTGTTTGGGACAGCGTCATTATTACCGACAGGGCTGTTGGAATAAACAGATATGATATTGTTCTGTTCGACAGAGAAGCTAGAACAATATCTGGCGGCGAAAATGCAAGGAATCTGCAATTATTCAGCCCTATACTATCCCAAATTTCCTCATTGAAGTATGCATCTGTTAGTTCTTACAATGTAAAAAGATCAGTTTCCGCATAACAGAGTGATCCAGGAGATAAACGCATGAGCCTAAATAGGAAGAATGTAGACTATCATTAATTTATCGTATGGTTTTTAGTGCCGAGAGTCTACAAAGAGAATGCTCGGTTGACCTGCGATACAGCTCTTCTCTTTTAAGCAGAGAGGCTGCTTCTTTAAGGGGACTGCATTCTGTCAGTGAAGAAAGGATTTCTGAAGTAACTGGCTATGGCACATAGTAAGGGTCCGATTCCAGCATTTACCTAAATTGAAAACTGGAAAGCAACCACAGAAAACCACTGTCAAGGTTGTCGGTGGATGGATTCGAACAAACTCGCCTCCCGAACCCACGGATTAGCCTAAACGCAGCGCGTCAATGGGGAGAACTATCCTGGTGGGTGGAGACTTTAGAAAACTTGTTGTTGTAAATTCCTTTAAAATAAAATAAAATATATTACAACAAAAGATGGAATTCTAATATTCCATGTTTTCCGTTAATTGTGCTTCTTTAGTCATTTGATTGTGCATGAATCCAAGCATATTTTAAGATTTAATCGGTCATGGAATTCCAGGCTCAGTTATTATAGTATTACAAGGGCGTAATTAAATTTTGGAATAGTGAGGGGACAGGGTGTAATCGACTCTGACGTATCCAACGTAGGAACGAACGAAATGTAGAACGTGCTGTCATCGCATACTTATTTATCTCTGCACAAAACCCTCCCCATCGTTCCGTTACTGCACTGCCGATATTCTGCCATTTGTGCTACTAGTAATAGAATTCTGAAATTTTTTTTTTAAAGAAATTCAACCATCGCAGGGCGATAATTTATTTATCGACGCGGTTATTGGGCGACACAGGGAACTCCAAATGTATTTTAACTCAATGATTTCAATTAATATTATTTCTAATGATGTTTACTGCTCCGTTGCCATGTGAAATAGTGACAAATAGCAACCCGAAAGTTCTGCAAGTCTCGAAATAAAGACTCCAGTGCTAACATTAAACTATTATAGATAAGTGGTTAGACTGTTGTAGTACGAATCAGAATCGGTTTTCTTATTCTTTCCCTTTACAAAATTATCAATAGTTAGAAATTACCGCAACAGACACAGCACAAAAACAATAAATGCCAGAACATCTCCCATTATATTCAACTGCAAGTGACGATTGAAATCATCGATGGGCTTGTTGACTATCGATAGGGCGGATCCCATTTTATTCGTATGACTAAAAATCAAAATATCGTTCATTTTCATTATAAGGCACGTGGGTCGTGTGTAATTTCATTCTTCGGCTACGCTCTTGTGCGATCCATATGGAGTAATTATGTACAATCCCGGAGAATTTGAAAAATCTGGATATGTGGCCCATAATCCTTTTGGAGTAACACCGCAAAACGAGAAGGTGATCGTCATGATGAGAGACAAGTCTAGCCGTCAGCAGATTGTGGTGCTGCGCGCGATTAGCCGAGCGGTCTCAGGCGCTGCAGTCGTGGACTGTGCGGCTGGTCCCGGCGGAGGTTCGAGTCCTCCCTCGGGCATGGGTGTGTGTGTTTGTCCTTAGGATAAGTTAGGTTAAGTAGTGTGTGAGCTTAGGGACTGATGACCTTAGCAGTCAAGTCCCATAAGATTTCACATACACAGATTGTGGTTTTTGTAAGGCTCAGGTCAAAGATGTGCACATACCGCATTGGTGTAGGTGTCATCAAGAGGCTATATACCGGGTGTGCATCGTGTGGCCTCAAAGGATATCTCAGTCGAGGTTTACAGGAAGTGCCTGCTCGAGAGCTTTAGCGCTGATGCGTATACAGTGTGCCAAGTGGTCTTGCACTCTGCACTGCAGCTCAAAGTTGGACTGTCTCGTCATGACGGCAAACGTTTCATTTGTGGACGGTATCGGGACTCTTCCCTACTCGCACTATTCGCTTGTTAATTTATTTGCAAGTAATGTTTGTGTGGAATAGTTGGATGAATTGCTTTTCATAGTTCTGTGTGTGTGTGTGTGTGTGTGTGTGTGTGTGTGTCTGTTAGAGAGAGAGAGAGAGAGAGAGAGAGAGAGAGAGAGAGAGAGAGAGAGAGTGAGAGAATGAGAGAGAATGTGTGCATATCTACTGCTTGACAATTACTGAGGATCAATTGACACTTACTAAGGAACTGCAGCGAAGCCGGTGCACAAACACTCTGTATGCATTCGACAACATGTGACAAAGGTGGTTTGGGGAACCGGTTAGTGCAACATTCCGTGCGGTACGACAACTTGTCTGCTAGATATAATTTGAGTGCTTACGATAGTGAATGAGTAATTGGACTGTTCGAAGCTGGTCAGTGTGTCACTACTGTGGCCACATTAATGGGTATGTCCAAAAGTTTCTTCTCGCTATTAAAATAGGCCGTTGGAGATGGAAATACTATGCGAAAAATGCCGGTGGCCATAGACGGACCATCACGTCACAAGATGATCTGTTCGTAGTACTAGTGGCGAAAAGGAACAGATATCTCACTCCTAGGGAAAATGCTGCTGACCTTGGGACTGCTACCGATACACGTGTCTCTCCCATTTGGCGGGGATTACGTGAGGCTAATTTTTATGTTCGAAAACCTGTTAAAAGCATCCTTCTTCAACCACGTCGCCGTGGGTAAATATTTGGTTGGGGTCAGCGACAGTGGTCCAGAGTGATGATGTCCGACGAATCGCGCTTCACTGTGGTAAGTGATTCTGGCCACCAGTTGATCTGGAGAGAGAGAGAAAACACGTTACACATCACACAATGTTCATGAGCGCCATCGTTAGTCTATCCAATAGGGTGTGGGCATGTATTGTGTACAACGGCCGAACACCGCTGGATCTGGATCGTATCCGTCTCTTTGGGGGCAGCAGGTCTCGACTTTCTGTTTATGGACAAAAATTTCCGCCCACAAAGGACCGCCGAGGTAGCGGACACACCAGAAAGTGAAGATACTGAACGTGTGGAATGGCCTGCGTACTCCCCAGAGCTAAACCCTTCAGTGCATGCCTGGGCTGCTTTTGGCAGACGTGTATCTCAACGAACACCTGCTCCCAGACCCGTTCAAGAACTGAAAACCGCCCTGAGAGAGGAAAGGACAATATCCCTAAATGACTTCTCAACGGTATGATAGCCAGCCTGAATGACAGGTGCAAAGTGTGCATTAGAGACCGAAGAGGGCCCCTTACTGACATTGTGACGTCAATCTCTAAGGAGTCCGACTGTGTCGAAAATGAGCGTTATTTATGGCTGTTATTCTGTTTTCCGATGTGATGAAACCTGTACCACTTTTCGTTGCAAATATACCCCTCCACCTCTGTTACTTAAGTACTGTATTTCATGTCCTCCATCATTGCCTTTGATTATTCATGTACAACAAAGTCTCTGTTCCTTAGCAGTTGTCAAGAAGTGTATATTGCGTACTCACTATGTCTGCCAGTAAATACTGTATATATTAGTGTGTGTATGTGTGTAGGGGAGGGGGGGATGCATGCGTGCGTGTGCGTGTGTGTGTGTGTGTGTGTGTGTGTGTGTGTGTGTGTGTGTGGTATTTTCTTTACCTGCTGCTGCTAGTCATATACACTGTATATAGAAAACGGTCACAAAGAAAAATTTAAATATTGTGTGTAGAATGACCAGAAGAAAAATGTAAATATTGTATAAAAGACTAACAAATTTACATAAAATAAATGGGAAACATAGTATTTAAGCTGCTCGTCTCTCTACTAGTCTCAATGCAAATAAATACATCTGATAGACATAGAGTAAAAGAAAGAAGACAGCTTTGCTATTTATTGTAAACAAACCAACGTGTATAAGTCGTCTAAAAATTCATGTACATCTCGTTTGTAAATGTAACTACAAAAAGTTGTTAATGAAGAACAAAAAGTTTGGTAAAAATTGTCTCACAAAAAAGTTATTATAGTAAACCATTTGTTAATTTGTTATATCAGTGTCATTATTTCCAGACCATGCCGCTATAGAATTATTGTTAATAATAATTTGTTTACAACTAAACTTAACCTCTCCCCATGACCTACAAACCTAGAATGGAGATGCCTATGCAGTTGAACTTGTTGTAAAGGACGATAAAATGGAGGGGGAGCTTGAATCTGATTGGTCCATGGAAATGGGAGTGGCTTCCCATCGCTTTAATGTGCTCCCATTGTTCTATGGGTTTCCCGCCAGTTTTACATCATGTGACCAGTATCGAGTTCTGTCATGTCCTAATCCTTTTGTCTAAGGTGCTTAGTTATGAAAGGAGTTTCCCCTGTATGACCTTGAGCAATAGCCGATGATTCCCCAGGGGGATTGGGGAGAGTGGAGGTGTGATCTCAAGTACAACTAGCACAGGTGTGTAACCTTACACCTCACATCCTGATCAGTGACTTCGAGATAAGCTTCCCTTTAAAGCAAAAGCCCACGTGGATAACCTACTGCTTATCATTCATAGCGTGCGGGTTGCATATCACATCTGCCCCTGGGCTCCTTCTCTCCCTACTATTCTACATAAGAATTCTTTCTGTTTTCTATAAACTCGACCAAGTGAAGTGTAGAGAGAGAGAGAGAGAGAGAGAGAGAGAGAGAGAGAGAGTGTTTCTGTCTGTGTGTATGTGTGTGTGTGTGTTTTCACCTATAGGTGGCACTGCTGTGTTGAGTTTTAGAGAGAAACACTTCGAGCTATTTGAATACTATCCACTCCATCGAAGGAAAGAAGAACTAGAAATAAAATCACCGCTGTCCTCCAAGGCACATTCTGCCTTTGAGCGATCTTTCCTTTTTACTCTTAACAAGTTTCACGGAAACCAGAATTGAATTTACGTCTCTCAGTGAATCCGATTCTGAGATTCTGAGATACCATTTACCCTCGAGTTTCTTTGAAGGACGTTAGCAAATGTACCAGAAAATAATGCTCTTTACTTGGTTAGTACCATCTAACTACCCACGATAGCCTTTGTTTGTTTCCCAAAGCTAAAAGGCGGTGGTACTGCCAAACGTGGTTAATTTGCTGTCTCAAGAGCGCGGGGTTAATCTTCTTGGCCTGTTAATAAAAGACTGTTAGACAAAGTATAAAAACCGTTTTCATTTCTCCTTTAGGTCAATCCGCCCACCGATTTTCAACAGGCAAATTCCGTCACTCAAGTGTTACTCCGGAAGGTCTGCAAAATTCTTATTTTCTGCTGTCCTAAGCTGTTCACTATATTTCAACATCTTCTAATCTAATATTTCTTTACCTTTAGATATATATGTGGAAGCAGCCAAAACTGATGAACAGACGACCACAACAAACCACAATTTTCACCAGTGACAGCTAATTATCCAAAAGAAAAGAAGGAATTTCAGTAGTAATACGTGGAACCATATTTACTGGGTTTTTAAAGCCAATGTGTTTCCTACCAATACGTCCAAGATAGTTAAGGAATTTCCATATGTCCCAAAAACATTGTTTTTTTTTGTATTCATCTTCTGTTGACTCAGGCATATAACTTTACTAACCTTCACAGCGATTTTAGAAATAGTTGTTTTTGAAGTTATGAAAGAAGAAACGTGTTGGCGGAGCTGTATTGGTTGAAGTCAATTGCGAAACTGGTTCTATTGCATCCACGATATAACCAAACATTGTGGGTAACATTCGATCATACTCCTTGAATAACAAAGGTCGACATTTTAGTTCTTCATACGAATGAATATTTCTTTTAAAATATACATCAGTTTGACTGCTTTGTCGTAGAAAACGTTTCTCCAGTATTTGATATTTGAGATACGAGTTTTCCATTTGGAACGTCTTTTGTCTGTCCATAACGAATGTAGTGTGCTGACGGCGGAGTAATACGTCTGCTTCCACCAACTGTTCACGACTGAGCTGCCCAGGCATCGCGCTCGGCGCCAACTTGCTAAAAATGAAGTACTCCAATCTCTATTTTCTCAGTACGGTAAGGAGATATGGCTTTCGTTTCAGCTTTGAAAACAATTTCGATAAGTTAGTTACTTGCCATACGCAACATTGTATCTTTTAAAATCGAACGAAAAGTAGATAGCAGCCACATTTTCACTGTAAACCCTTGAAATTGCGTGTGATGGAATACGTAGAAATCAAGTACCACAGTAACCAAGAAAAATATCGAAGAAATAAACGCTTCATCGTCAAGCTGCCGTGTGAAACTATAAAATAAGAAAATCATCAATTTTTTGTACCACCTAGGTTTCTCAGCATCGAAAGAGAAGTATTATATGATGAAGAAAACGAGAAAAATCGAAATAAGTGATTTTCAGTTTTTAAAGGAAAATGGGAATTTCTACCACAGAGACAAGCTGCAAGATTTAATGTAGTTTTGCTTCATTAGCACACAGTATTTTTTACAGCAAGAAAATGAGAAAACTCATTTTTCTCGTGTAGCGATATCAGCCGGAGCGCAGCTGGGCTCCTCAGGTAAGACAGAGTAATCTTCGTGCGATCAGATGCAACGCCACGTTCGCGTCATACCGCTCACGTAGGACTCCGTGTTAGTGCCGCCCACTGCGCTAGCTGAATCACGGTTCGTAATAGCTCCGTAGACTTCCTCCAAAATGTTTGTCTGTGGTTCCGGACTATTTCTGTCCACTGCTGCACGTATAATGCCAAAGTAAATAAGGGTCGCCAGCCTAACTTGGACCGTCAGACAGGGATAAAACAGGCACTTTTTTAATATTTTATTCAGTGCTCTGTAGCAGTTCAACTGATTTCAAACGATTCGCAAATCCGATCACTGGACTGGACAAAGAACACCGTACTCAGTCATTGCACAGTTACCCACAGGTTTCCGCTATCTTTTCTATAAACAACGCAGCATCACAGTCTGAAGTCAAAAAATCTAGGGATGCACATAAAACCTCAGCACTTCAATTTACCATTGGGTCAGAATGGACATAATTATATTTTAGTACCCTTGCCAAGTCCGCTTCATTCATTAAACATATACAGCAAGCTATCTACACGACACTCTGCAAGTCGGCTTCTTCCTACAGAGTCTTTATGCATTGGCTAAAAAGCAACAACCATCTTAACCATCTTTACTAGGCTGGTTTACACGCTAGTGCAAGGGAGAGCACATCCAAATACCTTCTGAACTAGAATGAAATTTTCACTCTACAGCGGAGTGTGCGCTGATATGAAACTTCCTGGCAGATTAAAACTGTGTGCCGGACCGAGACTCGAACTCGTGACCTTTGCCTTTCGCGGGAAAGTGCTCTACCAACTGAGCGACCCAAGCACGACTCACGCCCCGCCTTCACAGCTTTAATTCCGCCAGTACCTGGTCTCCTACCTTCCAAACTTCACAGACGCTCTCCTGCAAACCTTGCAGAACTAGCACTCCTGGAAGAAAGGATATTGCGGAGACATGGCTTAGCCACAGCCTGGGGGAGGTTTCCAGAATGAAAGCCGTGAAGACGGGGCGTGGGTCGTGCTTGGGTAGCTCAGTTGGTAGAGCACTTGCCCGCGAAAGGCAAAGGTCACGAGTTCGAGTCTCGGTCCGGCACACAGTTTTAATCTGCCAGGAAGTTTCACCTTCTGAACTTCTTGTACAGACAGAACAACTTTAATCATCATTAGGTAGTACAACACTAAGTTTATCCCAAGCGCACAAAACTAGCCATATGCACCCCACGAGAGCACCTTGCGACTCACGATTTACGAGCTCGAAAACACTCCATCAAATTATTTTGTCAGCCAGGCCTTTGGACCAATCAGACACCAGAGCAGAATGTCAGGGCTTGGATTGGACATTTCCTCTTAACGCTCATAGTACTGTTATAAGGTGCTGTTGCATTCCCAATGTGTATTAGGAAACAACAGTCATTCTGTGGAAATCACCTTTGAAGGCATCTATGTCGGACATCACCATTTAATCGGATGAAGGGAAAATCGCACCTTTACCTTCAAGTTGGAGAATAGCCTCAGTCCCGCCGAAACTGGAAAACCTTCACTGCGGTACACCTTAGATACCAGCCGCAGTCCACAGGCACGGCCCATTAATAATATTTTACAAATGTTCTGAAAACTAATACCACTGTAGTTTCAGTTTCTCCACAAAATAAATCTTGTAGCTCATTAGTGAACGGAAGTCAGCAGAATAAACGTGTTTCTTGACTTTTAAGTCAACTGCAACAGGAAGAATCCGTTCTACAAATATAGAAAGTTCTAGGATACGTGTTCCCTAATCATGGTTGTTATCTGTAGGTAGTCCGAAAAAAGTAACGCTCCCTTTTTAGCTTGTGGCGTCCTATACTGTTGCATTTACTGCGTGTTATCAAAATTTAATGCTAATCCATTTGCCTCGAACAAGTCTTTGATGTTACCAATAATTTCATTACCAAAATGGCACGAATTAAGATATTTCTTATTTCTGTACTTCCGTTATTTGTAGAGAGGATGTAATTTGCGCTTTCTGGAAGGCATCTTTTACAAAAAGAAAGGAATATTGGTGTTTCACGTCCCGTCGAAACCTTGGTCATTAGAGACCGAACGCAAGTTCGGCTTAGGAAAGTATGGGGAAGGAAATCTCAGCATTTGCCTTAAACAATTTAGGAGAATCAAAAGAAACCTGAATCTGGGTGGCTGGACAGGCATTTGAACCATCGTCCTCCCGAATGTGAGTCCGCTGTGATAACAACTGGGCCACCTCACTCGGCGACAGTCATTTAGATGTACCACAATCAAAATAGGATCCAAAATAAAGCCCTGGTGTACACCCCGTCCAGTTACTTGAAATTATGAGTGGTTATTTGTCAGCAATTTGAATGGAAATGACATAAATTACTTCCTGTTAGCCATGGACAACAAAAACCAGGAATCGTTTGTGTCTGCTACTCTATAATAATTTTAATTTGCATTGCTAGATCATGATTCACACAGTCTAAGGCCTTAATCAAGTCACAAAATATTACCACCGATAGTAGTTTATGATTTATTAATATTTTTAAATGGTTCAAATGGCTCTGAGCAATATAGGACTTAACTTCTGAAGTCATCATTCCCCTAGACTTAGAATTAATTAAACCTAACTAACCTAAGAACATCAGACACATCCATGCCCGAGGCAGGATTCGAACCTGCGACCGTAGCGGTCGCGCGACTCCAGAGTGAAGCGCCTAGAGCCGCTCGGCCAATCCGGCCGGCAACATTTTTAAATAATTTTTGTATATCATCCAACAAGATAAAAATAGTCTGTTCAGTTGACAGTCATTTTCAAACCCAAACTGTTTGCTGCTGAGTAAGTTTTTTTCTGTTCTAACCCTTCATAAATTCTGTTGCACATGTTGTTTCGAAATTATTGGAAGACACTGACTAATTATTATTAATATTAAATATACTGATGATTCTTTGCCTAGAATTACTTTAAATTGATTTGAATACAGTTACAGTAAGTCCGTTTGGGAAGGTAACAGCTATAAAACGATTCAGTACATAAGTGACTCACTAAGTTGCATAGTTTAGTCAAACAGCATTTGATTATTTTTTACCTCTGCTTTTATCATAACCACTTCAACATGTAACGCTGAATCGATAAAGCAGAAAACTACTTTCGAAAATTTAGGATATGGTTTAACTTTACTAAAGTTATTATGGAATGACGTTCTTAGAGACTGTAGGCTGTAAATTGGAGAAGTGTTCCAATCTAAACTGTCTTCTGCTTACAGAAGAAAGTATTAAATGTATGTGCTATTTTGTGGCTAGTTTGGATCAGTTTAGTGTCTGTCTCAATTTCCTGTCTCATTCTATTATGCTTTTTAAACAGTTTCTTATGTTTGTTATAATGCTACACTTGTTTCTTAAAAATATATGCTTTTTGATGGTCTGGAGCCTTTGCTAACACTTTTGTAATTCAGATTGAAGTGTGATTTAACACTGTCGTCACATTTTTCCCCCTCCCTTAGTTTTGTATTATAGTACTATTTTATTTGTGATCTATTTCTTAGGAGCATTAATTGGACTTACTCAGGCTAATATTCTTAGGATATGAGTTTTATAAGTAGCCTAATACAGTGTTACAGAATAAATTATATTTTTCCATAACACCAAGTATGTTGTGCACATTTCCTAATTACGTTCCATAAATACTTTCCAATTATTTTCAATTTCATTTATTATTTATTTCCTGTGAAATTTTTCAGTTCCTTATATTTATTTCGTACTCCCTGTTATTAAGGGTGAGATGTCGAACACCGTCATCTGACAGACTATTTACAATAGGATTTACACTATGGCTTCTTAGTCCGGGAGCTCTATAATTAGATTCAATAACACTGCTACTGTCTCCCATAGCACTTATTACAAACTGAATAACGATGGCGAAATGATACGAAATGCCAAGAAATATGGAATAGGTATGTTCTAAACTATTAAATTTAAATGTTCATTTACTGTTATCTCATTCTGTTTGAAAATTTAATAACTTTAATAATGGAAGAAAATATGCAATAGAGAACTCAAAATTACAGCTGGGGGTGTATACGAGGGTTGCCCAGAAATTAATGCTCCGAATTTTTCTTCCTCCAACAGTTCTTTATTGAAAATAATGAGAATTACACACACGAAAGGATAGTGTTTTACCTACACACCCTCTTTTCCAATAATCTCCGTCCCGTTCTGTTGTCTTCCTCGAACACGAAACAAGGGCGTGTCTGTCCTGTCGGTACCAACCCTTGTCCTGGTGGCGGAGCCAGTGCTTCACTGTGTGAATCACCTCCTCGTCGTTCTCACGCCTTCCACGAATGGCATCGTTTAATGGCTCAAATAAGTGGAAGTCCGAGAAGGCTAGGTCAGGGGTGTCAGGTGTGACGGCCCTGGGTGGTCTCCTCTACCGCCGCAAATTGTGGAGCTCTGCCGAATCGCCTTCTAATGACCTCACCCTCCACGCCCAGAGACTAACTGTACTTCTATCGACAGAAGATTCCCCATAGACTTTGCACAAATGTTTGCGAATATTTCCCACATTTTGTTTATGTGCAGTGAGTAATTCAATGACGGCACGTTCCTTGCAACGTACATCGTGTACAGACGCCATTTTGAAACTGTGGTGCAGCTGCGCTATCCGTCGAAAGCGACGGAAACTTGGCGCTCTCACTAAGGAAACTTCAAACAATACATGTGTAACGTTTCACATTCATAGCATTATTTTCGGCAGAGAAAAGAAAATTGCGGTGCATTACTTTCTGGGCGACCCTCGTATAGGACAAGTTTAAAATTCTGCTGTCTACAAAATTTAAGGGTATCTATATTTTTTATTTGGATCACTTCAACATAAGTGGAAACCATCTTTGACTGGCAATATCTTGTTTCATCGATATACAGCATGATCATTTCCGTGGTCAAACGACGTACAGAAATCCATATTGTATGGGAAGAACAACTGTCAATAAACCCAGTACGACATCAGCTATCTTTGCTTTCCTCTCCTCTCGTTATTTCGTGAGATGTAAATGAGAGGAAGTATCTCGCCTTACGCTGCTTGAGATTCATACTTTCGTCTGTCGCTAAAGTGAGATATACCTCTTTGTAACATCCTTTACGGATGGAGTACAATATGGACACATCATACGACAACTGATTATCATAATACCTTACAAAAATGGGAAAAATAATGTCATGTTATATGCATGAAAGATCATAAGTCATTTATGTGAAGAAATGGGTAAAACACTTCTAGGAACTTTTAACACACCAAGAAAGACTAACATACCCAGACAGAATGAATAAACTGAGCACATATGACAGAAAATGATTACAACCAAAATAAGTCTCAAACACTTAGCAAGTTTAGCGTTATTTAGTATAATATGAACTGACTACAGGAAAAAAGAGCTACATAAGTAAAAGACTACTATTTGTATCTCTCTTCCTTCGACTACGGTCAGGAGATGATAGAACATTTTCGGTAGTAAGCTACAAAAGTTAAGCTAATCTGATAGATAAATGCAGACGAATATTTAATATTTTCTCAGAGATAATTACTGAGGTAACAGGCTGGGTCGCTCATCCATAGAAGGAATATCGTCAGCCAATCAACCTGAAGTAAGTGATATATATATATATATATATATATATATATATATATATATATATATATATATATAATGTGTGTGTGTGTGTGTGTGTGTGTAAATCTTTTTTTCAGTTTGGTTAGTGTATAAAACGTCACCTTGGTCACCGTATATAGCTGTTTCAGTATTAACATACCGAGATTAATGTGGAAGTATATGTCCTAGGAGGTACTTATATAGGCATAATAATAAGATTTACGTGGGGAGAGGCAGAGAGGTGAAGAAGTGTCAATAGGAATATGAAGTTACTATTCTCCAGACATTCGACACTATTAAGCAAGTTTTAATAAGATATTGATATTTCAGCATAGGTACACTTGCCTCCATTATGAAATACCTTGTTACTATTTGAGAAAGAAGAATCTATGAATGATAATAAATAATGAGAGAAATGCATTGGGCGCGATCTTGTCATTCAGTCCAATCCTCATTAACAAGAAATGGGACCTAACCACGAACTGCCTTTTAACATGCTGGTGTAAAAAAAAAAAAAAAAAAAAAAAAAAAAAAAAAAAAAAAAAAAAAAAAGGACGAAAGTAATTTTCGCATTATGTGGCACTGTCAAGAAACATATCTCGATGAAAATTGGACCCCACATAGGAAGAACTGCTACAGTACGGTACAGAAGGTACCTGAAAGAGAAACGCAATGACACAAACGGAAATGACACTTTCATTCAAACACAATAAACACAATGAAGTCATCGTGATTAATTATGGCCCCTACACATTAAAAAGGCTTTACTTGGTTCTTTAACAGGGCGTGTAATCATCATGGAAGGCAATTCATGCTCTGCAAAGTGCTATCACGAGACTGGTAAGGAGTTCCTGTGGTTCGTTGGTGGATGTGAACGTGCTGCATTACGTCTTTCCAATACGAAGATAGTAACTGTTCCGAAAGAACCGATACCAATGATGACCTTGCAGCTTCTCTAGAAAGAAATGATAATTAATCGAAGCCCTCAGCTACTAACAGGTATAGTTGATAGACCTCGTTGGGGACAGTTGAAAATGTGTGCCCCGACCGGGACTCGAACCCGGGATCTCCTGCTTTCGTGGCAGATGACCTATCCATGAGAGCCACCGAGAGCACAGAGGACAGCTTGACTGCAGGAACTTATCCTTTGCACGCTTCCCGTGAGACCCACATTCCCAACTGTCCACAAACTACATTCGTAATGTTCCTAAAGGATATTTGCCCATTCAGTCATTACACGCTCCAACTAAGGTGGCGATTCCCGTCAGACTTCGGGCCAAGCGTGTGCATTTGCACAGAAGGTCAGTGACCAGGTAGCCTTTAACTATATGAAGATAGTAACTGTTCCGTAAGAAGAGATGCCAATGATGATGTTGCAGCTTCTCTAGAAAGAAATGAAATTAATCGAAACCCTCAGCTGCCAACAGGCAGAAGATCCTGGGCTCGAGTCCCGGTCGGGGGGCACATTTTCAGCTGTCCTCATCGAGGTATATCAACTACACCTGTTGGCAGCTGAGCTGGCCGGAGTGACTGAGCGGTTCTAGGCGCTACAGTCTGGAACCGCGCGACCGTTCCGGTCGCAGGTTCGAATACTGCCTCGGACATGGATGTGTGTGATGTCCTTACGTTAGTTAGGTTTAAGTATTTCTAAGATCTAGGGGACTGATGACCTCAGAAGTTAAGTCCCGTAGTACTCAGAGCCATTTGAAACATTTTTGTTGGCAGCTGAGGGTTTCTATTAATTATCATTTCTTTCCATTACATCCCATACACGTTCGATGGGATTTAAATCGGGACAACGTCATGTCATTACATTCGCGAATATCCTCTCGTTCTAAGAGCGCCTCCACCTGTTCTGTTCGGTGAAATCGCACATTGTCACCCATAAATATGCAGTCCCGAAAATACGCACATGGGCATGTAGTATTGTGTGACAGTACCGTTGACAGGTGAGTGTACCGTCTTCATTGATTTGGAGGAACATGCAACATTTTGCCATACCATAACACCTGGGCCACTGGAAGATCACATTTGACAATACTGGACGTACCCTCACATGACAAGAAATAGGAACACGTAAAGCACCCAGAAACATTATTTTTGCACACTAGTGTGTTCATGATTACACCATCCTTAGATAATAGAGGCACGGATATCAGACAGAAGTACTTTTGAAACTGAGCACATTTTCATAACTTACATTTGGTTGGAGGGGCGATGAGCAGAAGACATATATTAACCACTCGAACCAGGGTGACAATATACACAAAAATCTACTATTTCTTCTGAATACGAGCTCAGTAGCAAGAGAGACCTTAACGTATTTCATTCCACGAGAAGTGCCAGTAAAAATTGATGGAGCAGTGGCAGTAATAACTATAATGCATGCGAATGAATCATTGGTGTTTTGGAAAAACTAATAAAAAATGAAAGTAACAGGCATAAGATTTTCAATGTTTGTTAAACGATGTTCAAGACCAAATAAAAACTGAAGTTAAAATACGTCTGCAAGCAACTTGTCCATGTGAGATAGTATCATCATATTCCTAGAGAAATTGTATCACTTTGAGTTGATGAAGTCTTTCATAATGTGTAGGATGGTGATATTGTGCAGAGTGGAGACACAAAGTAGAATCGAGCGTGAAAACAGCTAGAAAGCGGGACGACATCGAATTCAGAAGTAGGCATCCGACGTTTAAGCTCATTGGGGAGTTCCGAGTACTAGAGGGCACACTTAAAAATGATTCACGGCAGACGATTGATTCTCAAAGCAAAACGGTTTAGAGGGAATACCTCTTACGTTAATTACACGAAGGCGACTCGGAAGCTTCTGGTGGCGGTAGCAGGAAAGTGAAATTGACCCAATAAACGTATCTAGATCCTAAAAAAGAAAGCTCTCATAAATTTCTTTGTGCCTGCAGTTCCGTGTACGTCAGGCAGGTGTCAGTACAGCCGCTTTGGACGCGACGAGGAACCGCATTCGACTTGCTTGACGCTCGTTCGAGCAGCCCACGCTCGACTTGCCCTACCGTCTGCTAGTTACCCACGTGCTACTCAGTTGCCCGTAGTAGGATCATGGTACGTGAACGTGAGAGGAATGAGAGTGCGCAAGCGAAACTAGATTTGACAAAATATTTCCTCAGTGCGGAAGGTGATGGTCTTACCAAAGTTTCGAAGAGATTTTACGTTAGTGACTGACGAAGTGCTCTGCTCTCCTCTCCTAAATATCACCAACCACACGTATGATGATACATATTTGCAGTTCTTAAGCATTAACAGTTTTGTTGAAAGCTATGGTAGTTGAAAAATGTATAGAATTGTGTCCCAGAGTTCTTATTAATATTACGTGTAGGATTTCGCGCTTTATGCCAGGAGCCTGTAAAAGTCGGTTCAGAGCTGTTACATGCAGACGTGTCGAACATTTTGCCTCATCCTGTGACAGTAATACGAAACACTGAAGGACAAATGACAAGCGCATGGAACACAGGTGAATATGATGCCCAGCATTATCCAGGCGGTAGACGTGAGTACATGTGGGTGTACAGCGGATGTATGGACCGTTAAATATTGGAAAATACGTTACCAATCTAGTACTGGGCGTTTTGTTTATCAAGATTAGGCATTCCGAAACATAATATTGATGAAATCTCACATTTATGAGAAGAAAAATCTGAGGAATTTATTAAGAATTACACTGAAGAGACATTACTTAACTTGTAGGAGTAAATCCTCAGCATTTTAATGAGATTCCATCTGTCACTAACCGAGGCGCTAATACATGAAAGGCATTGAAATCCTTTCAGCATTACGCATGCGCTACGCATGTTTTAAACACAGTCCCGTAAGAAATATTAAATAAAGATTATTTGATAAATAAGGTAGCAGCAGTTTGTGCCACGGCTTATGCTGCCAAAGACACTGTTTTGTGATGGAAAGTGGTGACGTGAATTTGATGAAGACAAGCTTCAAGCAAGAAACGGAGACTAGGTTGAATTGCTGGTTTAGAATGCTACAGTCCGTGGGTAGATGGTGCGATAAAATCATGGAAATGCTTCTGGAGACAGGCGTCTGTGAAAAACTTTGTAGTTACGACAACAGTATTGCAGAAGGTCATTGTAAAATGCAATAGAGTTGCTGGAAGGCGCCAAGTTAACCACAATTCAGATTTTCTTTATGAGTGCACCAGCTGCAAAGTCATTGTAATACAAGAGATGAAGATACGTTTAAATTGTTGTAGATCCAGTTTCCTGGTTTAATACCTGCTGCAAACGAAAATTTTACTTAATTGCAAAACACCAGTTTCAGTGTTACCATCATTTTGGCAGTACATTACAATTGTCTTAAATCTTCGTCTATTACCTGTAGATACTACGAACGCTGAAAGGGCGGTGTCTACGTCTCAGAGGAGAAAGTCAAAATTCGAATGTTGAATAAAATGGTAATGTTTTCTGGTCACATTTCCGATTGCCGAAAACTGGCCACCCGGTCCGGCTTCACTGGCGTAGCATCTATTTTTTGCGGGCCACGAACAAAACACAGACAACAAAGTTAGTAAACAGCATCAATTTCACGTAACTTACACGCTGCATCCAACACATGCCAGGAAAGTTGTTCGGTAACATGAATGTTACGTGCTCCGTAATGACTTGGCGTTTGGAGTGACATCTCACAGCAATGATCTCAGCACAGTGTGACGCAATATGTAGTATGTTTACAACAAATCCAAATGTTGTATGCGAGTCTTAGGTATATGTGTGTGTGTGTGAGTGATTCGATATGTATCGGATTCTGGCTGAAGTAAAACAAATAAAAGAAAAATAAGAAAAAACACTAATGACCATATTAGTTCGTGTTGCTGAACTACCCTGGTGAAGCTTAGGACGCATTGTAATGTATTATTGACACTCACTGGCGCAATCCATTGTCGTGGAGCTTTTACGGCAGACTTCTTAGCCATGCCACGCAAAGAATAGCTTCCACATTTGGGTTTGATTCAAGAAAATCGGAAAGCTGGATGCAGAGTCGTCTGTTGCACTGCTGAAAGAACGTATTGTATGAATACGATGCAAAGTTGCCGATGTACTTTTCCAGGAAACGTTTTACACAAGCATAAAAACTAAAGTACCAAATATTATGAAGTCGCGTGTTTCTTTACCATGCAGTTGTTCTCAATCGATTGCAGGCCAAGTGTTGGTTAAACATATTTGTTATTTCAAACTGTAGGTCTCGTGTCACAGCCTGACGTCTTTATTGGTCGTATATATAAAAACAATCTAAGCTGAGCAATTTATTTACCGTAGTTCAGAGAATTTGCAGTGAATTAATGGTGTGAATTGTGACTGGTAATCCGAGAGGAACAGAAATTGGCACTGAAAATATCGTCATATTCCGAAATGCCTCCGACAACCGTCTGTAGAAGCATTTCGAAACCCTGCGTATTCATCCGCAAGAAATTACTGTATCCCATTCAAGAAGATCGTGCCTACGTCTTTATGATCTTTAAAAGGCCTAAATCTCTTCCTCGCAACTGGAGATTCTTTTACCAGTCATCTGTATGATCTGAATATGTCCAAAGAAATAAAATCTTTCGCCCCATCACGCAGAGAGTCGTGTTCCCATCTATGTACGCTTGACTCACAGAAAGCAGAAAGCTGAAAAGTGAGTCATTTGCTGCGCATCTGCAAAATTTTCTTTATTACCCTTCGTTAATGCGGGCACCAGATACAAATCAAAAGACATTCCCTGTAGCCTTTAGCAAAAGAATCTCAGTAGGAGAACGGAGTAACACCATTACGTCGGTAGTGTATGCGCTCACCGAGATCGACTCGTCCAAGAGAGTCCGTTCAAGTAAATGCTCGGCGATCCTTCGAAGAAAGAACTCAAGTGATATAACGAACAACGACACTGAAAGGGTACCTCGCAGAGGAAAAAAACTGTGGATGTTAACAGAGGGCGTCAGTTGGGCATTGACAGTCACCGAAGCTTGGATACCCGGAAGCAAACTAGAAAAGACCTTTCGAACGTAGTAGTGAACCCAACGGCTTCTAGAACTTGCAACAGGAAGCCATGGTTGATACGGTCGAATGCCTTGTCAAAATCCAAAAAAGCCAGAGCAGACAAAACATAAGTAACAGAGGGCACCGATACGACACCACGACATTCAGCTATCGCAGTGACAGTAGTGTGACCAGGAATAGAACTTCTATGATCAGCAACCGTTTATTCCAACAATGCTGACAGCCGTCTATTAATGGCCCTCCACACAGTCTTAAAATCAGAATTTAATCAGGTAATCGCGCGAAATTAATCAGATGCTTCCTGACTAGAACTTTTAGGAATTAACACAAGGCGGCCGTTGTGACCGAGCGGTTCTGGGCACGTCAGTCCGGAAGCGCGCTGCTGCTACGGTCGCAGGTACGAATCTTGCCTCGGACATGATGTGTGTGATGTTCTTAGGTCAGTTAGGTTTAAGTAGTTCTAAGTCTAGGGGACTGATGACCTCAGATGTTAGGTCCCATAGTGCTTAGAGCCATTTGAACCAGTTAACACAATTATACTGACCATAAAAGGGTCGGGCACAAATTTCCCCTCTCAACACTTCGTTCGAAAGCAATGTAAAAGTAGTACTCAACAAACTTCATAAAAGAACATAAAACTCTTATGGCAGACCATCCAACTCAGGAGATACACGAGAAGGCGATCTGACAATAATATCATGAACATCGTCACACTGACAAACATTCAAAACGCAGCATTATATGAAGGTGTAAGTCTACGATCCAGAGTCCGAACAAGCAAATCGGATGACACATAGACAAGAACGGGGTACCTCTTACAGCCCAACACAGGACTGATAGAGGGCATTTCCTTCTGTGTCGTCACAGTATTACCATTCACTGTCTTGAGATCTGTAGTACATGCACGTCGAAGAGTCTGATGTTGAATCAGATGCTATAGAGAGGTCAGTTCAAGGAACGTGGTTCTGATCGCATCCTTAACCCTTCCATTTGACGCTGATTTAACCTTTCTATTGTATTTCAAACAGCAACACACATATTGTAAATGGGTTAGTCAGACCCGGTATTTAAAAAAAAATGTTTTATTCTCAGGTGGTACTTCAAAATGTATTTTGTAGATGTTCGTTTATGTAGAAAATCAGACATTTGAGCCTATCAACATTTATTGAACACAAATATTACAAAAAATTATTTACTAATTTTAATTGAAAAACAAATTATTGTTGCACGGTACTCCAAGTTACTTATTTGCAGAAAAACACACGTTATTGTTTAAATTTCAACGTTTATTACAGACAATAATTGTTATAACATTTAAATTAAGTTACAAAATTTGACTCTGAAGAAGAATATTGAACTCAGTTTCTATTTTTATCGTATTATCTTATTCAGTTCACGCCGTAAATGTTTACATGTTTGTGGCAGAGGTATGATTGACATATATTACACTTTTTGTTTGTCTTTCGGTATATCTTCGGTCCACATTCTTTGCACCGGCGCCTCAAAGTTATTTTGGCAATGAACTCGTTCTTGCAATATTCTGCAAACTAACTTTGACCTTGTTAGAAAGATTTTTGGTCATTCTGTCCTCTCACATTGGTTTTGTTAGTTCATATACAAGTTCTCGTAGAAATAGCTGCCTTCTGTACAATTTATTCTGATTGTACTCTAGCCTGATGTGTAAATACAATACATAGGCATTTGTGCAGCAGTAGAACATTTAGAGAACAAACAGGCCATCATCTGTTTCACCTTTTGCCGGAGTAAGTGCTGGCGAGTTTATCTGCTGTGTTAACTCCTCCTTTCGTTTTGTTGTGATGCTGTAATACTTCAGGTTTCTTATGCTACAAAGATGCTGTCTTAGAGAGAGGAATACAACCGTCCTATGTTAATTTTTATTAATTTTTTTTTATTTTAGACACTTACGCACCAACGTTACGTCCTTCTGGAACCGAAAGATGGTTGAAAGTACTGGTCTGCTATGTTGTGGCTTCATTCCTTTCGGAATCTCTGATTTGTTCTTTCTGAGATTTCCTGTTAATGTTAGGTTTTTATGAGAAGTTCTTGGGTGAGGGTTTACTCCGTAAGGAAATTATCGGTAGTAATTTTTCATCCAGTTTTCTTAGTACTTTCAACACGCTTCCGAACAACATTTCTGCCTTTATTTCTTTCTCCTGGGCCATTTTTCGAACTTCCTATACCCACACTTCTGCTACATAAACATGTGCTGCTTTTACGTCAGATAAAAACCATAATTTTATTCCACCTTTCCCCCTGGGTTTTGAAGGTACCAGATGATCAAAAAGTCAGTATAAATTTGAAAACTGAACAAATCAAGGAATAATGTAGATAGAAAGGTACAATTTGCCCCACATGCTTCGAAGGACATGGGGTTTTATTAGAACCAAAAAAATACAAAATTTCAAAAAATGTCTTACAGATGGCGCTTCGTCTCATCAGAGTAGCAATAATTAGCATATTAAAGTAAGATAAAGCAAAGATGATAATCTTTACAGGAAATGCTCAATATGTCCACCATCATTCCTCAACAATAGATGTAGTCGAGGAATAATGTTGTGAACATCTCTGTAAAACATGACCGGAGTTATGATGTGGTACTGGCGTCGGATGTTGTCTTTCAGCATCCCTAGAGATGTCGGTCGATCACGATACACTTGCGACTTCAGGTAACCCCTAAGCCAATTATCGCACGGACTGAGGTCTGGGGACATGGGAGGCCAAGCATGACGAAAGTGGCGGCTGAGAACACGATCATCACCAAACGACGCGCGCAAGAGATCTTTCACGCGTCTAGCAATATGGGGTGGAGCGCCATCCTGCATAAACATCGTACGTTCCAGCAGGTGTTTATCAGCCAGGCTGGGGATGATGCGATTCTGTAACATATCGGCGTACCTCTCACCCGTCGCGGTAGCAGTTACAAAACCAGAATCACGCATTTCCTCGAAGAAAAAAGGCCAGATAACGGTAGATGTGGTGAAGCCAACCAATACCGTGTCTTTATCGTCGTCCACTGGAGTTTCCACGACAGTTCTAAGATTTTTGGTAGCCCAAATTGTGCAGTTGTGGGTGTTGACAGGCCCTCGGAGCGTAAAATGAGCTTCGTCGGTCCACAATACGTTACTCAACCAATTGTCATCTTCAGCTATCTTTTGAAACTCCCACACCGCAAATGCCCTCCGCTTCACTAAAACGCCAGATAACTGTTCATGATGCCGATGGATTTGGTACGGATAGTATCGGAGGGTACGCCTCAGTGCCAACCAAGCAGTAGTGGATGGAATGCCGGTGCGACGTGCGACTGCACGAGCGCTGACTTCCCGTGCATAGACGAACCCGCTACAGTCTCCATTTCTTCCTGAACTGTCTCAACAGCATTACGCCTTGTGCTCGATCGACCACTACGGGGTCTATCGTCTAAACAACTCGTGGCTTCGAACTTCGAAATCATTCTCGCCAGAGCTCAATTTATCAACGGACCTTTACCCGTTCGAATCCCCTTCCTATGGCGATAGGATCGTAATGCTGAACTAGCACATTCCCCATTCCGATAATACAGCTTCACTAAAAGTGCCTTTTCAGGTAACGTCAACATGCTGCGACTGCTGGCGCATCTGATTCTCTCTCTCATTACTGCTCCTTTTATACACGATTGTCATGCGCAGTCACTGACGATTTTATGTCCAGCGCCATCTGTCGGACTTTTGTAAACTTTGTTTTTTTTTTTTTCTAATAAAACCCCATGTCATTCCAACCATGTGTGTCAATTTTTACCTCTCTATCTACATTATTCCGTGGTTTATTAACTTTTCAAATGTATACTGACTTTTTTATCACCCGATATATACTGCTGGAAGGGACACCTTCCTCTGAAAGGAAACAGTTGGTCATCTACTGTAACATCTTCGTAAGGAACGAACATTTTAGAAAACTGTTTCAGAAACATTTCAAACAGCGTCGTGACAGCAGCCAGTTTATTATGACATCGCCTAGCTGGTCTATCATATATGTTGTTACATCTGATAAATCTGCTGATTGTATGGAAACTGGTCTAGCGGTTCAGGCGCTCAGTCCGGAACCGCGGGACTGCTACGGTCGCAGGTTCGAATCTTGCCTCGGGCATGGATGTGTGTGATGTCCTTAGGTTAGTTAGGTTTAAGGAGTTCTAAGTTCTAGGGGACTGATGGCCTTAGAAGTTGAGTCCCACAGTGCTCAGAGCCATTTCAACCATTTTTTGCATGGAAACGCTGAAGTGACATCGTTGCACGAAAATCTGGCTTACCATTAATGTTGTCCCACAGCTTTTCAAGAGATTCTCCAGCATATCTACAGACGTCAGTTAATATAAGAAGTTTCAAATAAGCCTTCAGTTTCTCACTGTTTATGGGAATGAAAGTGGCATCTTTGACTTCAAATACCGGTACCATTTCTCAGTTGGTTTCATTCAAAATCACCATATACATCTCTTCAGTTATGACTAGTGGAAATGACAGTACTTTCGTTTCGTCAATCCGTTGGAGAGGAAACCGTAGCGGTCCTGGAGCAGAAGGGAGAACGTTTGGAGCCCTAAAATAAAAGTAAAATAAAAAAATAAACTAAACTAAAATTAATACAATGCATTAAAATAAATTACAAAGAAATACAATAAAACGTAAACATGGCAGTACGTGAATAGGAAAGAGATACTGCGTGCAGGCTCTTTCTAGACAATCGGCAAAATGAGGAGGTAAAGGGATAACCCTGAGAAAGCCCGTACCAGCGCCGCGTTCCGCATCAAAACAATCACGTATGGCTGAACCGAGTTTCGAACCCGGGACCACAACGGTGACAGCCCAGCTCACTAGCCGCTAGGCTATGATTCGTAGCAATAATAATAATAATAATAATAATAATAATAATAATAATAATAATAATAATAAGCGCTGTCATGGTCGGGGACGACGCTTGAACCCTATGCCCGTCCACAATGGTAACGATACTGCTAGCCACACGGAAGATGGTTTAAATCCAAATAGAGGTGTTTTGCAGGATATGCTTCCTGCAACCACTCTAGAAGGAAAACAAAGACAGATGATGAGATGGTCAGATGAAGTTAACCGACACCTCCTGATCTGCTATTACCAAGCAAAGAACTTAGGAACCAACACAACTACGAGGGTCAGTCAAAAAGTAATGCCTCCTATTTTTTTTTCTACGTTTAATTGTCAGGAAATTTAAATGCAATTACATAGGTTGAAAACCACAACATTGAGGATCATTTTGCCATTTTTCAATGTAATCTCCGCCCATCTCTACAGTTTTGGTCCATCTTTGAACAAGGGCATGTATCCCAGCACGGTAAAAATCACAGCTCTGCTTCCTAAGCCATTGACGCACGGATGTTTTGACGGCCTCCTCATCTTCAAAATGAATCCCACGATGAGCTTCTTTTAGTGGCCCGAACAGATGGAAGTCTGATGGTGCCAGGTCAGGGCTGTATGGGGGATGAGGCAAAACTTCCCATCCAATTTTGACAATCTCGTCAGAGGTGTGACGACTGGTGTGTGGCCTTGCATTGTCATGTAAAAGAAGAACATCTGCCATTGATTTTGTTGGGCGAACTCGATGAAGACGTGCTTTAAGTTTTTTGAGGGTTGTGACGTATTGAACAGAATTTATTGTGCATCCCTGCTCCAAAAAATCAACCAGAATCACACCCTCTGTATCCCAGAAAACTGTTGCCATAACTTTCCCTGCCGATCGCACAGTTTTGAATTTTTTCTTCCTCGGCGAGCTTGTGTGACGCCACTCCATTGACTGCCTCTTTGATTCGGGTTCAAAAAAATGCACCCATGTTTCGTCCCCGGTCACAATTTTTTTCAGAAACTCATCTCCCTCCAAATGGAAGCGCTGCAAGTGTTGGGAGGCTATTGTTTTCCTTGCCTCTTTATTCTGATCGGTTAACATTCTTGGAACCCACCGTGCACAAACTTTTGAGTACCCCAATTGTTTAATAATCGTGAGCACACTGCCTTTACTAAGAGAAATAATGCGACACACTTCATCTGCAGTCACCCGACGGTCACCACAAATGATGTCATCAACTTGCTGAATGTTGTGTGGAGTCACTGCACTCACCGGCCTGCCGCTCCGCTTTTCGTCAGTCAACGGTGTTTGCCCTTCAGCTTCCTTACAACGACGAACCCATCGTCTAACAGTGCTGACATCCACTGTCACAACACCATACACCTTCTTCAGTCTTTCATGAATGCGTATGGGCGTTTCACCTTCTGCATTCAAGAATTCAATCACACAACGCTGTCTCAAACGAACATCGATGTCGGCCATCTTACAAACTTCTGCTGTGCTGCCACCTGTTGACACAGAAAGTTACTACTACAGTGGATTGCAGAAGAAGGTTTGAGGAATGGCGCCAAATTAAAATTTTTCACTTAACTTAATTTTTTTAAGTAGAAAAAAAATGGGAGGCATTACTTTTTGACCGACCCTCGTAGATGCAGATCACAAGTATACACAACATTTATTACCAGATACCCAGAATTAAAATTTTTAACAGAACAACGACTAGCTGATCAAATCCGTGTAATAATCAAAAATAACAGGATACCCCAGTCAGAATTAGAAAACATCAAACAATAAGTACAACAACTACTGGAACAAAATAATGTCCAATCAGAAGAAGAAGAAAATACGGTAATTGACTCAAACATCCCAGAGCAAACAAACAAAGAACAACACGCATCAATTAAACAATAAGAGGAAAACGAAATCTTGAGACAGCCACCAGAACAAGCACAAATAGAACACGGAGTGACACACATGTTAGACACAGAAGAAAAATTTCAGCTGACATATATAGAACACAAAGACACAAATACAGACATTAGACCAGTCTTTCATAGACTACGAAATAACCCACAAGTCGAAACAACAATAACAAGTATCAACACAATCATGCAGAACAAAATAAATGAAAATACAACTATGGATGAGTTACAACTACTGGTTTATATAGGAGCACTCGCTACACTAAATATTCAAACTAGGCAGAGATCAGAACAAAACAACACACAGAAGAAACCCACAAAACCAGTATTGCAACACAGGCTACAGATCAGAACAGAAAAACTGAGAAAAGACATCGGACATCTGACACAATTTATAAGAAATGAAATAGCAGACAAAAAACGAAAAAGGTTAGGTAAAATCTCACAACAAGAAGCAATAGAGCAATTAGATGATAGGAAGCAGAAATTACAAGCATTGGCCAAACGACTTAGAAGATACAAAAAAAAATTGAAAATAGAAGGAAACAAAACCAAACATTCAACACAAACCAAAAGAAATTTTACCAGACAATAGATAACACACACATTAAAATAGACAATGCACCAAACATAAGACATGGAACACTTCTGGAGCAACCTATGGTCAAACCTGGTACAACACGACAGGCATGCACGGTGGATACAAGTAGAAACATACTGATACAAGATGATACCACAAATGCCTGAAGAGATAATTTTGCAACATGAAGTTACCCAAGCATTTCATTCTACTCACAATTGGAAAGCCCCTGTAAAATATAAAATAGCAAATTTCTGGCTAAAGAACTTTACCTCAACATATTAACATCTAAATAAATTATTCAACAGTTACATTTCAGACCCTTACACATTCCCTGATGCACTTACACATGGAATAACTTATCTGAAACCTAAAGATCAAGCAGACGCAGCAAACCCAGCTAAATATCGCCCCATAACATGCCTACCAACAACATAGAAAATATTAACTTCAGTCATTACACAGAAATTAATGACACATACAACACAGAACAAAATTATAAATGAAGAACAAAAAGTCTGTTGAAAAGGAGCATAAGGATTTAAAGAGCAACTGATAACAGATGCAGAGGTGACATATCAAGCTAAAACTAAACGAAGGTCGCTACACTACGCATACATTGATTACCAAACAGTTTTAGATAGTGTACCCCACTCATGGTTACTACAAATATTGGAAAAATACAAAGTAGATACTAAATTGATGCAGTTGCTAAACATAGTAATGAAAAATTGGAAAACCACACTTATTATCAAAACAAATTCAAATACACTCCTGGAAATTGAAATAAGAACACCGTGAATTCATAGTCCCAGGAAGGGGAAACTTTATTGACACATTCCTGGGGTCAGATACACCACATGATCACACTGACAGAACCACAGGCACATAGACACAGGCAACAGAGCATGCACAATGTCGGCACTAGTACAGTGTATATCCACCTTTCGCAGCAATGCAGGCTGCTATTCTCCCATGGAGACCATCGTAGAGGTGCTGGATGTAGTCCTGTGGAACGGCTTGCCATGCCATTTCCACCTGGCGCCTCAGTTGGACCAGCGTTCGTGCTGGACGCGCAGACCGCGTGAGACGACGCTTCATCCAGTCCCAAACATGCTCAATGGGGGACAGATCCGGAGATCTTGCTGGCCAGGGTAGTTGACTTACACCTTCTAGAGCACGTTGGGTGGCACAGGATACATGCGGACGTGTATTGTCCTGTTGGAACAGCAAGTTCCCTTGCCGGTCTAGGAATGCTAGAACGATGGGTTCGATGACGGTTTGGATGTACCGTGCACTATTCAGTGTCCCCTCGACGATCACCAGAGGTGTACGGCCAGTGTAGGAGATCGTTCCCCACACCATGATGCCGGGTGTTGGCCCTGTGTGCCTCGGTCGTATGCAGTCCTGATTGTGGCGCTCACCTGCAGGGCGCCAAACACGCATACGACCATCATTGGCACCAAGGCAGAAGCGACTCTCATCGCTGAAGACGACACGTCTCCATTCGTCCCTCCATTCACGCCTGTCGCGACACCACTGGAGGCGGGCTGCACGATGTTGGGGCGTGAGCGGAAGACGGCCTAACGGTGTGCGGGACCGTAGCCCAGCTTCATGGAGACGGTTGCGAATGGTCCTCGGCGATACCCCTGGAGCAACAGTGTCCCTAATTTGCTGGGAAGTGGCGGTGCGGTCCCCTACGGCACTGCGTAGGATCCTACGGTCTTGGCGTGCATCCGTGCGTCGCTGCGTCCGGGCCCAGGTCGACGGGCACATGCACCTTCCGACGACCACTGGCGACAACATCGATATACTGTGGAGACCTCACGCCCCACGTGTTGAGCAATTCGGCGGTACGTCCACCCGGCCTCCCGCATGCCCACTATACGCCCTCGCTCAAAGTCCGCCAACTGCACATACGGTTCACGTCCACGCTGTCGCGGCATGCTACCAGTGTTAAAGATTGCGATGGAGCTCCGTATGCCACGGCAAACTGGCTGACACTGACGGTGGCGGTGCACAAATGCTGCGCAGCTAGCGCCATTCGACGGCCAACACCGCGGTTCCTGGTGTGTCCGCTGTGCCGTGCGTGTGATCATTGCTTGTACAGCCCTCTCGCAGTGTCCGGAGCAAGTACGGTGGGTCTGACACACCGGTGTCAATGTGTTCTTTTTTTCTATTTCCAGGAGTGTAGTTCAAAAAATATTTATAAGTTACATTGAGAATATCAGTCTGTGAAACCGGATCAAAATCCCTACAGCAGTTCCTGAGATTAGCCTGCTCGTTCAGACAAATAAACGTGAGGAGGCGACTTATATACAGCCGACTAAGTGGCAACATGTAATAAAAGAAGTGGCAGAAATGCATATGTGCACCAACAACTTTTGGAGAGACGGAGGTTACAAACTCTAGATGGAGCGTCCTGCAAGAAATAAACAAAAAAACGCAGTTTTTAAGGGCTTAAGGATGCTGCGGATGGTCACCTTTTCTCTATAGCCCCTTAATCGTGGCCCAGTAGAGGACGGGCCTACTACATCACTGCTGATTTCACACAGCGCTTGGGAATCCCGCCCTCCGGCTGACGTTACACTGTCAACAGGAGTTAGAATACTAAGAGACGACACCCGACCAATGAGAAGCTTGAACACTATTATAAAGGAAGTTAATTTTTCTCCCGGCAGACAGTCACCTTCTGAGGATTAGATTATTTTCGAAAGCTCAAAATTAATTCAGATCTGAAGCTGTCTGTACACCTAGAAGATTTTTTGCAAGAAACTGGGATGACTTGAGGTTCAAATGGCTCTGAGCACTATGGGAATCATCTGCTGTGATCATTAGTCACCTAGAACTTAGAACTACTTAAACCTAACTAACCTAAGGACATCACACACATCCATGCCCGAGGCAGGATTCGAACCTGCGACCGTAGCAGTCGCACGGTTCCGGACTGCGCGCCTAGAACCGCGAGACCACCGCGGCCTGCTGGCTTAAGGACCCGGGCCTTAAAATAACCTTATTGTCTTATCAAGAGATTCACACCTTAAACTGCTTCATAATGTGCTGGTGCACGATTCTGGTTTCAGTACTTATTGCAGGTGTGTCGGCAAAGACATAGACACTAGAGCTAAATTATGGTACGGATATATTTGCCGCTTTCTTTTCGCGTAATAATTTCTCATCATCCGATATGGAACCCAGACATTAGGGCAGAAATGACGCCCATGGACGGAAATACGTTTAGGTATTAATGTTCCGCCGACAGAGAGATAATCATAGATAGAGCACAAGCTTGATGACTTGGGTCGTATAGAGGTGTGAAATGGCGATATTATTTCCAAACGAAACATCGAGGGATCCTTAAACGATTCGACAAACCCACGGAAAACCAGCACCTTAATGGCCAGAGCACATTGCATTTCTCCCTCATCCATGCGAATCCAGGGAATTCACTTCCAGCATTTATTTGGAGTGACCTACACAATTTCGAAGTACAGTACATCCAGTTATGAATCGGCTGCACCTTTATGGTGTTCGTAAAAAGAACTAAATAATTTGTATAAATCACACTCATATCAGATGTAAAGCAATTTCTCAGTAAGTAATCATTGATGATTTGGGGACATGTAGACTGAGAATAAAGGCATGCACTACTCGAAAGCAGATGTCTGTCCAGTAGCAACGGATGTCAGATTGCAAAAAGATGCATAAAGGATAAGTGCGGATGTGATGTGGCGCTTTCGTTCCCCGAACACATGCTGCATTATACAGATAGAGACCTGCGTTCCACAGCTCGCCCTTTGGCCTCTCCTAATTATTAATCTCGTCAGCCGCGTGGCAAGACCTCCCCGAGGGCGGGAATTATTTGGTGCGCGTCGCGACACTCGCTGCCGTTGTTCTCAACCCGCGACGCCGATGAACAGTTTAACAGCAGGGCTGAATCTTTTAATTAGCTCATGTGAACTTCTCTGTGAGATATCTCTGTGAGGGAAATGCAGGTAACCGTATTTCTCCTCAACCAACCAAGTAGGCGATACGCTTGTAGATTTTATGAACTAGAATAACATTACTGATGGTAAAAAGTTCAGAGAAGCAGATCTTGGCACAACCTGTTTCCTAATAATTGGTAGGATGCTACTGGAGATACTATACAGAAGACACAAAAACTTCATACTCGTAAAAGTATTTGACGTAGTTAGCCTAATTAATCCACAAATAAAACATTTTCTTTGTTAAAAATTAGTTTGAATTTCTTACCGAAAACCATGATGATGGGTACAAAGAAAAAACAGTAACTGAAGAGAAGAGATAAGGGCAGCTGTGATAGGAGAACACAAGACGTATTTTATGACAGACTACACTCAAGAAGAAATGGTATGCTGAGACTTGTGAGGATGATGTGGAAGGTAAAAGCAAAACTACGGACGTTTGTATGCAATATAGTCTTTGTAAGAGCAATAGTAAAATAATCCACAGTGGAAAAGGAATAGAATAAGCATTTTACTCAATGAGAAGACGACATTTTCGATAGTTACGGATAAGACGGTAAAGAGAAAGAATGACGCCATTATATCACACATTTTTTATCGAACATAACTATTGAGTTCATGAGCAAGAATGTAGTGTTCTTAATAAACACTTTAAATAGACAAATGCTTGCATACAAGCAGATTGTGTGAGAAATTGATGACTACAGAGTAGCCAAAAAATGTACTGCGTATTTGGGGAGTAGAGAATGAATGGAGAGTTAATGTTACGGAGCTAAAATTCGTAGAGACCCTACGGGAAGATAGAATAACCTTTTGATGTGTGAAGTAGGACAGCAAAGACTGCCGAAATAACTGTATAACCGTATTAAGACACTGTTGACACAAAAGGAAACTGCGTGAAAATGGTAATTATCTGCAATCTTCCCTATCTACAGAACGATTATTAGTGGGAGAATGGATATACGGAAATTGATTTGCAAGCAGAAACGGTGACGTTAGGCATTGTGGAACTCGGCAGTCTACTGCAAGTTTCGTGTGTCACAAAATTTTTCTGGGTCGCCAACCAATATATTTAAAATTGGGAAAATTTAATACAAGAACGGAATCAATCACTGAATTGATAAGCATAACAAATGTGTTAATATTATTGAAAGATCCAATTGAATATCTCGAATGTGCATATGGGAATAATTGAAGCACAAAAGTTAAATCAAATAATTCAGAGTAAGTAGGAGCTAAAGCCTCAACAGAAAGTATAAGATGATGAGATAAAAGTCTACGAGTTCAAGGCCTGCTTTTTGGGCTTCAGGAACGCCAGATGGGATTTATTAAAAATATCTTACAAAAGGGGTCGGGTTTGTCTCAGAAACAGTCATAGCAGTTTAACATAGTTTAATAAAATAAAACATCATATTAAAAATTAACAAAATAATAGTGAACTACTATCAACATACTTCACTTATACTATTATTTTATTGAGTGCTGTAGTACATTGCGATGATAAATGAAAAGGAAATCTTCGGAACGCGTGGGAAAATTTCTCACAAACATATACGATTCACACACAAAAATGGAGATACAAAAAATTTTTGCCCGTCACAGTAAATCAGAGGCTCAGACGTTCATACCTATGTCTATGATTGAATTATTGTGAGTAAGAATACTATGGAACACATTCCGGCAAATAAATTTATCTGCACTACCTTGCACATCAAACTAAGGTACGTTGGCGTAAAACACCCGCAAATGCTGTGAAAATTCATGAAGAAAGCAAAATAATTTTAACTCTTGAAAACTTCAAGAACACAAATGCAGTTCGTATAGACACAAACAGCAACAAAATATCATACGGAATTAAGAATAAAACATTTCCAAGATGGTCCTGAAGTTGTACACTGTGAAATTACCACCACGCGACATGGACAAAGGTACACAATCTTAGAAATGAAACGGAAAGGAAAATAGAAGAAATAAAACACAAACACATGAGAAAAGTTCGCACATACATTCTAATTAAAAGAAAGATCAGGCAGCTGAATTTTAAATCTGTACTGGAGTAACGAACTTTGTACACCACGTGTTCTGCTTACACAAAGCAAAGATCGGAAAAACTTACTAAATACAGAAAATATATTCGTGACCACACTCTGAAAGATATAAGAATTTGATTACCGAACTTGAAAATGAACTAGCTAATCAAACGTGTACACCACAGCAGACAGCCAGATGCTGTACTGCTACCGTATATTAGACAAACTCAACGTGCACACTCACTCAATCATTCATACAGATGATAAAGAGAGAAAGGAAAACTGGGAGCAAGAAATGTAGGTAATGTACATCAGGATTAGGAGCTTACTGCAAAAATTGATACTTTACTGCAATTGTTTACCACTGAATAGGGACAAACACGCAGTACAGAACTAAATTACAAATAATTGAACGTGACAGCACGAAATACAAGTTAAATAGTATGATACGAATGTAACTGAGACGCTGCACCGCTACCCACAACTAGTCAAGTATAGAAGCGGTAACAACAAGGCGACGATATCATGGCAGCTGAGTTTACTTAATAAAAGCCTTTTACCTTCTGTGCTGGAAAAATTGCAACTATTTGTTTAAGGTTTTATTGGAGATTACCATACATAATTTCGGACAGGTTGGAGAAAATCACTGGTAGTTTCAGAAACACAATTCGGCAGTGTTTATCTTTTTTCTACCAGGCGTACAACAGTATTTATAGGCTGAGAGTTCATAATAACCTGAGCGAGTATGGGATACCAAGGAGTCACTGCACTTAACGACAGCATATACGATTGTAAAGGGATAAATGACACACAGGGACAGTCCGTAATTCCAACTTACGCACAAGATTGCGGCAAGCTATTTCTCTCTCAGCAGTGCTTTTTGACAAACTTGAGGAAGTCATCCGAAGAATCAACAGAAATGGAATAGTGCCAACTAAAACGTTGAATCCATATTTAAAAATATGAAGTTCTCTCCAGTATCCAGATTGAGTCTCATATTGGTTAGGTTAATGCAGTGAGGGACATAGCCAACAATTCAACCAATATAGACGGCTAATTCAGTGCTGAGAGGACAAAAGTGATGACGCTCTCCAGAGGAACAATGTAGAGCGTCACACTAATGTTGGACCTTACGATTTTCTTCCTTAAATCACTTTAGATACGTGGACACTTGGCTCGACAGTCAGACCAGCTTAAAACTTGAGACGAGAAACGTTATTAGTGTGTTATTACCTCACACACTATCTTCATAAAAACTAAAAAGAAGGTAATGTAGTAACAGATATAGTGGTGTTACAGGGAACCGAGACTGTAAGTACCACGAAATATTAAGAAATATGGTGGATCCAGTGCAAGATACTGATGTTTAGAGCAGAAGGAAACATCAAAAAGAATCTTAAGACTGCCAATAAAATGAAAGCGACAAGATTTAGATGGACAAGATATGTAAGCCGAACGCCACAATTTTTCGAGTCAAATCTGTGAGGCTGGTGGAGATCGAGGGAGTAGGGCTCACGCCTGCGCGGTTGATACCGAAAGCTATCGGCGGGTAAGTAGTAAACGGCTTTCGATACCTTGGATTCACACATAACTTGATGTAAATAACTACGCCGTATTTACTAGGGGGAGCTTCTGAGATCGGGATATCATCTTCAAGGTCGATAGGCAATGATGCATTAATAATACTAGAAATTAAACCAACGGTCTGTTAAGGTTTTCATTTATTGATTCTGCAAACAGTTGGTTTATTACTAGTGCTACCAAGCACGTAGGTGGGGTGAGGTAGATTCAGCGAAAATAGTAATAATATACACTGTTTGACAAAATAATTGCAACACCCGGAAGGAGAAGAGGAAACTTAATGAAAACTCGCAAGTTGAGAGGTTATGCAACATTATTTCAATGATTACAAAATCGAGTCGAATTTACAAAGAACTTTGGATAATAAGCCCGCGTATCAGTATGACGTGCACCACTTTTCGCCTGAAAGGTTTCAGAAACCCGTTGAAGCATCCACTGAGGAAAATCTGCCCACAGATGTGGTAGCTGGTCTTTGATATCTCCGATACCGGCACTGGGAATAGATCTGTTCCCACACGCGATATACGAGTTTCGGGATCTTACTGGCCACGGAAATACCTCAGCATCTCGCCGACAGCTCATAGAGACATGTGCCATGTATGGACGAGCCTTGCGATGCTCAAAAATACACTCCTGGAAATTGAAATAAGAACACCGTGAATTCATTGTCCCAGGAAGGGGAAACTTTATTGACACATTCCTGGGGTCAGATACATCACATGATCACACTGACAGAACCACAGGCACATAGACACAGGCAACAGAGCATGCACAATGTCGGAACTAGTACAGTGTATATCCACCTTTCGCAGCAATGCAGGCTGATATTCTCCCATGGAGACGATCGTAGAGATGCTGGATGTAGTCCTGTGGAACGGCTTGCCATGCCATTTCCACCTGGCGCCTCAGTTGGACCAGCGTTCGAGTTGGACGTGCAGAGCGCGTGAGACGACACTTCATCCAGTCCCAAACATGCTCAGTGGGGGAAAGATCCGGAGATCTTGCTGGCCAGGGTAGTTGACTTACACCTTATAGAGCACGTTGGGTGGCACGGGATATATGCGGACGTGCATTGTCCTGTTGGAACAGCAAGTTCCCTTGCCGGTTTAGGAATGGTGGAACGATGGGTTCGATGACGGTTTGGATGTACCGTGCACTATTCAGTGTCCCCTCGACGATCACCAGAGGTATACGGCCGGTGTAGGAGATGGCTCCCCACACCATGATGCCGGGTGTTGGCCCTGTGTGCCTCGGTCGTATGCAGTCCTGATTGTGGCGCTCGCCTGCACGGCGCCAAACACGCATACGACCATCATTAGCAACAAGGCAGAAGCGACTCTCATCGCTGAAGACGACGCGTCTCCATTCGTCCCTCCATTCACGCCTGTCGCGACACCACTGGAGGCGGGCTGCACGATGTTGGGGCGTGAGCGGAAGACGGCCTAACGGTGTGCGGGACCGTAGCCCAGCTTCATGGAGACGGTTGCGAATGGTCCTCGCCGATTCCCCAGGAGCAACAGTGTCCCTAATTTGCTGGGAAGTGGCGGTGCGGTCCCCTACGGCACTGCGTAGGATCCTACGGTCTTGGCGTGCATCCGTGCGTCGCTGCGGTCCGGTCCCAGGTCGACGGGCACGTGCACCTTCCGCCGACCACTGGCGACAACATCGATGTACTGTGGAGACCTCACGCCCCACGTGTTGAGCAATTTGGTGGTACATCCACCCGGCCTCCCGCATGCCCACTATACGCCCTGGCTCAAAGTCCGTCAACTGCACATACGGTTCACGTCCACGCTGTCGCGGCATGCTACCAGTGTTAAAGATTGCGATGGAGCTCCGTATGCCACGGCAAACTGGCTGACACTGACGGCGGCAGTGCACAAATGCTGCGCAGCTAGCGCCATTCGACGGCCAACACCGCGGTTCCTGGTGTGTCCGCTGTGCCGTGCGTGTGATCATTGCTTGTACAGCCCTATCGCAGTGTCCGGAGCAAGTATGGTGGGTCTGACTCACCGGTGTCAATGTGTTCTTTTTTCCATTTCCAGGAGTGTAGCACCACGGTAGTGTCGCATGAGAAGTAACACATGGGAAGGCATTACGTCCGTGACGTACTGTTGTGCCATTAGAATTCCCATAGTCATTACCAGCCGTAACCTGGAGCCATACCCGATAGCTCTCCACACTCTGACAACGGGAGCAACACCACTTCACCTCTCCAAAACATCGGAAGAATTTAATATCTCTCGTCTGGGCGACGCCGTACACGTCTACTGCGTTCATCCGGCGTAGCACAAAACAGCGATTTATTGCTGAACAAAATGCAACCCCATTCGTCAGCAATCCACACTTTGGTTCACGGCACCACCCCCCAAACTGAGATATTTGTTATCGCGGTACTAACAGCAACCTACGCGTGGGACTATAATTCCTTAGTCCGCCTGCAGATAGTCTCCGACCAGTTGTATACCAGAATTGGAATGAAGAATAGCTTCCAAGATGAGTAACTTAGCACTAGATATCCTGGGTGTAGCGAAGGAGATTGAATCACGTAATAAAGGTAATTCTTCCATTCCAGACTGTATTCCAGTTAGGTCTCTCTCATAGTATGGCGACGCAATAGCTCCATACGTAGCAATCATATACAACCTCTCGCTCGACGAATGGTCCGTAGCGCAGGTCACACCAATACTCAAGAAAAGAATCAGGAGTAATCCGATGAATTACAGACCCATATCACGGACGTCGTTGTAGAATTTTGCCACACAAATTTTGTTCGAATATTATGAATTATGTCGAAGAAACCGGTCTATTGACATATAGTCAGCACGGATTCAGAAGATCGCGTTCTTTTGACACTCAGTCAGCTCTTTATTCGCACGAAGTAATGAATGCTATCGTGAGGTGATAGCAAATTGATTCCATATTTATATATTTCCAGAAGGTTTTTGACATCGTTCCTGACAAGGGATTTAAAATCAGATTGAGTGCTTATGAACTGTCGTCTTACTTGTGCCACTTTGTGATTTTCTGTCAGAAAGGTCACAGTTCACAGCAATCGACGGAAAGTCGTCCAGTAAAACAGAAGTGGTATCTGGCGCAATCCAAGGAAGTTGTCATGTACTGACGATGTAATGACTATAAATTGTTAACCTTCAGGCTGTTGGAAGCCAGCAAGGGCACTGAAAGATACCAAGTCAGAGACAAAATGCAGAGAGCACGCAAAAGTAGTAGCGTGAAGGTAACCGGAGGGCAAGAATAACGCTAGAGGCCTGCGAAATGCAGACGTTCTTGGCAGCTGTCGCAGGGAGAAGCTTTACTTCAGAGAATTAACTGATAACTTCACCCACATCTTAGACGCTGTTCTAAGGCGTCACGATAGAAGATGGTTACAAAATGACACATCTTAGTAGAGGTAGGAAGCCTGAGAAAGTCAGCGTCAGTGGGTTTACACAGATTAGATTGCTACTACAACAGCGTTCCTCACTTACGAGAGGCTTCTGGGTGGGACCAACTGACATAAAACACTATTGTTACCAGCTGTACCAGAAAGGGCAGTGACGTGTAGCTTTCGGCTCATTGTTGTTGCTACCAGACTTGGAGTCAGTTAATGTAAAGCTCAAAAGCATGCCTACCTACGAAATAGGAGAAGGGGAGGAATCTGAATGTGTTTGGCCAGAGGTGCCTTGGAGGAGCAGAGTCACTCGTAACTTTGGCCGAAGCCTTTAAAGTGCCTGTATACTGGTGGGCCGACTATGGGGGGAGAAATAGCACACCGCCACGTTCCCTTAAAATACAATGTCTCTGCATTCACTGAGAGTTCTCTGTCAGACAGCTGATGCACCATCTATTTTTCGCGCATCACCGGCATCTGGTAAGATCCGACAAGTCTGTTTTTCTCACTAGGCTAGCCGTGCTCCTCTCAAAGTTCGTACTTCGCTGTGCAGCTGGTGATTGCTATTTGTGTTAGCTCTCGCCCTACTAGCTCAGATCCTGATTTCTGTTGTGAACCCTTTGTTTTATTCTAATTTTTAGAATTACCCTTCTGTGTAGTAATTAGTACGATTGAAAATAAATAGTGGAAATCAGACCCCTAAATGTCCTTGACTCTTCTGCTGCGAACATCCTATCGAGTCTCAAAATCCACGACTCTCATAGGTGCCTTGTGACAGAGTTTCGCTCTGATCCATGCAACCAACCTTCTTTCGTAGGAAGTTCGTCCTTGGTCGGAAATTGGAGACTGACCTATAGCTCCTCTATACTGTGTTAGGACACGATAAATTCTTACAGGCCCCTGTTATTCCTAATACATATGAACGATTCAGGAGACAATCTGCGCAGCAATTTTAGATTATTTAAAGATGATAAGGCCATTTACCGTCTATTAAGGTCATCCGAAGATGAAAACCAACTGTAAAATGATACTGACAAGATACCTGTATAGTGCGATGACTGGAAATTATATCTAAATAAGGAAAAGTGTGAGGTCATCCACATAAATACTAACAGAAATCCGTTGAATTTCGGTACACGATAAATCACACAAATTCAAAGGCTGTCAATTCAACTAAATACCTAGGAATTACAGTCACGAACAAATGAAATTGGAACGATGACATAGGTTTGTAGGGAAGCACATCCAAAGGCTGCGATTTATTGGCGACCACTTAGGAGATGCAACAGGTTTATTAAAGAGACAGACTATACTGCGCTTGTCCGTCCTCTGATACAGTACTGCTGTGCAGAGGACATCGAAGAAGTCCAAAGAATGGTAGTTCGTTTTCTATTATCACGAAGTAGGGTAGAGGGTGTCACGGATATGATACGCTAGTTGACGTGGCAATCATTAAAACGTAGGCATGTCTCATTGCGGTGAGATTTCCCCACGAAATTTCTGTCACCAACGTCCTCCTCTAAATGTAAAAATATTTTCCTGGCGCGAAACTACACAGGAAGAAATGATCGTCATATTAAAATGAGAGGAAGCAGAGTTCGTACGGAAAAATTTAGGTGTTTACATTTCCGTCATGCTTTTCGAGAGTGAAACGGTAGACAAAAAGTCTAAAGGAGGCCAGTCGTATTTTAAGAGCAAGGACCTTCATAAATATCGTGTTATCAAAACTCACAAATTATATTACAATCTTAACAGAAAGTCAAACAAATTATTGATTTCAGTGTAGATCTTACAAAGAAACTGAACGAAGATGTGTCATAAAATCGGGGAGTGTTTTTTTTTCGGTGATACGGTTACTATCATTTATGTTGATCTTCATGGCCTTAGATTTCATAGCATGGGAATACGCTGTAGTGCTCGTACTAGTCAACGGCGTCATTTGGATGCGGTATGTAGATCATCCTGCTCTCCCGTTCATTATCTGCTTTGCGGATCTGGAACCTCTACTTCTCATCCAAGTAGCTCAAGAATCTGAGAGAGTTTCGCTCAACTCCTCCCACCAAGGAAAAATCTCCTGCAATACCGAGAACTGAACCTAGGTAATCCGCATGGCAATCAGCTATGCCGAGCATTCAGTTATCGAGGCGGACTATATCACCATACGATGGTAAATACTATGGTCGCGGCAGAAAATATTCACCGTGAGAGGGGCAAGGCCAAGAGGAAAGTGCCCTGTGCCCGTGCGCAATATGAATAGCCAAGTCTTAGTGGTAAACATTGTTAGAACGCTAAGTGGGCCATTTTTGGCTGTTCAGGTTGAAACGTAGGCCCCTACTGATATGCCTACATGCCATTCCGGGCGAAATTAGTAATTGCTTAATTATATATCAAACACAATTTCAAGGTAACGATTTGACCTGAGGAATAAATTTTATGTGATTCTTCAGTTTCTCCCGGCGTATTTCTTGATCGAACAGTCCACTGGTGTACTGCGAGATCGCCGAAATATTGTTCCCGTTCGACACTATGGACCTGCAGTACACCTGTGGACTGTTCGAGCAAGAAATGTTATGTCTCCGTACTCGTTGTCAAATAAGGGATGTCTAGGAAAAATGCTTACTCGGACCGCTAGACAAACAGTTCAAACAAATCGTATTAATGAGTTTTATTACTTAATAAAAGGAGACAATATTTAACTTTGCAGTTACACAGATGTTTCGCAAGCAAAAGCCAACATCCAAAATAAGCAATCGTCTTCAGTATAAACAGTTCCAAGTCGCTGCTATACAAGTCACTAGTTTTGAAGCTACTACTGGACTGGGCGTCGACAGTCGGTCGGAGCGCTTATGTCCTCTTCACATAGGGGACGCTGCTGTCACGTTGTCGTCCTGGAGGACGGTCCGGTCAGCGTGCGATTGGCTGACTTCTTCTCACAGCCCTCTCTTGTCTGTCGTTCCCGACTGGAGTGCCGCCGCATGACTTAACGCCGGAACAAGAAAGGAATTAAGTAGGACTACATGATGGTGTATTTGAACGACATGTGCAGCTGAATGATTCAGAATTCTAGTACTGTGTCTTGCTCAGCCGATAGGTGACACTGCCGGCCGATGTGGCCAAGCGGTTCTAGGTGCTTCAGTCTGGGACCGCGCGACCGCTACGTTCGCAGGTTCGAATCATGCCTCGGGCATGGATGTGTGTGATGTCCTTAGGTTAGTTAGGTTTAAGTAGTTGTAAGTTCTAGGGACTGATGACCTCAGATGTTAAATCCCATAGTGCTCAGAGCCATTTGAACTATTTGACAGGATATGGCGGGGCATGTGGTCAGCACACTGCCCTCCCGGCCGTTGTCAGTTTTCGTGACCGGCGTCGCTACTTCTCTGTCACGTATCTCCTCAATTGGCCTCACAAGTCGTGGAGGATGTCATCTCAGCTGTTGGATGAACCACATGGCGTCTTCTAAAGTGTCGATACTTGATGCAAACCTATGCAAAGCTCTTAGCTTAACCTTGCCCACGGATTTATTTTAGCAAAATCACCATCTTCTATCAATCTCCGGTTAGTCCCATCCTTCTGTTATCTAAACATTCATACTCTCATAGAGCGGTAAAGAGCCAATGTAGGAAGTGTGAAAAATAAATAATAAAAAGACGTTTGTAAGCATTCTCAAATTCAGTTGTTATGGTACGTAAAAATTAAGTCAAGTAGCTCCTCCTCGTACTACAAAACACTCAGATGGTAAACGGAGTAATCCTCTCGTGATATTAGCTAGCACGTCTTAAATGGAGCGTACTAACAATACTGCATCAGTTTTAATCGAAGAAATTAGTACAGCAACGTTGGACGAGTGCTTAGAAACTTATCGTAGCGAATGTAAGGTAATGTGTAATCAAAGCACGAAAAAGAAATTATAAAATTTAATAGTGAATTCACAGGGCCAGCGAAGCTTATGTATTTAGAGGTATTTAACGCAATGGTGAAATGATAGATAAACAAACGAAGAATGAAACTTCCTGGCAGATTAAAACTGAGTGCAGGACCATAAGTTGAGCTCGGGGCCTTTGACTGTTCTGCAAGATCTGCAGATGATCTTCTGTGAAGTTTGGAAGGTAGGAAACAAAGTACTGGCTGGACTTAAAATGTGAGGACGGATCGTGAGTCGTGTTTGGGTAGCTCAGATGGTGGAGCACTTGCCCTAGAAAGGCAAAGGTCCCGAGCTCTAGTCTCGGGCCGGCACACAGTTTGAATCTTCCAGGAAGTTTTACATCTGACTGTAAGTAAAATTTTACATTCACTGTGCATCACAGGTTTTGACCGAAAGCAGTGCGAAATCAGTATAACTAAAACGCTTTTCTCGAAATCGGAATCCAGAACCCAGAAAACGGTGCCAGTTGCAAAGTAAGGGCAACGAAAAACGGATTTTCAGTATCACCCGCGACCGCATTTAAAAATTTAAAATACCATAATTACCTGCTCATGAAGAGGTAAGACCTTACGTTAAAGGTGTAACACAACAGGACAAGTATTACCGTGAGAAACTGTGGGTTTGCCTTGAGGCAGCATAAGTTAGGGTGCTCAAATATCTCGAATTAATTAGTCTAGTATCTTAGAATTAGAGGATTCAGTGACTACAAAAAAGTTTACACATAATTTCAAATCATTACGAAACTTTTCCTCCCTTACACCCCGCAGAAAGATGAAATGAAAAAAAAAATCGCTTACTATAATTTTGCTGTTCATGCAGTCAAATTTCAGCATCAGGCATGACATTATAATTTGTTATTTCTTTACTTCTAACTAACACGCTTTACTGACAGTATCTTCATGTATCACTAAATGCAGCTGCAATATTGTGACTATACGATACATAGTTGAGGAGATATGACGTCATAAACATTTGTATGCGTGAGAAACTAGCTTTCGTTTAAAATGCTGCACAGTGAAACGTCAGCGTCGGGTACAACTCTTCACTTTATTACTTCCTTACATAGTTCAGAAGATGTGGCTCATAAACACTGAGATTCATGAAAATAATAGCTTTTGCTTCAAATGAAGCGCCAGTAACGCTGTTTATATTCATGCTGTGTTTCATAATGAGAGCATTTCGAGACTTACAACGAACTTAAAGCATAATTTCAAATTTATCCTAAACCTTTTCTTGCTTACATTCATAAAGGAGATCTGTAACACAGTAACGCACTTGTAGAGTAATCAGAAGCTGAAAGTAGTTCTATACGTGGCAGTCAGATTGTTTAGAGCGCGGATGGTTTACTGGTACATTTCTAATGCTAAAACCTTTCAAAAACTGAGGATAGCTTAACGACCACTGGAGAGGTGTGGAAGATTGCCAGGGACATCATAAGTAAGAAATGCGTAAGCGAACAGTTTGGGTTGGAGACGTAATTATGACTGTTATGGAAGTGAAATTGGCGTGAACTCGACATGTAGTCAGTCGAACAGGTGGTGGCTGGACTAACGAAGATTTTTGCGGGGTTTCAAAGAAAAGGAAAGACCTACACTACATCCTAACAGAAAGTGAGTTAAAAAATTGCTCTGATCACTTTGGGACTTAACATCTGAGGTCATCAGTCTCCTAGGACTTAGAACTACTTAAACCTAACTAACCTAAGGACATCACACACATCCATTCCAGAGGCAGGCTTCGAACCTGCGACCGCAGCAGCAGTGCGGTTCCGGACTGAAGCGCCTGGAACCGCTTGGCCACAACGGCCGGCTCAGAAAGTGAGTGACAGCACTAGAAAACACGCATTTTCACTTCAGACAATAATTTCGAAACTCTTGAGCACCACTAGAAGAGTGTTCCGAGTTATACAGCGAGTCGTGGTGAGGGATTGTCCCGACGACGAGGCTATGAGAGAGCAGAGAGAGGTCGCTAAGGGGGTGGTCGCTGCTCCAGCCCTGGCCAGCCACTTTCCTTCCGGTCGCAGGCTTGTGGAATATTCTGTGACCCCTGTGCAAGCCGTCTTGAGTGCTCGCAGCGCCTGGAGTCCCCGCCCTCCACACGAGACATCTCTCCAGCCGGCATCGCCGCTGCAGTGCTGCCTCTGAGACTGCTCTTTCCATGTTCCACGCGCCGAGCGAATGGCAGGAGTTTTATCAGAATCAACAAAAGGAGTTGGCGGCTTCTGCTATGTTTAAAGTCTCCTAAGAAAAGAAACTGTTACAGATGTAGCAGTGATTAATGTAACTGACTCTCTTAGGAGTAGGGGCCAAATCCTCGTCAGGCCAAACTGGTTTAGGTTTCCCGTGCCCCCAATCGTACAAGAAGAGACTAGAACCGGAGATCCACCAATTTTGACGTGGTTCGTTACACTAGTCGTGTATTCTAGAGTAACATAAGATAAACCGGTATATTGATAATTTTTAGTTATGGGCCGTCTGACAGCAGCTGAGTAAAACACAATTCTAGGGCCATACGCGTTTTGACTTTATTTTCTGCAAGGCATCATCAGTGGCCTGGAATATGTACATATGTTAGCTATTTAACTTACATTTTTATTACTGTGACTTAAGGTTATAAACAGTTCTGGTGGTTGGTATTTCCTATTATATCAGGAACACTAGCAAACATTTTCATCGGTCACCTAGAAAATCAGATATTCGAAAAGATAACCGCTAATGAAAGTTTGAAAATCATAAATTGGTACAGATACGTAGATGACATTATTTGTCTGGTAGATGAGCCAAGTGAAAAAATAGATGAACTCCATTCAGAAATAAACAAAGCTCATCAGAACATAAAATTCACACTTGAAAAAGAAAAAGAAAATCAAATAAATTTTCTTGGCGTTAAAATAAAAAAAAGAAAATGGCAAACATACATTTTACATCTTTAGAAAACCAACAGCCACAAACACAATAATACATTCCACATCCAACAACCCCCACAGCCAGAAACGTGCAGCACTAAGACACATGTTACATTGATTAAACAGAATCCCACTCAGCAAGAGAAACTATGAACAAGAAATGAGTACAATCATACAAATTGCTAGGAACAACTGGTATGACACACATGTGGTACACAGGCTCAATCAAAAAATAAAAACACAAATACAAAACAAACACAACATTTCCAATATACAAAAGATCTCACATGCTGAAAACTTACAAACACACTCAACAAACACACACAATGACAACACCACCCAGAAAAGAACCAGATGGTACACCATGACCTACACACATAAACGAACACACAGGGTTGCAAACATCGTAAAGAGACAGGGCTTCAAAATAGCTTATAAGCCTGGGCAAACCCTCCAATCACACCTAAGCCAGCCAGCTACAAGAGGGACAAATTCCAACAATCAGGAATATATAAACTTGAATGTCAAACTTGTGATGCAGTATACATAGGCATGACATGCAGGAATTTTGAAACAAGGTACAAAGAACATATCAGACGTTTGAAGTACGAAACAAACCATTCCACATTAGCAGAGCATTTAAAACACCATTACCATCATCCTACAAACATGGAACAAGAAAATAAAATAATGAGAATAAGCAACCATGAAAAACATCTTATTCAAACGCAAGAAAACTTCCACATCCAGAAAGCCATAGCAGAAAACAAACATGTGATAAATGAACAAACACACAACAGCACAGGCTCCCTATTACACTTAATAAAGGAAATGGTAACATAAAACAAAAAATCTCTTCCCCACACCATCTGGACACACACACACACAGACACACACACACACACACACACACAGCACAAAAAAATTGTATCTCTCTCTCTCTCTCTCTCTCACACACACACACACACACACACACACACATACACAAACGCACACACAAATTCACACACGAACAGATCATAGATACCTCAATAATTACACTCGAAAGTTTACCATTAACATTCGATCTTTGGCAAAACATTTGACAGTCGGCAACAGAAACCAAAACATTGCATTGGAACAAGCGTTTAGTTCATAGTGCTGTGGAATGTGGGCAAAAACCGCAAATTGGCATTCATAAGAAGAACAACACCAAAAATGCAAAAACCGCAAATTGGCATTCATAAGAAGAACAACACCAAAAAATGCAACAGGAGCGTAATATGTAAGAAATTGTCCACGCAACCTGTAAGTACAGTGCAAAACATTACTACTTAATAGGAAATACCAACCACGAGAACTGTTTATAACCTATAGGTACAGTGACAAAAATGTAAATTAAATAGCTAACATATGTACATATTCCAGGCCACTGATGATGCCTTGCAGAAAATAAAGGCGAAACACGTATGGCACTAAAATTTTGTTTTATTCAGTTGCTGTCAGCGAATATCTACCTAATCCTTGTTTGTCTAATCGGAGCATAAGCTGCGTTTTCTGAGGACTTCATCGTCGACGGTACATGGAATTTTATACAAATGGAGAGTGAATGTGAAAGACCTGAAGCAATCAGGATCACTCTTTTGAAATTGCTCACCTGTTGTGATTTAGGTAAACAAGTAAATAACCTGGTACCTGATTTTAATTGAGTTCGTGAATATATCATATCGTTAACAGAAGACCAAACAAAGACCCACTTGGGAATTTCCCACGGCTGGTAATGAGCGCTGGGAACACAGCGCTGGTCGATTCCTGTTTCCATTCCCTGATCAGTGAATAGTTTTCCAGATGTGTACCTGAGTTGTGTCACTGACTGAAAAGTTTCACAGAGGAAGCACAGCTATCTGCGTTTGTTGGTGTGTATTAAAACGGACGTAAGGATGATAGAGGATGAAACCTGTTACCAGTACACACTGGGATCAGCATCCAGAGCCAGCAACAGTGTCTTGTTCTCTGAGTTCAGTTCTAATGCTATACTTTTCGAAAAATTACAAGACTATTATTGAAACATTGCAGTAGAAGTACAAAGAAACAAGCGCAGTTTCGCCTAGAGATCTTTTTAAATATAATGCAATGTGGCTTTATCTATACATTGACCACCGACTGTCGCCATATGTTAAGCACATATTCTCTTCATCATTGCAAGGAGTTTGACTGTGAAAACTAACATGTGTGTTAACACGATACACTTCTTTCCACGACTTAGGAAAAAAGTTATTAAAATTGTCGATGCACTGTTCCGGTTTTAAAAAAGAACTCATTAGATCATGAGCTAGACAAATAAAAAGTATGTTCACACCACTCATCCCCATCACTTGATTATATATATAATGTTTTTATAATATATTAGGATTTACTTCTATACGTGTAGTACGCTGGATACAAATGAGGTACAACAATGTAAGTGAAATGTCACTTTTGGAATTGAAAGCTCCATATGTAACTTATATAACGTGCCCTTTATGTACTCGAAAATTGAAAAGAACCTGAACATAGTTGCTCCGCGAACTTGATTTCTCAGGTGTTCAAGGATACTTCCTGTTGAAGATTAGCTATATGGCATAAATTAAGAAAATAACTTAATTCATTTTAGTTGCACATGAAAACTTCAAAAAAGTAAAGTAATTCAGAATTAACGTTAACCGTACAATGAAGTGAACACATGCAGAGGAACCAAGAGAGAAATATAATTGAATAGGTCTCGTGCAAGGTGACATTGTGTCTCTCCAGAGCGGGGTAGGCTTCTTGGCCACTATAAATATTTTGCCCCTTGTGTAACGTCCCCTTGGAAAAATTGTACATGATTGTGCTTAAACTGACACACAATATTTTTAGCTCAACGGAATCTGACTTTCAAAAATCCCTACAAAAGAATGGCCCTGACTAACATTAACCTATCACTTACCTCACAAAAATCTTCGTTACTTAAGCTACTGCAATACAGCGAGCGCCACTACTGCCAGCTAAATAAAAGATTCAAACTACGGAAGGCACTAACTACTGATAGGGATTAGTTACCAAATGAAAGATTTTAATAGAGAACAAACAATGTATTTACCTTGATATCATCAAAAGTCATAATATATATAGCAGTTCATGACATCCAGTCTTACGAATTTCAAAACTACCCCATCTCTCTCCCAACATCCACCACCGTTGGTGGCTCACCTCCAACTGCGCAACGCTACGCGCTGTTAACATCCAGCTGCCCAACACTACAATGGCAGACAACAATGCAAACTAGCCACAGACTGCACGCAGCACAGCGAGTGAATTTTCAAACAGAGCGCTATGTGGCGTTACCAATAAAAAAACCTAAACAGCCTACTTACACTTGTACCATTAGGTTTTCCGGAGGCGAGATGTTGAGGTGAGTTAGAATAGGACCAGTAAACCGAGTTTATCTATGAACGTGTGATTATTTCGGCGATAATATCCCCAGTAACTTCTCGCATGGGAAATAAGAGTGTTGAGAACTGGAAGAGCTCTATCTTAGACTATGAAGTTTGAATCGTCCACTTTCCTGTCGAGAATAGGTAGTACGAGCAATTACCTCTGTATAGCTCCATTATCGCATAATAGACGCCGGAATGTACAGCAGCCTCCGCGGAGTAATGTATACCTAATGTTGATGTTGCAAGCCTTTTTAGTCAGGTATTAATAACCAAACTACAACAGAAACTGGATTTAGAGCATTTCAGGCGGAACAAGTGTTAAAATGGATATTATTTTAAAGCTTTAATGATGGTTGAATACCTTAAAGTCGACTCTCTAACTGGTAGGATATACATTTTACTATGGGATGCAGAGGACAGTCCACTTCCTACAAGTCTCCTTCGTATAAATCTCTGCTAGCTGATGAAAGACAATAAACTTTCCCTGCTGTTACGACAAAATACACGTTTTACTCACAGATTTATATTGGTTCGAGTCTCCAAGTAATTTTGATTACTTTTATAATTAATACAGTTGTGAAATATGTTTTTCAAAATACCGAGACGCGGATTCTGTGCATGTATATGCAGTCCATGTAGCTGACAACTACAACGTTCGTATAATTTACAGTTAATACAAAAATAAAAAATCAGTCATATAGATTTCATACTGGTTATTCAGAACACTGTTGATTTTACTAAAGCAGTAATACAAGTGATTTAATAGCAGCACATGTAAACTGCTTCTAAATCACAATAGCGAGAATAATGTGTTTCAAGTGTATTGGCTACCAAAGTCGAAGGGGAACTTGGACAGCACGAAAAACTTTTCTGTAAAGTTCCATTTCAGAGCAACTACCTCGATACATTCTGCGTCATTACACAATCGAAGATCTTGCCTCTACCAAAGTCGGCTACATATTGCCTCACTTTGAAATTCGCACGCAACTATGTAGCTTGGCAACTGTTAACGCAGACCGAATTTCTCATCAGACATTGGGAGCAAAGAGAACATAGGTTTCTACATACTACATGCACACGTAGACTTAAAAGTCTTGCTTAATTAAATTACATGCTAATCGTGTCTCTAAGCCTCCAGAAAAGGATGATACAATGAACAGTTTAAATTATACGCTATACCACAGGTATGGGACATAATAAATGTAGTCTTAGATCTCTACTGTTTATTTCGTTACCATAAACTCCTGTGATTTTCCATTTTAGGAACAAACTAAATTTAAATAATTGATTAATAACTAACTTGTGACGAAGTTCAAACCATAAATGTTAAAACTATTGTGACATACGCGTATCAAAACTATCAGGTCTGTAGTGATTATGCGCTACAAGATAATGCATTGTAATGTAAGGTAGTGTATACACTGTAGTATTAATAAGCATTCACCTCAATTTTGGCCATACATAGTTATCAACAAATCGTAACTCCTTACAAACTTTTACAAATGAGAAAATCTAGGATAGCGGGTGTCACTTGCTTACTGACATATCTACGTTTATTGTGCCCTTTATGAGCTAACCTAAGTTAATTATGGCTTCAAGAAAAATTTTAGTCAAATCACAATTTTTGCCTTACTTTTGGATTTCTCGGAGGACACAACATGTTTTTATCCACTGACACATCTGAGTGCTTTGTAGTCTCTAAGATTCTATGGCAAACACCATTGCGTCGTATACCAGATTTTGAAGTTGCTCTTGTATTTACTTTTAATGGGCATTATTACCGTATAAGGCTCCTCGCATTGAAGCTGTATGGGCTGTTCCTGTTATTGATACTGTTGCCGTCATCCTCGTAGTCGTCTTTTATCCGAAGACTAATTTGATGGATCTCTCCAAGCTATTCTATTCTGCAAAGACCTCTTAATCTCTGCATACCTACTGCGGCTTACATCTATTGGTCAAGCATCCTCCTTCCTCCCCCTTCCCCACTCACTTCCCTACATTACGAAATTGACGCTTCCTTGGTATTTCAGGATGTACCCAGTCAACAGATCCCTCCTTTTAGTCCAGTTGTGTCATAAATGTCTTTTCTCCTCAGTTCTGCTTAGTACCTCTTAGTCAGTTATCCTATATACCCATCTGATTTTCAGAGTTCTTCTGTAAAACCATGTTCGGAAAGCTTTTCTTGTAGTAACCGCCTATGTCCACGTTTCACTTCCAAACAAGGCTACACTGCAGACAGAGAGCTTCAGAAAATATTTCCCAGCACTTTTATATTCGACGTTAAAAAAATTCTCTGTTGGAGCTGCAGGTCTTCGAGGAGCATAACGGCTATTTTTTCTCCGTGCTTTTAGCAGTTTTCAGTACTAATACTTGATATTTAGTATAGTACAGATACCATATTATGGACTTACATTAAATTAATTCTGAACATAATTATCCAATCTTGATAGTTGCTGGATGCATGACGCCCTAAAGGACAAACACTGGCACGCACCTGTTGCCCCAGCATCTTTGAATGACGTCTTTGCTCTTAGTTGTCTGTTCGCCACACTCTTGCCCTTCTCACCCGTCCTTTCCTCCGGAATATGGCACGACCATTTGCACGTTAGAGAGAATAACGTTAAATATGTCGTCATTCGCCATTCATTTCGAAAGTTTACAAGCGACCACCATATTTAGGTCACATATGCCCAAAAATGCTACAGGAAAATATTTATATTGTGTTGATGATGGTTAACCCTAAGCAATATGAAACATTACTGAATGGCTTTTGCTTCCTTATAATGACACTTTGTACTTCAAAATTGGAAATGCGCAGACTACAGTCTAAACGTGAAATGTCTGAATTCTTACTGTAATATCCATTTAAAAGAAAATCTTCTAGTATCGTACAAAATAACAAATTCGAGAAAACTAGTGTAACGATTTGGCCATTGGATATTGCGCAATGTACCTCTAGAACCATAAATTACCCATTGATATTTTAATAATAAATTCTTCTGGCTGATCGTACAGGAATAACTTGGATGGATATTCTTCTCCCGTTGCTCTACGGTGGTACTACCTTGTTCGACAATATAATTCGATAAAAGGAATATTTAATAACCACTTCAGGCTAAGGTGTATGAATTTCAAATATTATTTGGGCACTAAAATTAGCAAAATTACTGAAAGGAGACGTCAAGTGCTGACATGGTTAAATGAAAGAATTTCAGAGCGTTTAAGACCCCAACGTTTAACATTCCCCATAGCATCTCAGCATTTTATTCAGTCCTGTTTAATTCTGAAACACACTGCTTTAGGCAGTTTCTGTGACACGTTGGACTGCTGCGAATGCTGTGTTGTAGGACTACAAAATTCCGTGCCAGAAATAATTCAGAAAGACACATACAGGTGCTTTTGTAGTACGTGCTAGTCATCCGTTTTCAAGGACCTACATTTCCAATTGGCTGTTTAAAATAGCTAAGAATTCAAACCTTACGGCACAAAACCAGAGTACCGTGTATGGTTTCATGGCAAAGATATTGTAGATTCATTTCTCAAATAAAACCATTTTAGAAACATAACCGAAACTAAATTCTTTTATTGAAACATCATAACTATAGTATAAACTGGAGCAAGGGTTTTCGTAAAACGGTGACTAGAATAAAATTGTCTAAGAAAAGCTAAGTGTCCATAAAACAAATTCCACTGACGCTTGTATGACATACGAAAAATTTGGCCACAGTGCGTTGCGAGAAGAGAAATACATGTTTGAGGTGTGTGGAGCCGGAACTCTCTTAAGGAAACCATAACTTTTTTAACAAACTGCATCTAGATGAATATCAGTATAATACATCCAAAAGGTATAAAATTTTAACTTTTAACGTAGTGTATCAAACTACAATAATTGTTTCCCGTTAGTTTCTTTGTATGTCATGAAACACACATTTTCATTCAGCTCCTTATCAGTTCTGGTGTTTTACACTTCACGTTACACTCTCCTATGAATCAAGTGACCATGTTAACATTCGTAATTTCAGTCTCTAAGTAATCTCGATGTGCCATATTAATTTGGCATAACATAGAGCGGTATCCACATGAGCGGTATTGCATTATAGACCATTATCTGACGCAGTCCATTTCGTAGAGAAAAAAGCAATGTAGGGAAAAGGTAGATCGCTACTTACGTAAAGAAGACACGTCAAGCTGCAGACAGGCAGTACTCTCTTTTCCTACACTGATGATATTCCTACCTGGAGTTTCCATTCGTAGAGAAATTTCGTTTTCCCAATTTCTTACCAACAAATCGAACTCGGTTCTTTTTCTTTTATTTTTCGCTCAGAAGAGAAAAATCAAAATGTGTGAGAGAATATATCGGTATAATGTCATTAGAATGAATTTTATAGGTGGGACACTTAAATACGAATGATTAAGGTGTGTTATATCCCTACAAAAGGCATACAGATAAAGATCATCATCAAATAATTGCAGACCACGAAGTCGTCGCACTGCTTTACAAGTTTTCTCCGTCTATAAATTTGTAGAACTTCTGTCATCTAGTCTCCAATTCGAAGTCGTAATGTAAAACAGAGTGTATGATAATGACTTATAGCTCTGTCTTTGTTCTTTATATTAGGGCTTTAAGAGAGAGCGTAGTTTACTGGTCACTGAAAACCACGGAGCCTTTACAACGAGGACTGATGCACTGCACGGAAAAACCATAATTTGCAGAAGTACTTTTTGTAGCAAGTTCTATGATGCCTAAATGTGGGAAAATGTAAGTTAATGGGGATGAGTAGGAAGAACAAACCTGTAATGTCCTGATACATTAGTACAAGCGTCCTGCCTGACACAATCAAGTCGTTTAAATATCTCGGCGTAGCGTCGCAAAGCGCTATGAAATGGAACTAGCATATGATAACTGTGGTAGGGAAGGTGAATGTTCGACTTGGGTTTATTGGGAGAATTTTAGGAAAGAATGGTCAACTGTAAAGGAGACCGCATATAGGACGCTGACGCATCCTATTCTTGATCACTGCTTGATCGAAGGAAAAACGACTGTCTATATGCCTCCTTTTGGGCACTACTAACTCGTATTTTATCTACGTTGTCATTACGCGAAATGCTTATTCGAAGCAATAGAATCATTCGGCAGTCAGCCTCAAGTCCCGTGTTCGCGATCCATACCAGGCAGGATTCAAGGAGGACATCGAAGCAGTTGACAGAGAGGCTGTCAAATTTGTTACCGGTAGGTTAGAACAACACGTAAGTGTTACGGAAATGGTTCAAGAACTCACACGGAAATCCCTGGAGGGAAGGTGACGTTTTTATCGAGAAACACTTCTGCGAAAATTTAGAGAACACGGGACTTGAAGCTGACTGCCGAATGATTCTACTGCTTCGAATAAGCATTTCGCGTAATGACAACGTAGATAAAATACGAGTTAGTAGTGCTCATACGGAGGCATATACACAGTCGTTTTTCCTTCGATCTATTTGCGAGTGGAATAAGAAAGGAAATGGCTAGTGGTAGTAATAGTAGTAGTAGAAGTAGTAGTACGGGGTATCGACCACCACGCACCGTACGGTGGTTTGCGAAGTATCTACGTAGATGAAGATGTAATACGACACTGAGGAGCCGAAGAAACTGGTACACCTCCCTAATATCGTGTAGGACCCCCGCGAGGACGCAGAAGTGCCGCAACACGACGCGTCATAGAATCGACTAATGTCTGAAGTAGTGCTGCAGGGAATTGACGCCATGAATCCGGCAGGGCAGTCCATAAATCCATAAGAGCACGAGGGGGTGGAGACATCTTCTGAACAGTACGTTGCAAGATATACCAGATATTCTCAATAATGTTCATCTGTGGAGTTTAGTACCCAGTGGAAGTGTGTAAACTCTGAAGAGTGTTTCTGGAGCCACTCTGTAGCAGTTCTTGACGTGTGGGGTGTCGCATTATCCTGCTGGAATTGCTCAAGTCCGTCGGAATGCACAATGGACATGAATTGATGCAGGTGATGAGACAGGCTGCTTACGTACTTTTTACCTGTCAGAGTCGTATCTAGAAGTATCAGGTGATGAACAGTCCCCAGCTGACATGCAGGGATCATGGATTCATGAGGTTGTCTCCGTACCCGTACACGTCCGTCCGCTCGATAGCAATTTAAAAGAGACTCATTCGACCAGGCAATATGTTTCCAGTCATCAACAGTCCAAATCAAATGGTTCAAATGGCTCTGAGCACTATGGGACTTAACATCTGTGGTCATCAGTCCCCTAGAACTCAGAACTACTTAAAACTAACTAACCTAATTACATCACACACATCCATGCCCGAGGCAGGATTCGAACCTGCGACCGTAGCATTCACGCGGTTCCGGACTGAGCGACCAGATCCGCTATACCACCGCGGCCGGCCGGCCATCAACAGTCCAATGTGGGTGTTGATGGTTCCAGGGAAGGCGAAAAGTTCTGTGTCGTGCAGTCATAAAGGGTACACGAGTGGACCTTCGGCTTGTTGATGGCCCATCATTTAAACTTCAGCAGTTTGCGGAAGGGTTGCATTCCTGTCAAGTTGATCTATTCTCTTCAGTCATCGTCGTTCCGTTCTTGCAGGATCTTTTCCCGGGTGCAGCGATGTCGGAGATTTGATGTTTCACCGGATTCGTGATTTTCATGGTACACTCATCAAATCGTTGTGCGGAAAAATCTCCACTTCATCTCTTCCTTGGAGATGGTGTGTCCCATCGCTCATGCGCCGACTGTAACACCACGTTCAAACTCATTTAAATTTTGATAACCGTCGGCCGGAGTGGCCGAGCTGTTCTAGGCGCTACAGTCTGGAACTGCGCAACCACTACGGCCGCAGTTTCGAATCCTGTCTCGAGCATGGATGTGTGTGATGTCCTTAGGTTAGTTAGGTTTAAGTAGTTCTAAGATCTAGGGGACTTAAGACCGCAGCAGTTGAGTCCCATAGTGCTCATAGCTATTTGAACTTTTTTTCTTGATAACCTGTCACTGTAGCAGTAGTAACCAATCTAACCACTGCGCCAGACACTTTTTGTGTTATATAGGCGTTACCGACCGCAGCACCGTATTCTACCTGTTTACATATCTCTGTATTTGAATACGCATGGCTATACCAGTTTCTTTGGCGATTCAGTGTAGTTTAAACGTACCCGTAGTTAGTTACATGTCCTTACTATGCACACAAGCTACAACTTTTGACACACAAAGTAACTAATTTATCAAGTATTCATGATGAAGCATTGATACGACTTAAGCACATGGGGCGGACAGGCACGTCCTGCTCTCCCTTCCCTGTAACTAAGACGTTTGGGGGTTTATAATATGAGGTGCATCAGACACGACACCGAAGTGTGTTTATAATTAAATGTGATAAATAGACTCAGACATCGACAGTATACGTGTCAACTGTCTGAATCGATGTCACATATCTTCATTAAATGTATTCGAAATTGCGAATATGGACAACCATCAGCTGTAGAACGGAATGACGACCATGGGAATTTGTGCCGGACGGGTACTCGAACTCGGATGTTCTGCTTAGCGCGAGCGGTCACCTTACCATTTGGCTATCTGTGCACGACTCACGGCCAGACACACATTTCCGCATGTCGTCAGCCATGTGTCTACAATCTCGTACTCGTGCATCAATTACGTATATTCCCGTACAGGCGAGACATTTTACTTGAAAGTCGCTTGTCTGGTGTCGGTGGATAAATACGATATTGCAGTCCTGTGTTATTCTGAATTACGATGGAAAGTGGCTTTGGACATGAGTGTACCAATTGACCGCCGTGCTTAAGGACCCTATCTGACGGAAAGATCACCAGTCAGCAGTGTCACATGGCTTCGCTTCATGAGACGTTGCGGAGAGGTTTGGAATTTAACGCAAGACGTTTGCGTAAAGATGGTGATTAGAAACTTAACGCCACCACCTCTTCTCCCTCTATTGGCCAAATACTGGCAGTGAAAGTTTCTTCCACCATCAAGATTTGAACCGACTTACCTCCGAGTCAAGAACCACTGCACAAGCGACGTTAGCGACATCGGCTACTGAGGCAGGTCGTATCTCAATAACAAACTCAAAACATTTAGCTCTGGAGATGAGCACGTAGAAGAACCGTGGTTCAGATTTAGAAGAATAGTTGACTATGCAGTTCATAGACATGTAGGGGCGTACTAGCAGAACATTGGATAATGGGCAGCAACCTCCATGGTATATGGGAGAACTGTTCGTGATGGGAGTGAACCTCCATGGTATACAGTCACTGTAAGAAAAAACTTCTGTAGTAACAGACACTACTGTGTAAGAGGTGCAAATCTAAGCATAGGGGCTGTAGAGAGGGAAATGCTGAATGAAACACGAGTGGTTGTCAAGAAGGAAGTGCGTGAAGCCTCCAACGCCCACCGTCGCGGAAATAATCGAAGGATCTCCCACAAAACCCAAAGAGATTTGGGTCATATTTTTACTATCCGAGGGTGATTCAGCTTCCCCGACAAGCCCGAGTTTCGATGGAGAGAACGCGTTATAAATGGTCGTGCCCGCGTGGGACGCTGCCGCCGCGCCAGGCACATGATATGGTCCTGCCGTCTGACCAGTGTTTGCCGATATTCCGTGGCCCAGAGATTGAGGCTAGTCTCTCGCGAGTCACTGAAGCCTTACATACTCGCCATCTGGTAGCAGAGTATTTTGGCCACTCCTGATTAATGTTTTGTGATTTGGACTTTTTCCTCGATTATGGTATACAGGTATATGTTTGGAAAACTCGGCTACGCTCTAAACTCGTGTTGCTTATTACTTCACCTCACGATCGCCGCTGTCATTCGCCACTGGAACCACCTGATTCCTCCCTACGGTCTCTTTATTACCACTAGCGCGAGAAATTGTAAACTGTGTTTTCACCTACGCAGATTAGCATAGAAAGATATGTAAAGACTGTTAGTGGAACCGAAACTACTGTCGAGACAATCGTGGACGACACAGGAACTGACATTGAGGGTTGGAAAGCAAAACCAGAAATGCTGAACTACGTTTTCTAAACTTCCTTTGCAGAGAAACGTAGACGTTTATTGCCCCAATTTAATTCTCGCATACAGATAAGAGTGTCAGTGGTGTTAAGAAACAGCTGATATGGCTGAAATTGAACAAAGCTCCAAGGACCAGCCGAATTTCTGTGAGATTCTGTACAGAATTTGTGGCTGAGTTAGTCTCTCGTGTAACTAAAATCTACCTTAGATCACTCGAACTGAAAACGGTGCCTAGAAGTTGGAAGAACGTACAGGCCATTCTCAGTGCAGAGAGGTTTTCAGACGGGAAAGTAACTGCGAGCTTACTCTGAGTATACCACAAGACCGTTACTTCGCACAATATGAATAAATGACCTAGTAGACAACAACAGGAGTTCAATGAGGCTTTTTGTGAATGATGCTGTTATATACAAGAAATCGAAACGCAAGAAAATTGTACCCAAATGAAGGTAGACCTCCAGAGGATCGGTGCTCGGTGCGAGGAGAAAAAATTGACTAGAGTAATTTGACGTAATGTGTACACATAGAAAAAATTATCCATTACCGTATGATCATGCGATTGCAGGACAATCACTGGAAGTAGAGATTTCCAATAAAGGCTATTAAAGTGATATGGCCATATAAAATTCATTGCAGGTAAGGCAGATGCCAGAGGAGATTCATTGGAATAATCCTGAGGATACGTAGTCCACCAACAAAGGAGACATCCAACAAAAATCTCGTCCGACCAGTACTTGAATATTGTTGGTCAGTCTGAGATCCATACCACATAGGATTCATAGAAAAAAATGGAAAAGATCCATAGAAGAACAGCGCGTTCCGTTACATGTTCATTTAGTAAACCCGAAAGCGTCACGGAGAGTTTACTGATCAAATTCCGAGAGCGTGCGTTCCTGGAAGAGTTAAACAATATATTCTTTTCTCCGACGTAGACTTCATTAAAAAAACGTGAAGATAAGATTAGAGAGTTTCTAGCATATTCATAGGCTCACCAGCAATCACTCCTCCCGCGATCCATTCGCGAGTAGAACAGGATACACGGGAATTGACAGGGGTACACAAGGTGACCTCCGCCACACACTGGAAGTTGATTTGCGAAGTATAGCTGTAGATGTCATAAATGTCTACAACAAGGTTAGCAGAAATGATCCACAAAACTACTACAGTTTGTTGTAAAATCTTAGAAAATATAGTAAGCTCAAACGTAATGAGGTACCTCGAACAGAATAGCCTCCTTGCGGCCAACAACAATGCATGCATTCCTAATCCGAACTAACAGTTTTCTCACATGACATCCTGAAAGCCATGGATCAAGTCGGTAGGTAGGCTCAATATTTCTTGATTTCCGGAAAGGATCTGACTGAGATACAGACCGACGCTTATTCACGAAAATAAAATAGTGTAGGGCATTAAGGAAGACTCGTGATAGAATTGAAGATATCTTAGTAGGGAGGACGCAGCATGTTCTTTGGGTGGAGAGTCATCGACATACGTAGAAGTAGCTCCAGATGTGCCCCATAGAAGTGTATTACGACCCTTGTCGTATTGTGAATTAATGACTCTGCTGGCACTATTAATAGTAATTTCATTAAAAAATCAACAGCGACTCCAGCACATAGTTAAAGCGTCCGTCGCTAGTCGGCACTACGGTCTGCGAAAACTCCAGAATAGCACTGTTGGGAAATCCAAAAATTCAAACGAATCTGTGTCAGACAAACGGCGAAACAGTGTTGCAAACATTGAATGCTGTGGTTGTCGTCGGCGGGGACAGGTCTCCTGATGCAACCTTGCTCCCCGCCTTCCGTTGCCAATTGCCTTTCCGGAAGTAATCCCCATATCGGCAAGCTCTCGATTCTAATAAGGAACCATTGTGTACAACGCTGTATCACATCCACTACAAGGTTAGTCAGCAAGAAAACTGAGTCGGACACAGCATTACCAATTGCTACGGCAGAAGTGTGCGCTAGGGCATGACGCATGAGAAACAGTACCACCCTCTAGGAGGAAAGCATGCATACCGTAACAGTGGCTCCATGGTACAGCGTATATTAGGTCGCAGTCGCTGCAGCGAAGTATGATTGAATAAATCGTGTCTAGCATGCAAACCATGCATTTCCGGACATAAATTCTTTAGACGTTTTTAGTTCTGTATCCTAGATAATTTTCCTTCAGGACTTATTTCCATCCTTTTATTTTGCAATATAGGGTCATTCACAATCTCACCGATTACATACAGTTGTTCAGTGAACTATTACAACAATCGCTGAGTTGTTCAATTTAAATTCGAAATATCCCTCGTCATAACTACAGTATATATAGTAGGCTATGCTGAACAGTGTATGCACATGTACCTGATTGGAATACAAACCAGAGTCACAACTATGACTGCAAGTATCAACTGGTTCTAATATGCATTCCGTATCAGCATAAATCACAATTGACAGCTTCAATTTGTTACTAAGGCAGTAAATTTTGTACACTCGTTCTTGTTGATGGGCATGACACTGCTGACTGGTTAAGCTGCGCATAATTAGCCAATTGTGTTGCATCCTGCCTATTTGTCAGATAGGGGGGTGCCTAGGAAACCTGCTGTCTCGGATCGCTAAAAAACAACAAAAAAATGGTTCAAATGGCTCTGAGCACTATGGGACTTAACATCTGAGGTCATCAGTCCCCTAGAACTTAGAAATGCTTAAACCTAACTAACCTAAGAACATCACACACATCCATACTCGAGGCAGGACTCGAACCTGCGACCGTAGCGTTCGCGCGATTCCAGACTGAAGCGTCTAGAACAGCTCAGCCACACCGGCCGGCTGCTTGACAACAATTCAAGAAAATCGTATTAAAGCATTTTATTATGAAATGAATTAATGAAAGTACTTACCTTTGACAACATCACAAAATTGTCGCAAGCAAAGGGCGACATGCAAATAAGAAATCTCTTCAGTATATACAATTTCGATGTAAGTGAAGTAATACAATGGATGCTTCTATCTAGGTCGCTGTTCTAGACGCTTCTTTATAACTAGTAGAACTGGCCTGCGATCAGACGGCGCGGTGCTTACGTTTACTTCGTGTAAACGGCACTGCCGTCGTGTTGTCGTCTTTGAGAGGGTTCAGTCAGTGTGCAATTCACTGACGTTTACTTCACTACCCTATCTGTTCTAACGTTTCCGCCTGCTGTGCCGACGCTCGACTTTACACCGGAACAAAGTGCACATAATTTTTCTTTGGAATGAAGGTAGCAGAGATAACGTTAACGTACTGCAATTGAATGCTGATAAGCAGCAACCAATGACAAGTTTTTAATGTGATGGAAATGACAAGTATCTGCAAGAGAAACCTGCAACACAAGTAAGTCAATTTTCATGTTTCTCGTGACAACGTTTCCGTTATTTCTTGGTGGAACAATTCCACATTTAAGGTAAACAACAAGTACATGGTTTTTGTTCTACTGATTTTTGTTTATTTCGAACTAGTTTTCGGCTTATTAGGCCATTTTGAGGGAACAACTGACTAGCGTCTGGAAGAGACACTGGTTCTTAAGTAACCAAGCATTATACATACAATCACTTGTATAGTGTTCAGCACCAAACTTCTTTCTTAAGGTTGAAATTACACTTTACACAATGGACAGTGTTAAGCACAATAAATAATTGAAGTACACAATATTACATGTTAAACGGACTTTTTGAGATACTGTCAAACTGAGTACTTTCAATTTATATTGTGCAACAGACTTTTTTTGCTAGCAAAGGGTTTCAAAACGTCCCTCCTCATAAACCACCTGAAAAAAGATCTTTTAAAAGTTGATGCAGAATACAGTGTAAAATGCAATCAAACACATCATAAGTGGTGATATACAAAATAGCTTGAGTTTCACACTCCTACATCATAATTGTTGATGAAAACACACTGAAGAACCTAAAGAAGAAAACTACCGAAAATAACAATTTTGTCACAGAATCAGATAAAGATAGTACGCCGGCCGCGGTGGTACCGCGGTTAAGGCGCTCAGTCCGGAACCGCGTGACTGCTACGGTCGCAGGTTCGAATCCTGCCTCGGGCATGGATGTGTGTGAAGTCCTTAGGTTAGTTAGGTTTAAGTAGTTCTAAGTTCTAGGGGACTGATGGCCACAGATGTTAAGTCCCATAGTGCTCAGAGCCATTTTTTGAAAGATAGTACTTTGGTTCTCATGGACAAAAGTGATTATGTTGAGAAAGTGAAACAACTCCTCACATCCAGATACTATCATTTCCTCACCAAAGACCCCACCAAAACCATCAGCAAACAAATTGAAAACCTAACCAATACTTTCAAAAGTGTAATACTTGAATATGAAGCTAAGTATTTGATTTATATGAAGCCAGAGGCTCCTAAACTGTGTAGTTCCTAAACTACACAAGGAAGGCCAATCTTTACGAACTCTACATCGCACCAAACTACTAAATTACCAATGAATTATATTTCGGTATCAAAACCAAGACAAAATTTAAATCTAAGTCTGGATCTGACAATTCAGTGGCCCTTGTTAACGAATTAAAGACTTCCCTATTCCACATAGCCCGAAACTAGTACGATTTGATGTTATCAGCTTATTTGCAAACATACGAGACTATACAGGGCAAGTGTCAGCCCTGTACCAGTAGAAGACATAAAACTGGCCACCCAGACATCTTTGCAACAAAATTATTTTCAGTTTGAAGGTACTCTATACAAACAGATAGATAGCTTGACAATGTGGTCTCCCCTCAGTTCTCTTTTAGCAGAAATCTTCATGGACTATTTCGGAAAATAGTTCCTACGTAATGGGTGTCTCAGTGATAATATCAAATATTGGTATATATTTGTAGATGATGTACTGTGTCTGTGGACTGGAACCAAAAGACAACTAGACACACTCTTTGAATGTCTAAACACAAAACACAAAAAAGTACAGTTCACTTAACTTCTTAGACCTCAACAGAGATTTTACTATAAACACACAGTTTGAAAATTTGCAGAAACTATAATAACCTTATGTTGACAACACTAATTACCTCACAAAAATGCTTCCATTCCATGGTACATCGTCTTACATCCGTACAAATGTCAAAACAAAATTTTCAAACAGAATTATAAAATGGTTCAAATGGCTCTGAGCACTATGGGACTTAACATCTATGCTCATCAGTCCCCTAGAACTTAAAACTACTTAAACCTAACTAACCTAAGGACATCACACAACACCCAGCCATCACGAGGCAGAGAAAATCCCTGACCCCGCCGGGAATCGAACCCGGGAACCCGGGCGCGGGAAGCGAGAACGCTACCACACGACCACGAGATGCGGGCAAACAGAATTACACAACATTAAATAAATTGCATGAAACAATGGCTATACACCTAAATTAACAGATAACATTTTACATAAAAATAAAAATAAAAATAAAAATGTTATGCTCTGTGTATGCCCTCTCTACAGCAGCAGTCATATCTGAAATCAGCTTGTGCACTGTATCATATTTAGGAAAACTACCTTGCAAATTAGCTAACACCCTCAAATTCTGCAATTACAAAACTTCATTTTATGTAAGAGGCACCACAGCCCATATCCTATTCAACAGCAAGGACAAAGCATATTTATTAAGTAACAGTGGTGTTTACAAAATCACTTGTAATGACTGCAACAGGCTATACATTGGACAGACAGGCAGGGCCATAACAGCTAGGCTAATTGAACACAAACGTAGCTGGAGATTACGTAAGTGAGACTTAATTTTTTTCAAACGTTTGCTGAAGGAAGGACACAAATACCAAATCCACACAGAAGTATTACATGTAGCTAACAAATGAAGAAAACTATGTCTATTCGAAGCACTTGAGATAAATAGACATTTAGCTTAAAATCCCCAGCTGGTTCCAAATGTTCAACTATAGCTAAGCACATCCTCACTTTTAAGCTTCACAGGATACTATCAACCAGCCACATACCCACAAACCGCCACAATGATGCCTACTGCTACACAAAATTAACAGACTTTCGTATTCCTTGCCCCACAAACTTCAACAGTATAACTTGTAATGCTTTAGAACTGTATATTTTAACCATGTATATATTCAGTATTGCCCATTACATAAAAATGTTATGTACAATATAAACATGTTTCTTCCTCAATATAAGTTGCTAGTGCTTAGTTAGGGCATCACAGCCATACATTCTGTAATAATGTAAGATTACGTATTCTCTCTATTGGGTATAATACTGTCCATTGCCTAGTGTTCAGTCTACAAAAAAAAGTTTGTGCAAAACATAAATGTAGAGTATTCAGTTTCACAGTATCTCAGGAAAAATCTGCTTACACTGTAATATTGTACAGTTTAGTTATTTATTGTGCTTAACGTTTATCCATTGTATAAAGTGTAATTTGAGCATTAGGAAAGAAGTTTGATGCACAACATTCTATGCAAGTGATTGTGTCTTCGCTTATAATGTTTCGTTATCTAAGAATGTTGAGGTTATGTAATAAAATATATGACAGTGATGAATGGACTGAGGACTTTCTAAAAACAGTAATGATTCCATTAGCAAAAAAACAAGACACCAATATATACAGTGTTCACAGGACAATTAGCCTCATTTTACATGCAGCCAAAGTGATGTTAAGAATAATTAATAAGAGACTTGAAGAAATAATGGAGGAGAATCTTGGCGAGGAGCCGTTTGGCTTTAGACGGAATACAGGCACCAGGATGCAATACGGTTCCTACGAACCTTGGGAGAGAGGTTTATTGAAAAAGGAAGAGACCTCTATATTTGCTTCATCGATCTAGAAAAGGCATTTGACAATATGGCTTAGGACAAGCTGGCGACTATAATGAGGGGAAAGAGAGAGGACTGGAAAATCATAAGGCTTGTAAACGCATTATTACTGAATAAAAAAGCCTCAGTTAAATTGAGAGGAGAAAGCACAAACTGGATAGGACTAGGAAAAGGAGTAAGACAAGGATGCTTTCTATCACGTAACCTTTTCAACCTCTATTTGGAAAATATGACTGACTAATGCTCATTAGGTGACAAAGGAGCAGAGGGTGGAGGAGGAAGAGTATGGTGTTTGACGTTTGCTGATGACATGGTCCTTCTAGCCACAGAGAAAAAGAATTACTGGATTTAGTGGACACCATTGAAGCTAATGGTGAAAATAATGGTATGAAAATTAGTACAAAGAAAACAAAAGTATTGGCACTAGGAGGAAATAAAGAAATAAAAATTATGCTGAATGGAGAAACATTAGAACAGGTGCTCCCTGCCGCCGTTGGATAAGCAGCTGCCAGCAGTAAGTCGTATAACCCTAGCTTACTTATTTGTTAGATAGTTTAATTAATTTCTTTGCGTGTTTTTGGGTACTTGCGTTGTTTAATTCATATTTTTCGGGCGTATTATAGTATTTGAGGGTTGTAGCATCGCGCCTTAGTACCTGAATAGTATAAATTCGCGTAGTCGTCTGTCTTCTGTTTTTGTTTTGAACAGCCAGTGTCGGTTGCTCACAGCCAGTGTGCTCCCTGCCGCCGTTGGATAAGCAGCTGCAGCAGCAAGTCGTATAATCCTAGCTTACTTATTTGTTAGATAGTTTAATTAATTTCTTTGCGTGTTTTTGGGTACTTCTATTGTTTCATTCATATTTCGGGCGTATTATAGTATTTGACAGTTGTAGCATCGCGCTTTAGTGTTTACTTGGTAGATTCTTACTTAAATTGCGTGTGAGTTTCGTATAGGAGGTGCAATTTCGAGTTTGAGTTACTATCATTGTAAATTCAGCAGATTGTAGCGCAGGTGTTAGGCATTTGTACAGGTTAGTTGATACATTCTTTGCGTGTTTCGCTTGCGTTTTCTAGGCACGGACTCGTGGTTCAGTAACTGTTGTTCAACATCGATTATAATGGACAGGGACTGCGGTTGCTGTGTTCGGATGAGGGCTGACTTGGCATCCCTTCGCTCACAGCTGCAATCGGCGCTGACTTCGGTCGCGCAGCTTGAGGCTGTTGCCAATGGGCACCACTGTGGGGAGCCGGACTCGGGTATCACGGGGATGTCAACCTCGTCCCGTCTGTCCCCAGATCGGTCTGCCGCTGTGGTTGCCCCGGTTGCTGCCCGCAGTGGGGCTGAGCCCTCGCCTGTGGTTGATTGGGAGGTCGTTCCAAGGCGTGGCAGGCAGCGAAAGGCGTCCCCGGAGGCTGATCAGAAAGCCTCCCCGGTGCGTCTGACAAACCGGTTTCAGGCACTGTCTCTGGCTGAGCCAGATGCAGCTGCCTGCCCTGTTTCAGAGGATCATTCTCAGCCTTCAAGGTCCGGGGTAATCGCAGAGGGTGGGCTTACTGGTAGTTGGGAGCTCCAATGTTAGGCGCGTAATGGGGCCCCTTAGGGATACGGCGGCTAAGGAGGGGAAGAAATCCAGTGTGCACTCCGTGTGCATTCCGGGAGGAGTCATTCCTGATGTGGAAAGGGTCCTTCCGGATGCTATGAAGAGCACATGTTGCGAAAACACACTTGACCTCTTAGCCACAAACAATCCAGAGCTGATAGAGAGCATCATGACTGATACAGGGATTAGTGATCACAAGGTCGTTGTAGCTAGGCTCAATACAGTTTCTTCCAAATCCATCAGAAACGAACGCTAAATAATTTTATTTAATAAAGCGGATAAAGTGTCACTAGAAGCCTTCCTAAAAGACAATTTACATTCCTTCCGAACTGACTATGCAAATGTAGACGAGATGTGGCTCTTATTCAAAGATATAGTAGCAACAGCAATTGAGATATTCATACCTCATAAATTGGTAAGAGATGGAACGGATCCCCCGTGGTACACAAAAAAGGTCCGAACGCTGTTGCAGAAGCAACGGAAAAAGCATGCGAAGTTCAGAAGAACGCGAAATCCCGAAGATGCGCTAAAATATACAGACGCGCGAAATTTGGCACGGACTTCGATGCGAGATGCCTTCAATAGGTTCCACAACGAAACATTGTCTCGAAATTTGGTAGAAAATCCTAAGAAATTCTGGTCGTATGTAAAGTACACAAGCGGCAAGACGCAGTCAAGACCTTCGCTGCGCAGTGCCGATGGTACTGTTACCGACGACTGTGCCGCTGAAGCGGAGTTATTGAACGCAGTTTTCCGAAATTCCTTCACCAGAGAAGACGAACGGAATATTCCAGAGTTTGAAACACGAACATCTGCTAGCATGAGTTTCTTAGAAGTAGATACCTTAGGGGTTGCGAAGCAACTCAAATCGCTTGATACGGGCAAGTCTTCGGGTCCAGATTGTATACCGATTAGGTTCCTTTCAGATTACGCTGATACAATAGCTCCCTACTTAGCACTCATATACAACCGCTCGCTCACCGATAGATCTGTACCTACAGATTGGAAAATTGCGCAGGTCGCACCAGTGTTTAAGAAGGGTAGTAGGAGTAATCCATTTAACTACAGACCTATATCATTGACGTCAGTTTGCAGTAGGGTTTTGGAGCATATACTGTATTCAAACATTATGAATCACCTCGAAGGGAACGATCTATTGACACGTAATCAGCATGGCTTCAGAAAACATCGCTCTTGTGCAACGCAGCTAGCTCTTTATTCGCACGAAGTAATGGCCGCTATCGACAGGGGATCTCAAGCTGATTCCGTATTTCTAGATTTCCGGAAAGCTTTTGACACCTTTCCTCACAAGCGACTTCTAATCAAGCTGCGGACCTATGGGGTATCGTCTCAGTTGTGCGACTGGATTCGTGATTTCCTGTCAGGAAGGTCGCAGTTCGTAGTAATAGACGGCAAATCATCGAGCAAAACTGAAGTGATATCAGGTGTTCCCCAGGGAGGCGTCCTGGGACCTCTGCTGTTCCTGATCGACACTCCTGGAAATGGAAAAAAGAACACATTGACACCGGTGTGTCATACCAACCATACTTGCTCCGGACACTGCGAGAGGGCTGTACAAGCAATGATCACACGCACGGCACAGCGGACACACCAGGAACTGCGGTGTTGGCCGTCGAATGGCGCTAGTTGCGCAGCAATTGTGCACCGCCGCCGTCAGTGTCAGCCAGTTTCCCGTGGCATACGGAGTTCCATCGCAGTCTTTAACACTGGTAGCATGCCGCGACAGCGTGGACGTGAACCGTATGTGCAGTTGACGGACTTTGAGCGAGGGCGTATAGCGGGCATGCGGGAGGCCGGGTGGACGTACCGCCGAATTGCTCAACACGTGGGGCGTGAGGTCTCCACAGTACATCGATGTTGTCGCCAGTGGTCGGCGGAAGGGGCACGTGCCCGTCGACCTGGGACCGGACCGCAGCGACGCACGGATGCACGCCAAGACCGTAGGATGCTACGCAGTGCCGTAGGGGACCGCACCGCCACTTCCCTGCAAAATAGGGACACTGTTGCTCCTGGGGTATCGGCGAGGACCATTCGCAACCGTCTCCATGAAACTGGGCTACGGTGCCGCACACCGTTAGGCCGTCTTCCGCTCACGCCCCAACATCGTGCAGCCCGCCTCCAGTGGTGTCGCGACAGGCGTGAATGGAGGGACGAATGGAGACGTGCCGTCTTCAGCGATGAGAGTCGCTTCTGCCTGGTGCCAATGATGGTCGTATGCGTGTTTGGCGCCGTGCAGGTGAGCGCCACAATCAGGACTGCATACGACCGAGGCACACAGGGCCAACACCCGGCATCATGGTGTGGGGGGCGATCTCCTACACTGGCCGTACACATCTGGTGATCGTCGAAGGGACACTGAATAGTGCACGGTACATCCAAACCGTCATCGAACCCATCGTTCTACCATTCCTAGACCGGCAAGGGAACTTGCTGTTCCAACAGGACAATGCGTGTCCACATGTATCCCGTGCCACCCAACGTGCTCTAGAAGGTGTAAGTCAACTACCCTGGCCAGCAAGATCTCCGGATCTGTCCCCCACTGAGCATGTTTGGGACTGGATGAGGCGTCGTCTGCACGTCCAGCACGAACGCTGGTCCAGTTGAGGCGCCAGGTGGAAATGGCATGGCAAGCCGTTCCACAGGACTACATCCAGCATATCTACGATCGCCTCCATGGGAGAATAGCAGCCTGCATTGCTGCGAAAGGTGGATATACACTGTACTAGTGCCGACATTAAGCATGCTCTGTTGCCTGTGTCTATGTGCCTGTGGTTCTGTCAGTGTGATCAAGTGATGTATCTGACCCCATGAATGTGTCAATAAAGTTTCCCCTTCCTGGGACAATGAATTCAGGGTTTTCTTATTTCAATTTCCAGGAGTGTATATAAATGACCTGGGTGACAATCTGAGCAGTTCTCTTAGATTGTTCGCAGATGATGCTGTAATTTACCGTCTAGTAAGGTCATCCGAAGACCAGTATCAGTTGCAAAGCGATTTAGAAAAGATTGCTGTATGGTGTGTCAGGTGGCAGTTGACGCTAAATAACGAAAAGTGTGAGATGATCCACATGAGTTCCAAAAGAAATCCGTTGGAATTCGATTACTCGATAAATAGTACAATTCTCAAGGCTGTCAATTCAACTAAGTACCTGGGTGTTAAAATTACGAACAACTTCAGTTGGAAGGACCACATAGATAATATTGTGGGGAAGGCGAGTCAAAGGTTGCGTTTCATTGGCAGGACACTTAGAAGATGCAACAAGTCCACTAAAGAGACAGCTTACACTACACTCGTTCGTCCTCTGTTAGAATATTGCTGCGCGGTGTGGGATCTTTACCAGGTGGGATTGACGGAGGACATCGAAAGGGTGCAAAAAAGGGCAGCTCGTTTTGAATTATCACGTTATAGGGGAGAGAGTGTGGCAGATATGATACACGAATTGGGATGGAAGTCATTGCAGCAAAGACGTTTTTCGTCTCGGCGAGACCTTTTTCGAAATTTCAGTCACCAACTTTCTCTTCCGAATGCGAAAATATTTTGTTGAGCCCAACCTACATAGGTAGGAATGATCATCAAAATAAAATACGAGAAATCAGAGCTCGAACAGAAAGGTGTAGGTGTTCGTTTTTCCCGCGCGCTGTTCGGGAGTGGAATAGTAGAGAGATAGTATGATTGTGGTTCGATGAACCCTCTGCCAAGCACTTAAATGTGAATTGCAGAGTAGTCATGTAGATGTAGATGTAGATGTACAAAATTTTAAGCATCTTGGAAGCAGGATAGACACCGATTAGAAGTGCAGCATAGGAATTAAAACAAGGATAGCAATGGCAAAAGGGGCATTCTATAAGGAAAGGAGAATTTTCTGCCGCAGTCTGGACGGAGAACTGAAGAAAAGACTCATAAAATGTTTTGTATGGAGTGTTCTTCTGTATGGCACTGAACCATGGACTTTGATAGAGAAAGACAGAGAATGGCTGGAGGCTTGTAAGATGTGGACATGGCGGACGATGGACAGAGTAAAAAATGAAGAGGTGCTGAGGAGAGCGGGAGAGAAATGGCAGTTACTAGATGTAATAAAAGGAAGAAAAAGAAATTGGATTGGGTTTATATTACGAAAGAATGACGGAATGATAAAAACAGTTTTAGAAGGTTATGTATAAGAGAAAAGGAAGCGAGGAAGGAAGAGATTTCAGATACTGCATGACGTGATGGATGGTACGACACACAGCAGCCTTAAGAATGAAGCAATGGATTGCAGAAAATGGAGAGGCAAAGGAGCTGCTAATACAGTAGAAAACTGATGATGATGATGATGATGATGATAATGATCTAAGAATCAGTGGCTCTTCCAGATGATAGTCAGTTGTTCCATAAAGATGGCCGACCAAGCCGAAAACTAGTTCGAAATAAACAAAAATCAGTAGACCAAAACCAGTGTATCTGTTATTCAACTTTAAACAATCAGAATACTGGATGCCATACACTTTTGCAGGGATGCCTTCATTTCGTTTTTCAGTAGTGTTAACATGCTTCAGTTCAGTAGCAGTCAGTATGTTGGCAACGTTTAATTTATTTGCATATGGAAATTAGGCGCATGTTGTGCATCCTAATTTAATTATACAATCCAGTTACAACAAACCACTTTTAACAGGCGTGGTGATATGACAGAGCGTTTATTACGGCAGTTTAATTTGCTATCATTTTTTGGCATTAACGTGTATAGTCCTGTGTAAAACCATTTATCTTCATTAACGTTAGCACACATATGAACCATTTCTTTCAATGCCCAACTGGAATCTATATCTGTTAAAGTCTCTAGTTTGTTTAACAGCTTATGAGAAACAGCAGTCGAGTATCAATCATCACTAATTTTGGATGGAATTTAACTCCTATTCCTTGCATATAGTTCACCTAAATTGGTCAAGAGACAGTTGCATGCAAACAAAAAACTGATCTTCAGGCGTCAGTTAATTCGATGAACTCTGATCTGAAAAAAATAATGAAAGGCATCGAAGAAATTTCTAGGCTCTTTAAACCTAGACCTAGCTACCACCACACCTGTACATACTGAATTTCTAAATGCAAACTTAGCAACAACCCACTCAAGAACATGATAGGATCGTATTTAATGCATTTGGTGCCGGTCCACGTATTATAGCGAACTTGACACAAACTCACTAGTACAATAACATTACTAAGTAAGTCTCGAAGTTGATAATGACCACGATGTTCCGCTTGCCGATAGATGGTCTTCATCCGTCGCCTTCAATCGCTGTCCCCAGATAGGGGTCTGCTGCTGCTGCTCTTTGACTTCTGCTCCAGCCTGGTATTTGACGGTATCTGCTTGCAGATTCTTCAATACTGAATGAGACATTCATCCATAAGCTGCGGCAAGTCATCAGTAGATCAATTTGGGAAACGATACAGTAGTTGCACTCATAGATATAGAAAACGCTTTCCACACTACTAGAAAGGAAGAGCTATCGCAAGGTCAGGAAAGACGGAAGATTTCACAAGGAAATGCTACTCACGACTAGAAATATGCTTAAATTGTGTGGGAAAAATCAGAATGGAAGGTACAGGATAAGAAATAAGGTAATACGGAACACGCTTCAGCTCAGTCACCTAAAAGAAATGTTTTAAGAAGAAGAATCGATAGGTGAAAAATGTGAGACTTAAATCTTTCTTTGAAGAGCTGCTCTCAATTTCCTGATGATTGGGTATTATTTTACAGCCACTGCAGTGCTTCGACCACTGCTCTGGTGTGTTGCTAAATGACACCCACTGCAGACCCTGTAACACTGAATGACAAAGCTATACCAAGTAAATGAAGAAAGCTTTAAGACAGCCATATTTACATTACATTTGAGAGTTGTAAACATGTTCTTGAAAGAAAAGTGTTGAATGACAATGACAGCTGTGGGATGGTACTATAGCAGTACCTTTCTTCGAGTTCCAGAACCCTACTTTTATAACCCGCATCGTTGGTAAATCACCAAGTGGTGTGGGAGAGAGGGTGACAGAGATTCTGTTTATGCATATCCAGGGACGTGTCTCATTTCGCAAACCTGTCAATATAAGCGTCACATTCCCCTTCTACATTTCAAGGAATAGGAAACACAACCTTAATGACAAGCACATTTCTCACCTGGCTACTGGGTCTAGCATTGCTGGATGCCACCACTGACTCAACGGAGCGAGCGTTCGTTGCAGACAGGGAAGGCCTGTTGATGTATGCACTAAATTTTATGTTATGGAAAACGACTGTGACTGGAAATCAAAATATTAAAACCATTTGCAGAGATTTTAAAACTAATGCACCCAAAATTGTATGAATTTTTAAACGTAGATATTTTGAGGAAAGATCAAATGCAGTTTTTTTTCTTTTTGGAAACCGTAAAGAAGACTCGAGTTAAATATAATATAACTGCAGAGGAAATTGTGGCATACTGGATCAAACCAGTTATAATACCGTAGGTTGATAAACACTAGAAGTCACCATCAAATGTTCACGTTCACAGGGTGACCACCATTGGCTGATAGATACTAATGAGAGGATGAGAGGGCAGCAATGATGGCCGTTGCTGTTGTAAACAGGAAAGACGTAACTGCAGAGGATCACTGACTTGTGTTAGGGATCGGCTGCTGACCCAAAAAGTAAATAAATCTAACGCTTAGATAGGCAAAACCACTAGTTACAGACAATAAATCAGCATGCGCGCGCGCGCGCGTGTGTGTGTGTGTGTGTGTGTGTGTGTGTTTGTGTGTGTGTGTGTGTGTGTGTGAGAGAGAGAGAGAGAGAGAGAGAGAGAGACAGACAGACAGAGAGCAAATTCGAGATGATGCGACCCCATGTTCTAGTTACAACAAAGATAATGATAATGGCGAGTAACGACTGATATCGTAATCTGCTGATGTAATTCAAAATTCTAGTTTATTTTCCCATGAGAACTCATAAACTACATGCTGTAACAGTAAACCTTATGAGCATCTATCTTTCTTCTATCTGTTCATAAATTTAAAGCCCTTGCTGCAGTATTGTCTGTATGTTTCGGCTAATCTCAGGAGCTACTACAGGGATTTAGTACGGTTTTAGATAATAGCCAGACTCATTTAAGAGATGGATTGTGTATAAAACTTACAATAGTAAATACAAGCTAGCTGAAGTATGATGAATTAAAGTCCATTTTGAATAAAATGTCATAGCCACCTATTGATGCATGGCAGAACTTGCAATTGCAGTAAGCGCACAATGTGGCACTGTTACGGGGCAGTGTGTGCTCTCCAACGATGTTACATGGCAGAGAGTGCTTCGTACTGATGTTACGTGGACGAAAGTCCTTCTTACCAGTGTTGTATGGCAATGGGTGCTTCTTACCGACGTTCCATGGCAAAGGGCACTTCATGCCAGCGCTGTGTAGCAAAGAATGCACCATAACCTTTCTGCATGTTTGAGAGTGCTTCGTACCAACGATATGTGGCAGATGGTTCTTTCTACCATGGTTACATGGTTGAAGCTTCTTTTTGTACCACTATTCGTCGAGAAGAGCATTTCATTCCAGAGTTATGTGGCACAGAGTGCACTGTACCAATGTTGTGGAGCAGAGAGTAATTCTTATGAGTGTTGCATGGCAGACGATGCTTTGCACCAATCAGGGGAGGCAGAGGGTGTTCGTACAGATGTTGTATTAAAAAGGTCACCTTATATCAACGTTGTGTGGCAGAAGGTGCTTCCTACCAATATTGCGAGACAGAGAAGCATACTACCAATGTTGCGTGACAGAGTTTGCAATGTACAAGTGTGGCATGTCAGGGTTGCTTTGAACCGATTTCGTTTGGGTCAGAGTTCTTCATACCGATTTTCTGTGGCAGAGAGTTGATTCTACCAAAGTGATATGGCAGAGGGTGCTTCATACCCATGTTATACGCAGAGGATGCCTCGTACCAATATTGCGTGGCACTGTGTGCTTCATGCCAATTATATGTGCCTGTGGATACATCCAATTAGATCTATGTGGAAGAGGGTGCTTTGTACCAATTTCGATTTGCAGATGATGCTTTCTTCCGTTGTTGCGTGGATGATTCTTTGAGAGTGTGGCAAATACACTAACATGGCATCTCTCTTTGTGTTGGCCTCCTAGTCTGACCTATCCAGCAGTAGCACAGGCCATGCATTGCCACAGACGCTGCTCTGTCAAGGGCTGTCTTGTGTTAACGGCCTATGCACTGATCAGCCAGAACATTATGGCCACCGACCTATTGTCACTATAAACCCGTCCAGGCGATAGCAGCTTCACTTGGTGAGGAATGACAGCTAGTCAGACACACACTCGATGCATGTCTGTATGTAGAATAGGGAAAGCGCACAGTTTATCTGAGGTTGACTGAGGGCAGAGTGTGATGGCCTTGAGGCTCAGCACAAGCATTTGAGAAACTGCACGACTTGTCTGATGTTCGAGGAGTGCTGGGGAGAGTGTCTTCAACACGTGGCGGAACAAAGGTGAAACCACGTCCAGACGCCATGGAGTTTGGCAGTCACCTCTCATTTCAGATAGCGGGCGCTGTGGGCTGGGCAGAATGGTAAAACAGGACAGGCACCGAAATGTGGTGAAACTAACACCAGACTTTTCGACTGGGCAGAGTTCAAGTGTGTATGAACGCACAGTGCATTGAACACTCGAACACTCCAACGATAGGCCTCTGCATCTGACGATCCACGCATGTGCTAAAGTTAACACTATGACATCGCAGCTACGACTGAAGTGGGCACATGAACATCGGCACTGGACGTTGATGCAATGGGATGGCGATGAATCCCGATACCTTCTTCATCATGCCGATCGGAGGCTCGAATACGTCGTCTCCCAGAGGAATAGCTCCTTGACACCTTTGCTGCAGCACAGAGACAAGCTGGCGGCGGCTCATTTATGCTCTGGGGCACATTCACGTGGGCTTCCATGGGTCCAGTAGAACACGCGCAAGGCACCATGATGGCCAAGGCGCGCACACCTCTCTACGATGATCGGGTTTTGTGACGGCAGTGCCGTTCTTCAACATGATAATGCGCCATGTCACAGGGCCAGGACTGTGATGGAGCGGTTCGAGGAACACAATGACTAGTTGCAGTTGATGTGTTGGTCCCCCAACTCATCAGATCTGAACCTGATCGAACACATCTGGCATGTGATTGAACGATGCGTCAGAGCTCATCGGCTCCCTCGCCGGAATTTACGGGTGTTAGGTGATTTGTGTGTGCTGATGTGGTTCCAGGTCCCTCCAGCATCCTAACAAGCCCTCATTGCTCCCATGCGTTTCAGCTGCTATCCATGCAAAGGTAGATATACCAGCTATTTTGTAGGTGGTCATAATTTTCTGGCTGCTCAACGCTACCGGTTGGCTAGGCGTGAGCTACTCTCACCGAGAAGGACAGAGACTCACCCTAGTCACATTTGGTGAAACAGTCCTCAGTGTGAATCTTGGGAGACATGGAGATGGGTGGACCGCAGCTCCGTAGACCTGTGGAGACGGCAGAATGCTGTGTTGCTCAAGGAGCCAGGTGGTCAGGCACCAGTCTACGATTCGTGACCCAGGAACAGAGGGGATGGCGACATCATCGGTAAGACGTTGATTGGCACAGACTGGACGTCACAGTATAGCTCAGCTGTTCAACGATAACGGGCTGGCCTCAGGGGATTTAAATACAGCTGTGTGAGGCTTACCATGCTGAAGTCGTCACGTTTCTGTGTTACACAGAGACGTCCCAAACAAGTACCAATGTCCCTGGTCCCGGCTGTCGTCATGAAGAGGGAGTTAAGTTTGGAAACGGGTACATGGCAGAGGATTGCTTTGTTAGCAGGTTACTGACTTACACTGTTGGAGACGGTTTCTAATGTCCTAGTTACGACACTTGGCTGGCGCTGCGTCCTATGGCATTACCGTAACAATTCTGTGTTGCAGAGGTGTTTTGTTCTTATGGTACGTGGCGCATTGTGTTTCATACAACTGATGCGTGACATAGGGTGCATCCTCCTAAAGCTATGTGGCAGAGAGTGCTTCGTACCAGTGTTTAGTGACAGAGGGATCTTCATACCAGTGTTGTGTGGTAGAGAGAAAGATTGTTGATGTTGGATGGTAGACAGTGCTTTCTACCAATGTTGTATGGCAAAAGGTGGATACTACCGAAGTATGTTGCTGGGGATGCTTTGTGCCAGTGTGGTATGGCAGAGGGTGTGCCCTATTGATGCATCCTGGAAGACAGTGCTTCATGTCAGTGTTCCATGTCAAAGAGTGCTTCATTACATGCTGCATGGTGGAGAGTTCTCTGTACCAATTGTGCTTGCCAGAGGGTGGTTTGTATTAGTGGTGCATGACAGAGAAACCTTAATACTGACGTTGGATTAAAAAGGGTACTACCCTCTGTGGCAGAGGGTGCATTGCACCAAATGTGCGTGTGAAGAGGGTGCTTTGTACCAGTGTTGCATGACGTAGTGTGCATCACACCAATGTTGCGTAGCAGAGTGTGTATCCTATCGACGTTGTGTGGCAGAGAGTGCATTGTAATGATGTTATGATGGGAAATGGGGGCAAAAGTCACACAAAAAGTGTAACTAGTGCCGGACTCGTGCTGGAGTTTGGCGGCAAGAGGTCGTAGGTTGTGCCAAACCTCGTTGAGGTTCGGAAGGTGGCACTTTACTGGTATTTTAGGCAGGCAATCATCGTACCAGTCTGTACAATTGCTTGCAAAATTATTAAATATTTGTTGTGGGACTATTTTTATGTGCATCACAGGCACACGTCCTTAATGAAAATGGCGTTGTCGTCATTGAATGATATGTTCTAAGACTATAGAGGCAATGCCTTCTTTCACTCTGCACAGAGCAGAAGTAGCAAAAGCAGCGAAACCAGCGAGAGAGAGAGAGAGAGAGAGAGAGAGAGAGAGAGAGAGAGAGAGACGGATGGGGAATAAGAAGAAGAAGAGGGAGATGAGAGGGTGAGAGAATTCCTAACATGCATCACCACCTTTCAGCTGGACTGAGTTATCAGACACCTCACACTGACGTGAGGAAGTCTCTCCTTTATACTAACCTAAGGTCTCTCTCTGTCTTTTTTTTTCTCTCTCGGTCGTCTAGCCACTTTCTGCACTGAATCCCCTAAAATGTTTTTCAGATGTGTGTCTGTGTGTACGAGTGTATATGATGACGCCACTTTATGTAACTGAGGTAAAACAATGTAATTTTTGGGCAACACTGTAGTTCTGGCAATGCTTTTTGGCTTTCGGTGAAAACACACACCCAGTTCATGAATTACTTTTTAAGAGAGAAAGAGATATGACATGAGCACAGTAGTTGATATAAACATTTTAAGTGAAGTACGAAATATAGAGGTGTGTGTGTGTGTGTGTGTGTGTGTGTGTGTGTGTACGCGCTTAAGTGACAATTATGTAGTTGATTGGAAAATACTGTAATATCGATAACAATAATTTTTATGCAGTTCAAGTGAACCCTATATAATTTTTTTTGGAACATTTCTCCTTTTTACGCTATTCCAGGGAAGATTACCTACTTTTCGATATGGAAATACTCTGGACATACACCACTTTTATGTAAATCAACTGAAGTTAACTTAATTTGACAGCTACGTTGTTTTTGGCTGCTTTGTGTAATAACTATTAAAATACTGCACTGACATCTGCTGGAGAGGGCTGCAGAGGGGAAGGAACGGACAGGGCGGGGTTATGAATTACAACTGGGCTATTTCCACCATGATGGATTTTCAGATTTGTCATGTTCTAAAATCCTGCATTTTTTAAATTTTCCACCGCTGCTATCCTGCCATTTTTAAACTTCCCACCACCACCAAACTGTATTTTTTTTAAATTCTTGGAATCATCAACCTCCATTTTTAAATTTCCCTGGAGCCATCTTGAATTACTGAATATCCTGCCAGGCCCATCAAGGGTTTTTCGGCAACTGCAGCACCGACCAGTGGTGATCGCTGAACTATGCACTGGAGTACCAGTAGACATACTACTTATGACAGAATATTCGCAGATGTTGCAATTACCTGTAATGAAGTACTGTATGAAAAGGGCTGCACTAATATTCAGTCAGATATTGGCGAGATCTCAAAGAGATGGGAAGAGTGGTAACTTGTTTTAAATGCTCAGCAATGTAAAACTGTGCACTTTACAAAACGAAAAACACATAGTTTCCTATTACTACAGTATCAAGAAGTCTCAATAGGAATCCGTCTACTCGTACAAATTCCTTGATGTAAGACTTTGTGGGGACATGACATGTAACGATTACATAGGCTCAGTAAAAAGTACAGCAGATTACCCAGTTCTGTCCATTATTAGAATACTAGGAAAATGCAATCAGTCTACATAGGAGATCGCTTGCAAATCACTCGTGTGACCCGTCCTAGAATATTGCTCCTGTGTGTGGGACCTATACTACACAGGACTAACTGAAGATATTGACCATATGCAGAGAAAGGCAGCACTAATGATCACAGGTTTGTTAGACCAATTGGGCGTGTTATGAAGATGCTGAAACAACTGACCTGGCAGACACATCTTTCCTCGTTTCTTCGGCCTGCAGTGAATGGTGCTTTCTGTTTTTGTCATTTAGCCCAAATGCTCTTGCAGAACGATATCTGCCACAGCCTCCATGCATCATGTTGACTCAGTGTCTCTGGATTTCATTCTGTTCATTGGCAGTTTGTTTATTCAGTTATTATAGTAATGCAAACTTCGATACCATGCACATTATTTTTGTTCTACATATGTTCCAAAAACTTTTTGTGGTTATTAGTTACATGTTTCTTGGAATCGTCTTTGAGTATCTGCCACATTTTCCACATGGTTTCACAGTGTGAGCACCTACTTCTGGTTTTCGGAACCAGTCTTCACAAAATTACTTTACAGTGTTCCACTCGTGGGTTTCGTATGTTCTCGTCATAATGAACTCTTGTCAAAAGCCATTGAGTTTTTGTTCAGACCAGTCATCATTAATAAGACTTCACTGAAAGTCATCTAGTCTGTACTGAAATTCAGACCCCCAGCATTTCGCATCTTATGTGTGAGCGCTTATTACAACGTTAATGCTTTCTTAGTAAGTACTATTTCCATGCGGTATTACTCTTTTGCAGTTGTATATCAAGTCTGCAGGGTTCCATCTACTCTGTCTTTTATGTGAATCCAGTTGCTCTTCAGTGTTCAAAGTGTGTTTTAGGAACTCTGCCCATGAGGTACTTCGACCCATCTTTTTCTTTTCAGTGTTGCAGGTCTTACCTCCAATATCAGAAGCGGCAGTGATACACATCTGTTCGCAAACATTACCTGTTTAGTGTACATGGCCTCAGTATCGGAAACCACTTCCCCCAAATTTACGAGTCCCATTTTATTTTTCTCAATTATATCTGCATTTATCGTCAACACTTGTTGCTTTTAAATTTGTTTTAGCACAGGTTCAACACTTCCCTAGATTTTCTGTTCTTATGACTGAAGTTTACAGTTAATGTCGTATGTCGGTTAGTTTTTCTCTCTTCTTCTTCAAAACCCCGTGTGTTTGTGATTTTTCTGATTTCATTTCTATCATGTAGATTTGGAGACCCTAATTCCCTCAGGTCTTTTTCTGTCTGTTTGTACCAGTTCGGTCTTGTAGTTTTGTTCTTTAAAAATGTATGGGTTTTGTGCGTTAACCTGTTTGAGTCAATTCTTTCTAAGTGCCCCATGAATTGGATTCTTCTCATGCGCATTGTGTCCATTATTTTGGAGATAATTTTATATATTTCTGCATTAGGTTTTGAATAATTCACCCCGTCTTTAGTTCTTGGTTCTAGGATTTTCCTCATTATCTTACGTTCTTTCACGTCTAATTCCTCTTTTAGTGTTCTGTGTTCAAGGTTTAGTGTCTCAGATGCGTAGAGAGCTTCGCGTCTAATTACTGTTGTTTAGTGTCATATTTTGCAGTTCCACGAGAGACTCTTTTTGTTGTGAATGTTTTTTGTTAACTGAAACGCCGTCTCCATTTTCTGCACTCTTGATCTGACAGGTTTCTTTTCATTACAATTTTCTGCAATCCATTCACCTACATATTTAAATTCTTTTACTCTAGAGATGTAGTTATTACCAATTTTGAGATCAGAAGGTGCATGTTTGATGTGGGTCATAAATTTTGTTTTTTCAAATGAAATCTGTAATCCTATTTTAGCTGCTTGTTCTTGTAATAATTCTAGCTGTTTCTGTGCATCAGTAGTGTCTTGTGCGATCAGTGCCATGTCATCAGCAAATGCTAAACAGTCTAATTCTATGCCCTTACGTCTTGGTCCCAGATTTTCATTATTTATTTATGTCATCATTTTTTTATAAATTATTCATATTGAATTTAATTTCAGGATTCTTATTTTATTTCTGTTTTTTTGTGTCTCCGGTATGGTAATATACGTACTACATAAGTTTTTTGCACTGCAGTGGTGTCAGGTACATTCTGTCATGTGTTGCGGATCAGGGTTGCCCCACCTTCCATTCATCATTCTGTACCTCCCTCGTCTGTTAGTCATATATTGCTACTGTTCTGATATCCATTTCAGTTGTTACTTGGCCACAAACTAAAATATACGTTTCCCATTTTGTGTGTCCACTGTATTACTATTAAGAAACTTTTCTAGTATTTTATAGTATTATCACAAATTAGGATCGCGAGACTGTTAGTAAATATTCTTGTCATCCATGAGCTGCATATAACAACCTTCGACTGGATTTATATAACCGAAAGATTATGTTAGCCTTTAACAGGATTAATGACAGTGGTCATGCAATTAATGGATGTTAAGCAATTGGACTATTGGTTATGTCAGTTTTATACAGGGGAGCACAGTTTTGAAAGCTGTGTTCAAACACGGATTCATTTAGCAATTGTAATTGCTTGTAACCAGATAAAAATACAGTTTCCAGTACACATTGGACCTTTAATTTGAAATAAGTGTTAATAATTTCAAACTAAAGACATTAATTAGATTACGTGGCACATTCTACCACTTAACTCAGATTTTAACTGATTTACATAAAAACGTTTGCGATAGTGCTGGGCCACAATAATGCAGATTTTTTTGAAAGAATACCCCACCATCTGACTGTATATTACTGTATTTTCCTTCTGTACAATCTAGATTTCGGCTTTTGCACCATTATCACGAACAGTTTTCTTAGACCAAGAATACGTCGTAGCTGACAATGTCAGTCCAGAGCAGGTATACACATCACTCACTGTCAACAGCTTCTATACAGTCATGGTGTAACCACAGTCAACGTCAAATCTGAAAGTTGTGTTGTCAATTACGTAAAGCACTTAGTCCTGAAATCACATTTATTGCAGATATCTACGCACAACAAGAAGAAACTTGAATTCCTAGATGGTGAATACTTCTATTTGTACAAAGTGTAACAGCATAGAACACAGCCTAGAACATGGTTGCTTGAATTACGCGATAGTAGAAACTGTTTCTGATAGTCTAGAAAAGCGAGGAGGGAGCCAGTAGTCAACAGATGTTTTAATCCTTCAAAGGCTTCTTCACAGTCAGGACAGCAGTGAAATTTGACACTCTTTTCAATAAAAGTGGTAGGGGTCTTGCTAAATCTCCAGATTTTGGAATAAATTTTCTATAGAAATCGACACAAATGAGACGTTACTGTCATTCGTTATTGAGCGTTGGTAATCCTTTTAGGCTCGTATAAGTCATGGGTTGGCTTGTGCACCATCATGGCTGATAATATAGTTTAAATAGTGGACCTCGTGTAATATGAAGTGACACTGTTCTAAACTGTGAGTCAGTCGTGCTGTACATAACGAACTGAAGACCTGTCATAGATGTACCATGTGCTTCTGAATGTCCTCGGAAAACACAATGATGTCCTCTATGTAGACATTTCATTGTTTTGGTTTCAGACTTCATGGCACTCTGTCTAATAGACACTAGAAATTTGCCATAGCATTTTCAAATTGAATGGCACTGGTAACACTGATATTAATCAGATGTAACAATAAGAAATGTCCTGGTCGTTCCTCCAGTGCTACCTCTGATCGATGATACCTACTTGACAAATCTATGGTGGCAAATTAATGACAGTGCCCAGATTGTCCAAGGTCTCAGTTATGTTAGGAACAGAGCAAGCATCTGTAACTGTTCGTTGATTTACAAATTTATCTTCACAGTGGAACCCATAAGCTTTACTACCATCTCATGACTCTTTTGGAATAATGACTACAGATTCTGCCCACGGACTATTGCTTGCCTTTGTAATTCCTTCCGAGAGCTGCTGATTAATAAACTACTCCGTCATTGGTTGTAGATGGTGTGGGACTTTGTTCGGTTTCTTGTGTATGGGCTCCTTACTCCCAGAGCAGATACTATGCTGTACTAGTGGTGTACTTGGAAGTGGCACAGCTAGGTAAAATAATGTTTATTCCTACACTAACCTCTCCATGTCCACTCCATCATGAGCTTTCTATACAACACATTTCCCCTCAGTGCAGCTAAATCTATAGTCTGTCCCAGATTAGAGCATTCTACAAATGGTTCAAATGGCACTGAGCACTACGGGACTGAACATCTGAGGTCATCAGTGCCCTAGAATTTAGAAGTACTTAAACCTAACTAACCTAAGGACATAACACACATCCATGCCCGAGGCACGATTCGAACCTGCGACCGTAGTGGTCGCCTCCTCTGAACTGAAAGTGCCTACAATGTTGGACATTACTTTGTTTCTAAAAATTTCCTGCACAAAGGATGTAATACAACATATGAAATATTATTGTTGATCAAATTCGTCGTTTCCTGGCAAGGGCTCAATCACACATAAAATATTAATTCGAAGATCAGTTCCTACGCTCGTCCAGAGTAGCCTCCCTGTACCTTTCGGTGATACATCGCATTTATCTAGTCAAAGACTCCATGTACAAACTTAAGCTGGTTTAGCTGACGTCTCAGGTTTTGGTGGTCTTGTTTGCATCATTTCAGTTCTTTCGGCAACAAAACCAAGATGTAACGATGCCCATCCAGCTCCAGTATAAGCTGTCGTAAATCGATTTTGGCATCCTAATTAATGAGAAAATCTAGCCCAAGAATTACGTCATTGCATATGAATACACTACAGAGAACTTCCACACAAACCCTGAAGTCTCTCTCACACACTCAGAAACCAAACAATGCTGAACCTAGCGAGAGAAAAGTACCACCACCAACGACACTTAGCCTAAAATGTGATGGGTTTAAACTTACTGCACGACAAGCCTGACTAGCCTTGGAGCCGGCCGCTGTGGCCGAGGGGTTCTAGGCGCTTCAGTCCAGAACCGCGCTGCTGCTCGGCCACAGGTTCGAATCCCACCTCGGGCATGGATGTGTGTGATGTCTTTAGTTTAGTTAGGTTTAAGTAGTTCTAAGTATAGGGGACTGATGACCTCAGATGTTATGTCCCATAGTGCTCAGAGCAATTTGAATTTGCCTTAGATACCTGTGATGCTGTATCCAACAAAAACCTACACAACCTTCCTCTTACACAGCTAGTTAGACAAATGTCCGCCACTGATTTCACACTGGGCTGTCATGTGGTCACGTTTACTGGCAGCATTACGCTGTGGCCGCACTGCCTGATGTCCCATATAATGTAAAAGTGCGAGTGTTATCATGATTCTACCTTCCCAGCACCTTTGGACATTTCAATCGGAATCTCACACCTGCTAGCCCTTTTGACACCGTGACTTCCTATAAAACTGCCGACTGTGACCCAGACAGCCACATCTGTAACATATAACGTCTGCACGAAAAAATAGTCTCATCTCTCTTAGCCTCATCACTAAGACAACCTCAGCCAAATCTGCCTCAGCTGCCACTGCTTTGTCCATGGTTTCTGGACGTTCCATATCACGCTTTTCGTAACATTTCAGCCTGTAGATCCTGCAAAAACGTATGAAGCACATGTCGTTCTGCGTTTTGCAAAGTAGTTCACACTATATAGAAGTGACTGTCAAAGAGTACAGAAGAGCAATTTTAACTGCAGTTATAAATCGTATCTTCTCTTCCGGCATTACCACTTTCTTTGCCGAAGAAGACATTATGAGTTCTGGTAGATGCATATCAGAGCAGTTATTTAAAGTGAGCAAGATAGTTAGCAACATTTTTGTTCATTCCTAAACATGTCATTCGACATATAAATTTGTTACGGTAGTTTTCTCGAAAACAGAGAAAGTAGTTTGATGTTAGATAATCATACATTTGCATTTTGTTAAAAATGTCAACAAACTCTTGTATTATACACAATTTCCCAAGGTAAGATACTGAATAAGGGAAAAATATTAAATGTCTGCCTGCTTAGCTAAGTGGTAACATGCTTGCCTACCATGCAGCAGGCCCGGGTTCGATTCCCGGATATGTTGATCTTCTCCGCCCGTCGACTGGGTATTATCCCCGAACGGAGCCTCCCGCCCAAAGACGCAATACGAAAATTTCTTTTTTTTCTTAAATGATTTAACATAATGATTATATAACTGTCCAAAGTTTTGAAAGGATGTTGTACGTTCATTCACTCTCTCTGTCTCCCTCTCTCTCTCTCTCTCTCTCTCTCTCTCTCTCTCGCCTTGCTCCTGGTGTCCATAGCACAGTGCCGTCCTCAAATCAGGCAGGATTCCCCTTACTTTTAAGGGTCAAAACCAATCAGGGGTGAGCCATTCCACTGCAAAAAAATTAGTGAAGAAGCAGCTTTAGCTAATAGATGTGCTGTGCCTTTATTAATGACCACATTCAGTAGATCACGCTGGAACTGTCTTGATGGTGGTTATTAATGAAAGCTAATTTGTGGGGTACTTTGCCTTGTTTTCGCAATTTCCACCAAAGTTTTCACAATTGTCAAAAACTTACTCATGAAACGATTTAATCTTATCTTATTTGTTCAACTGAAAGCGAGCTGCAAGTGTCTAAACATCTGTTTCCCAAAATTTCTGTCGTACCACATCTCAAATCCGCAGGGTTTTCATTTTCTTTGGTCTGCGATATCCGCATGAAGTACCATTGGAAGCTCCGTAGATATACTAATCATCGGTTCACTTAATGTATCACCATCTACAGATCATCTTAACTGCACACACCTTTCCAGCAGCGCGCAACACACATTTTCGTTCATAGGCGTCCAAAGTAAATGCCAGTGATGATAGGGCATGTTCAATGTTTACCGTTCGAAAGCAGCCCACGACTCATGGAGACAGAGGCAGTATGCAACGATAATTCGTCTTTACTGAATGTCAGACATACTTAGTAAGGTGTGTGCTGTGTGTCAGTGTCTTCATATTTGTAGAGCGCTCATTAACCTCAACCCTCACAATGCGGCAAAACATCATGTCATAGAACTACGCATTACTTTCCGCTGTTAACAAAACGTACCTTACCAGATACTAAATTAACGTAAATAGCTGTCAGAAGTTTTCCTCTTGGATGCAGAAAAATTTGGTTAAAATATATAATATAGGTATGTAAACTGATTTATCTTTATTAAACACAGGCATCACAAAACATAAACCGATGTATTGTTATTTTATTTACGCTTAATGCTGAACAGTATGTTCCTTCCACGTCAGTGCACCACCTTTTCTCCTTTAACTAAGTGAGTCAGACCGTGTTAAACGCAGCGATTCACCGGTAACTGGACGCTAATAGCTTTTCATCATCGGGTCGACGCGATGCGTGGTTATGTGCAATGCGGCGTCAGGTTCCGAGTAATATTTACTGCAAAATGTTCGACGAGCGTAAACGAATCGCAAAGTAATCTAATACGCAGTATTAACGTGCCGCAATTACGATACAGAAGCGTGGTACGTGGTGTTGGAAAACTCTGAGCGAGCAATTTTGTAAGAAGATTATGTCGTTACCATCGACACGGTTGTCACCACAAAATCAATATTCCGTATATGACACTCACAAGTACGCCTCACATCCCTGTGTTTCAGCGTGATGCCACAGCTAACAATGGGCTCAGTATTCATTGCTACATTTGTAAGTCGATGTAGGGCATTTACGTAGAATTAGATCAGAATTATTCTCCGTTTCTTTTCCCTACATTATCCATTTCTATATTAGAAGTTTAAAATCCTGTAATTATTGATAAAATACTGTGTACCATTACTTAATAAATCAACAGCCAGTCATTTTCGTGCTTATTTAGTGCCATGATGAGTTTAGAACTCTTACGCCTTCATATCTAATGGCGATCATCTGTTGTGTTTTAAATGTTTACACAAGACGTTTCTGTGGACGTGCTTCAACTGGGTCCTACAATAAGTTTTCCGCAGAATTATTCACATCCTGCATGCTGTGGAGCGCAGTTCATTATAATAACTCGCAAATCGTAGATCAACTGTCCAAATAAACATTCCAGAATCTACATGTTGAATTGCTGTTTCAAATAGTTTGTGACATTCCGAAGTTCAGTGGTGAAATCTCTTAGCAACAGAAGTGAAACGTTACTTGTATGTTAGTGAGCCTTAAAACTGCCGCATTTTTTGCAGTAAATGGCAATACGGTTTTCTCTATTGTTCAGTGCAACCAGTAATCATACTAATAACAAATCAGCTAAACCGCCGCCTCTTCTTTTTTTGAACAAGCTAAGCTCCAAAATGACAAGACGAATTGACGTCAGGTTTTCCCAGGTAACTTGAGTATAGCTTTTGGCACTGCACAGGCCTCATTTCATCAAAATCGGATCACGGGAAAAATATTTACACTTACATATACTGATCAGCCAAAACATTATGACAGCAGAGCTACTCTCAATATAAAACCGACCAACGGTAACGGCGTCACCTGATGAGGAATGACTGCTAGTCAGACACTCGCACGGTTCACGTATCAGCGAGCGTGCTGTCCGAGTGTAGAATGAAGAAGGATTGCGATCTATTAGAGTTTCACGAAGGCAGATTGTGATGGCCCAGAGGCTCGGCACGAGCATTTCGGAAACCACATGACTTTGCCAAGTGTTCGAGGAGTGCAGCAGTTCCTTCAATACGTGGCGAAACCAAGGTGAAACCACATCCATATGGTGTGGTCGTCGTAGGCTGGCCAGACTGGAAGAACAGGACAGGTGGCGAACTTTGGCGTAGCTAACATCAGACTAAAATGATGGGCAGAGTACAAGTATATGTGATCATACAGTGCACCCAGCACTCCTAACAGTGGTCCTACGCAGCTGACGACCCATGCATTTGCCAGTGTTAACACCATGAAATAGGCAACTACGACCGAAATGGCCACATGATATTCTGCACTGGACGTTGACGCAGTGGCAGATCGTTGCATAGTCTGATGAATCCCTATACCTTTTTTATCGTGCCGATGGGATGGCGCGATTCTGTTGTCTCCCAGTGGAACGCCTGTACTGCAGGTCAGAGACAAGCTGGCAGAGGCTCCGTTATGTTCTGCGGAAACTTCGTGTGGGTATCTATGACTCCAGTGGAGCTCGTACAAGGCACTATGATGGCCGTGGGGTATTTTACACTAGTTTCAGGTCACGTACAACCTTTCAGGACGATCACGTTTCCCGACAGCAGTGGCATTTTTCATTAAGACAGTGCGCCATATCAGAAGGCTAGGAGTGTGATGGGGTTGTCCGAGGAACACAGGGGCGACTTCCAATTGGGGTTTTGGCCCCTCAACTTGCGGGATCTGAACCCGATCGGACACATCTGAGATGTGATTGAACGTGGCTTGACAGTTCATTGACCCCCTCACCGGAATTTATGGGAATTATACTACTGACCACTAAAATTACTACACCAAGAAGATGATAAACGGGTATTCATTGGACAGATATATTATACTAGAACTGACATGTGATTACATTTTCACGCAAATTGGATGCATAGATCCTGATAAATCAGTTCCCAGAACAACCACCTCTGGCCTTAATAACGGCCTTGATAATCCTGCGCATTGAGTCAAACAGAGCTTGGATGGCGTGCACAGGTACAGCTGCCCATGTAGCTTCAACACGATACCACAGATAATCAAGAGTAATGCCTGGCGTATTGTGACGAGCCAGTTGCTCGGCCACCATTGATCATACTTTTCAATTGGTGTGAGATCTGGAGAATGTGCTGGTCAGAGCGGCAGTCGAAGATTTTCTGTATCCAGAAAGGCCCGCACAAGACCTGCAACATGCGATCGTGCATTATCCTGCTGAAATGTAGGGTTTCACAGGGATCGAATGCAGGGCAGAGCCACGGGTCGTAACACATCCGAAATGTAGCGTCCACTGTTCAAAGTGACGTCAATGCGAACAAGAGGTGACCGAGCCGTGTACCCAATGGCACTCCAAACCATCACGCCGGGTGATACGCCAGAATGGCGATGAGGAATTCACGCTTCCAATGTGCGTTCACCGCTATGTCGCCAAACACGGATGCGATCATCATGATTCTGTAAACAGAACCTGGGTTCATCCGAATAATAACGACGTTTTGCCATTCGTGCACCCAGGTTCGTCGTTGAGTACTCCATCGCAGGCGCTCTGTCTGTGATGCAGCGTTAAGGGTAACCGCAGCCACGGTCTCCGAGCCGATAGTCCATGCTGCTGCAAACGACGTCGAACTGTTCGTCCAGATGGTTGTTGTCTTGCAGACATCCACATCTGTTGACTCAGGGTGCGACACGTGGCTGCACGATGCGTTACAGCCATGCGGATAAGATGCCTGTCATCTCGACTGCTAGTGATACGAGGCCGTTGGGATCCAGCACGGCGTTCCGTATTACCCTCCTGAAGCCACTGATTCCATATTCTGCTAACAGTCATTGGATCTCGACCAACGTGAGCAGCACTTTCGCGATACGATAAACCGCAATCGCTATAGGCTACAATCCGACCTTTATCAAAGTCGGAAACGTGACGGTACGCATTTCTCCTTCTTACACGAAGTATCACAACAACGTTCACCAGGCAACGCCGGTCAGCTGCTGTTTGTGTATGAGGAACCGTTTGGAAACTTTCCTCATGTCAGCACGTTGTAGGTGTCGCCACCGGCGCCAACCTTGTGTGAATGCTATGAAAAGCTAATAATTTGCATATCATAGCATCTTCTTCCTATCGGTTAAATTTCGCGTCTGTAGCACGTCATCTTCGTGGTGTAGCAATTTTAACGGCCAGTAGTGTAGGTGACATGTGTGTGCAGCTATGGTGGCAGCTCCCTCCAGTGACCTACCAAGGCCTCACTGCCTCCGTGCCACGAAGCGTCGCCGCTGTTATCCAAGCCAAAGGTGAACATACCGGCTATTTGATAGACGATCATAATATCCTGGCTGATCAGTGTGTATGTTCCCAGTCTCCTCCGAAACCATTCGAAGATCTTCAGCCCCACTGGTACTCATATGACTTACAGTCTGGAAAGAATCGTTGCGAAGGTAAGAACCACTTACCTATTAAAGGGGTTGGGGTGAAAAAGAAGCGTAAGCCGCGATGCGCGGATAGCCATTCTTTATTCTTCCTGTATTAGCCAAGGGGAGCACTTAGTGATTTGCAACAAACAATAAACATAGTTTGAAACCTCCGCGAAAATGTTCTCCCTGACATCCCTACAAAATGATGAAAGAAAAAAAGTTAATCGCTTACTACATTGTCGCTGTTCACTTTCGCATCAGACATGTTATAATTTATTACTTCTTTACTACACATATAACATTTAATGTACCGGAAAAATTATATCACCGTTCTATACATAGTTCAGGGTATAAGACGTCACATCACAATATCGGTGAGAAAATGCCACATCATTCATGACGTATAAATTCGTTATCACTAACCCACACAACCGATTTCGATGACATTTGGTAACTATGTAGCTTAAACCCTGAAGAAGAAAACAGCATTCTTTAGAAAGTGTGTAGTAAAAGATACTCGTTGATATGATGAATAATATTGTGAATTAGCGAAAAATAATTTCCCTTTGTCTTTTGAACTTCATCATATTTGGAAAATGAGTTTATTAGTTGATATGTGCTATGTGATATGATTCAAAGTAATGAATAAAACGTTTATACTATCTTCGGTGTGTTTAATCCATACATCCATACTTCAAAATTACTTCAGTAACGTTATTCCTAGATGTGCGATCCTGTCGAGACCCCTCTGTACGAATTGTTTGGCAGAGATACTGCACGTGGCAACGCAGCGTGCGTTCGAGCAACTCGGGGTGGGTGAGAGCGGGGAGGATATCACGAGCTATACTTACCCGAACAGGCAGAAACGTAAGGACAACTGATGTTATTGCGCGCACGGCAGCTTACTACTCACTATCACTCGTTATACCAAAGCTACTGATTCGCGAGCGCGGCCGCACATAACAGCTAGTCTCTGTACTAACGAGACATATGCGTCAATTCTGATCAGTAGTGGACGTTCATTGTTTATGCCCTATCAATCCAGTAAACAGATTGTGATAATATTCAGTACTAATGTGAAGTCGTGAAATGACAATCATTATTTCAGGCACCAATGAATAGTTGTCAGTTACAGTGTAATGTACTAGTTAAAATTCATATTATCCGTTTTTCCCTCAAATTAATATTCTCTTAGAGAGAAAGTTTAAATTATCAGATCATGTACAAATATATGATGGAGTTACAAGTGAGTAGTTTAATTTACCAGTGTGGTCAACTCCAATAATTCTTCAACAGCACCAGTGATGGATTCTTACCACTGTTCTTTTCCCCTGGTGTCATGAGCCGTTTCATCGTGAATGCGGAAATAAAGGTAGTCACACAATACTACACATTATTAATACACTATGAAGTACTATACTGTTTGTAGACGCGGGACCGTGGAAGTGTAACGAAATTAGTGTGAGACAGAACAGAACAGTCCACACCGGCTCCTCTTTATGAATACTCTTGCACATGTAAAAAGACAGAGACTTTGATTCCACATAAAGGGAGAAAAATACACTAGTACATGGGATTTGACTCTTATTATGTGTAATGGGAAGCAATGTGTCTAGCATATTACTTCATTTCCATTTCAAAGTCACTGAATAGTGGCGAAAAGCATTCTCGTTGCGCAATGAGAAATCCCTGTTCTCTTTCCTTACCACACTGCTTTCCAACCTACCTCCAGTAGTCAGCATAAGATGCATGTAACAAAAATACAAAAACAAGAAATAAATAAATAATTAGGATTAGAGGTTACACTTTCTATTAGAACGTAATTATTATATCTCTTTCGTCTTCAGGTAGTGCTTTGTTGACCCTCACATTGTTTGATGAAAGGTTTATTTAGCTATATTAACATAGCCGTGAAATCCTCTAAATGTCCAAACTTTCATCAAATCAAGAGAGCCATCTCTGGTTAAAGTTTCATCTTATGCAACACACCTTACAAAACTGCGATAGGAAACTGTTTGTGTTGATGTTACCCACAGTAAAATATTGAAATAATCTTTTGTCTCCAAACTTTGATCTTAACTGCCTCACAATTTCTTTAATTTTCAGGAAATTGAAAAATGTGGAATTCAGCAAATGATGTCACCTTTTTTCCAAGTTCAAATGAAATAACAAAATTAGCATGAAATTCTGCAAGGAATTAAAAAGTATAATTTGAATAATTTTGCCAATGGTAATGGGAGTAATAATTCTGAACATTTTAAACTCCTTCAACAAACATGAAAAAAGTCCCTAGATTTGTCCTTCTAGATGAAGTAAACCAAACTGTGTTTTAACATAGTATGTTTACTTTCCCAGACAGTTCAAACAGATCACTCAGATGCAGTGATTAAATTGTTCTTATCGCTGTAGCAAAAAAATAGTACAATGATCTCACGGCTCTAAACAGTTTTTGTCTCTAAGTTCGCTTGTAGCACAACTACATAAAATGCTATATAAAAAAGAGCAAAGCACATTGGATATTGTTAGCTACATCTGAGACGTAATGAGAATGTCAAGATTCTGCATTTAAATATAAAGTGCTATTTTATTGTTAGTAAACAACACTGATCACTTCCCATTTTGCTTACGTCCAAATTCTTTCAAATTTTTGATGTTTTCTGGAAATACGTTTAAATTGTGCCCTTAGGACATGGTAATTTCAACGAGTAGCAAATCTCGGAATTATGATTCAACCTGGTGGTCGTTAGGCGGCTCTCTCGTCGCTTACATAAACAGCGGTATAGACGGACATTATTATCGTTCAGAAAAGGATAAAAGAGAAAAAAATGTGTTAGCCTTGTCTTGTCAGCTATATTACACACCGTAAAACGTATTGTAAAACTGTATAATTAAGTTGCTGCATTCTGTGTCCATTCTAAAGTATCTTCCAGGGCACGAAAAATTCAAAGTTGTTGTTGTTGTTGCTGTTGTTGTCTTCAGTCCTGAGACTGGTTTGATGCAGCTCTCCATGCTACTCTATCCTGTGCAAGCTTCTTCATCACCCAGTACCTACTGCAACCTACATCCTTCTGAATCTGCTTAGTGTATTCATCTCTTGGTCTCCCTTACGATTTTTACCCTCCACGCTGCCCTCCAATGCTAAATTTGTGATCCCTTGATGCCTCAAAACATTTCCTACCAACCGATCCCTTCTTGTAGTCAAGTTGTGCCACAAACTTCTCTTCTCCCCAATCCTATTCAATACCTCCTCATTAGTTACGTGATCTATCCACCTTATCTTCAGCATTCTTCTGTAGCACCACATTTCGAAAGCTTCTATTCTCTTCTTGTCCAAACTTGTTATCGTCCATGTTTCACTTCCATGTTACACTCCAAAACAAATACTTTCAGAAACGACTTCCTGATACATAAATCTATATTCGATGTTAACAACTTTCTCTTCTTCAGAAACGCTTTCCTTGCCATTGCCAGTCTACATTTTATATCCTCTCTACTTCGACCATGATCAGTTATTTTTCTTCTTAAATAGCAAAACTCCTTTACTACTTTAAGTGTCTCATTTCATAATCTAATTCCCTCAGCATCACCCGATTTAATTTGACTACATTCCATTATCCTCGTTTTGCTTTTGTTGATGTTCATCTTATATCCTCCTTTCAAGACACTGTCCATTCCGCTCAACTGCTCTTCCAAGTCCTTTGCCGTCTCTGACAGAATTACAATGTCATCGGCGAACCTCAAAGTTTTTACTTCTTCTCCATGAATTGTAATACCTACTCCAATTTTTTCTTTTGTTTCCTTTACTGCTTGCTCAATATATAGATTGAATAACATCGGGGAGAGGCTACAACCCTGTCTCACTCCTTTCCCAACCACTGCTTCCCTTTCATGCCCCTCGACTCTTATGACCGCCATCTGGTTTCTGTACAAATTGTAAATAGCCTTTCGCTCCCTGTATTTTACCCCTGCCACCTTTAGAATTTGAAAAATAGTATTCCAGTCAACATTGTCAAAAGCTTTCTCTAAGTCTACAAATGCTCGAAACGTAGGTTTGCCTTTTCTTAATCTTTCTTCTAAGATAAGTCGTAAGGTCAGTATTGCCTCACGTGTTCCAACATTTCTACGGAATCCAAACTGATCCTCCCCGAGGTCCGCATCTACCAGTTTTTCCATTCGTCTGTAAAGAATTCGCGTTAGTATTTTGCACCTGTGACTTATTAAACTGATAGTTCGGTAATTTTCACATCTGTCAGCACCTGCTTTCTTTGGGATTGGAATTATTATATTCTTCTTGAAGTCTGAGGGTATTTCGCCTGTCTCATACATCTTGCTCACCAGCTGGTAGAGTTTTGTCATGACTGGCTCTCCCAGGGCCGTCAGTAGTTCTATTGGAATGTTGTCTACTCCGGGGGCCTTGTTTCGACTCAGGTCTTTCAGTGCTCTGTCAAACTCTTCACGCAGTATCGTATCTCCCATTTCGTCTTCACCTACATCCTCTTCGATTTCCACAATATTGTCCTCAAGTACATCGCCCTTGTATAAACCTTCTATATACTCCTTCCACCTTTCTGCCTTCCATTCTTTGCTTAGAACTGGGTTGCCATCTGAGCTCTTGATATTCATACACGTGGTTCTCTTCTCTCCAAAGGTCTCTTTAATTTTCCTGTAGGCAGTATGTATCTTACCCCTAGTGAGATAAGCTTCTACATCCTTACATTTGTCCTCTAGCCATCCCTGCTTAGCCATTTTGCACTTCCTGTCGATCTCATTTTTGAGACGTTTGTATTCCTTTTTGCCTGCTTCATTTACTGCATTTTTATATTTTCTCCTTTCATCAATTAAATTCAATATTTCTTCTGTTACCCAAGGATTTCTAGCAGCCCTCGTCTTTTTACCTACTTTATCCTCTGCTGCCTTAACTACTTCATCCCTCAGAGCTACCCATTCTTCTTCTACTGTATTTCTTTCCCCTATTCCTGTCAAAGTTATAATGCAATAAACCACAAGAAGAAAGAAACAAACACAACAATAAAAATAGTTTGGTAAAATGACAGATTGTTACAAAAGTACAAGAAGACATCTGCTACAACATCGCTTTACCTTTTTGTTGATATTTCCCTCAGTACAACATTGAAATAACTTTTTGTCTGCTAACTTCGGTCTTAATTCCCCCCCCCCCCCAAAAAAAATGTTTTAAATCCAGACTGCTGAATACGATAAAAAGCGGCAAGAAATAGTGCTTACATTCCTTGCATCAGACTGGTTAATTACAACTTCATTTGCATTGCTTGAAAAATTCGCAGCGCAACTGAGTGAGAGGAGACACACAAATAAATCTGCAAACACAATCTTTGATTTCAGACACATGTAACGTAAAAGGAAGGAATGGAGAACTGTAGCTAAATTATGTAGGTTAATTACTGCTATGTATTACACTTCAGCAAACTGTTAACAGTAATATAGCTTTACACATGAGAATGCAAATTATAAAATTACAAAGTCATTTCTATTTCCATAGTAAACTTGTACAGCATTTGTAAAATTTATAGTCGCTTCTTGCAAGGATCACATCAACATTAATTTTGTAGGAAGATGATGTCCGCTGCTCACCAAACTTCTCCGCAATTGAACAGTGTCCTCCCGGTTGGTGTTACGCAGGGAGAACAGGAGGTTCGGTTCTTCTTCAGCGCAACGTTCGCGTAGTGCTGTCAGTGATAAGTGTCTTCTGTGCAGATGTTCCTTAAGGCTTTCACGGTTAAATTACAGTTATTATATGGTGGTGTACCACTTTTTGAAGCATTTTAACTTTATACTTGTGCTTTATTGAGATTGTTGGGTTTATAATGTCCGTCTGTTATCTGTCAGATTGCGATCCATTCTGGTTTATGATTATGATATCTAATAATGGTTTCTTATGGATGGCGGTTTCACCTCTACGCGCTGTCTGCTTGACACTTTCATCTACTAATTCATTTCCTCGAATCTCACTGTGTGATTCGGCCTATTTCATGATGATACTTAGGTTCATCAAAACTAGACATGATTGTCTTATTTAGGAGTTCCGCGATCGTTCATTAAATAAAATATGGCGTTTCAGTCTTCGATCGCTATTCTTTATTTTCTTTTTTTTATAAACTTAGGCTATACTTAGGTTCATCTGCCTTATTTCTTCTATTGTCTCCATGACTTAATAACTAATTGGACGACAATTAATTTCAAATAGTGATATCATATAAGCTTTAGTGGTGAGACGCTTTCGGGTAGAATGATCACTATGTACTCTGGTTTTGATTGTGCAGCGTTCAACCGTTCCTTGATAACTGAGTCGTCAGTGCGTCTTGCTGGCATATTGAGGGATTTTTGCCTTGTCGGAGGACTATAAAATTATGCATTCAGCCTCGTGAGTCCAATGGATGAGCTATTTGAATAAGAACTGGCTGCGCGAAGGTCTCAGAAGCCGACAACGGCCGGAAGAACCGTGTGCTGACCCCCATAAGCTTCCGTACCGCATCCAAATAACGCCACATAGAAGATGACGTGGCAGCCGGTCAGCACTGGGATGGTGTAGCTATGAAATCAGTGGTCTCTACGCTCCTCTCTTTGTGTAGCCATGTAACAAGGGGAGGCCACGACGTTGCAGTCACGGATTTACTTCAATGTTTGTGCACCTTTAATAAGACATTTAAAAAGAAGCCTAATGTGCAAGTAGTATGGTGCATTACTCTGGCCATTCCGAGAAAATCACAAGAGAAGTTTTACGCGATTATTATGTAACTAATGTGTCTGTGCGAAGGTGCATATGTAAGCTGTCATTGTGGACAAGTAGTGCGCCGGCACGGTAGCTCAGCGTGTTGCCGGCACGGTAACACAGCGAGATCGGTCAGAGGGCTGCGTGCTCTGTGCAATAAAAAAACAGAGTCAACGAATCAACGATCAACTTGAACGGATGTCTCGTGACGTCCGCCTAGACCAGACGCAATGAACTATGCCGAACATAAAAAAGCGTGTTCAGTCACAAGATTAGCTTTCCCTCTATAACAAAAATGAGTGAGTTAATGAATTAACAATGAACTTGAACAAGTGTCATGGGACGTCCGCCCCGAACAAATACAACGACCACTAACGAACAAAATGTGATTAAAAAAAAGTGATTTGCGATTGCGCGCGGGAAGGGGGTAGTGGATGAGGTGACGGTTCGAAATCCCCTAACACTTACTTTTCACTCTATGGTTTTCATCGGTAGTCACATTATTTAATTTATAAGATACTGAAGAGGCAATATGTCTATTTAAAAATACTACCTGCATTTTACTTAAATTTTGAAGAACGAGGGAGAGGGTTGGATATCCCAAGTCAAACTTCGATAAATCATTAAGCGATTGGCATTATTCAGTAATATAGTAAGTCAAAATGTGCAAGACCACAAGAGTAATGTACAAGGTGATCAAAAAGTCCGTATAAATTTGAAAACTGCATAAATCACGGAATGATGTAGGTAGAGACGTAAAAATTAACACACTTGCTTGGAATGACATGGGGTTTTAATAGAACCAAAAAAATACAAATGTTCAAAAAATGTCCAACAGATGGCGCTTCATCTGATCAGAATAGCAATAATTAGCATAACAAAGTATGACAAAGCAAAGTTGATCTTCTTTACAGGAAATGCTCAATATCTCCACCATCATTCCTCAACAATAGCTGTAGTCGAGGAATAATGTTGTGAGCAGACCAGTAAAGCAAGTCCGGAGTTATGGTGAGGCACTGGCGTCGGATGTTGTCTTTCAGCATCCCTAGAGATGTCGGTCGATCACGATACACTTGCGACTTCAGGTAACCCCTAAGCCAATAATCGCACGGACTGAGGTCTGGGGACCTGGGAGGCCAAGCATGACGAAAGTGGCGGCTGAGCACAGATCATTACCAAACGGCGCGCGCAAGTGATCTTTCACGCGTCTAGCTATATGGGGTGGAGCGCCATCCTGCTTAAACATCGTACGTTCCAGCAGGTGTTTATCAGCCAGGCTGGGGATGATGCGGTTCTGTAACATATCGGCGTACCTCTCACGCGTCACGTTAGCAGTTATCTGCTGTCCAGCGCCATCTGTCGGACATTTTGTGAACTTTTTTTGTTCTAATAAAACTCCATGTCATTTCAAGGATGTGTGCCAATTTTTACCTCTCTATCTACATTATTCCGTGGTTTATTAAGTTTTCAAATTTATACTGACTTTTCATCAGCCGGTACAATTATTAATCGGACGTGTCTCAACATCACACGTTGCAGGATGGTATGTGTCTTACAGACATGTAAAACATAAATTGGAACGGCAGCTACTACTTAGAATGAATGTAGTTTTCCCTCATTTACAGGGAATGTTCAGAGTTTCTAAGGAAAAAAAAGAAACAACATATCGCTGACATTTTGAAAAAATTCTCTAGTTTCCGATAGTATAGATTAAAAATTGAGTTTGAGTGGGAGTCGAGATGTCACCTGATACATTTTCGTCTTACGCAGCCCGTACACTGACCACTTAACCACTATGAACTCTACCGTCCGCTACCTACTCACAGATACGTAACCCACATAATAGACGCCTAAAACTTCTCTTGCGTTTTTCTCGGAATTGCCAGAGTAGTGCACCTTACGACTTGCACCTTATGTTGTTTTGGTGGCCTGCTAAAAGTGTACAAAGTTTGAAGTAAATCTGCGATCCTATCGTCGTGGCATCCACTTGTAACTATGCGGAAAACTGCTCGCTTTGCACACTTTGTTCGGTACAAGTGCTAGGGGAGGCAGCTAACACAGGTCACCACAATTATTATGACACCGACATCGTTGTTTTTTTTCCCTTTTTGTTTATTGAAGTACGTACTTCCCTTTGTTACATTTATAGCAAGCTTCTAAGAGATTTTTAAGGACATAACATGTATGGGACTTGATGACAGAACATCAAGACAACAGCGCCCCCAACCACTGTCCCGGCGCCAGGAGAAAACGTTTCATGAAAAGCTACCCCTTAAAACAAACACGTAACTCAGGCATGGTTCTTGCGTTTACCTGTACGCTTGAAGCCCAGAGACTGTGTTCTGATCTTACAGCAACCATATAACTTGCTCTTAAGGCTATTAAGACTTTCTCAGTGTATTCAACAGCAGAAAAAGTGAATATCGGTTATGGCTAATATCGCCAGACTATTAGAGGAGCGATGTGGTTGCATGCTGAAGAGTATCCAGAGCACGCGATCTGTCTTTGAAAAAAGTTCGAGAGACTGGAACTGTAGAGAATAAAATACGCCAAGGAAAAGGAAGAGCTTCTAATGGAAGAATTGAAACTAGCATTTTAGTAGCAACACGCATCGTAACATCTCGAAAGTACAAGAGGGGTCAACTAAACGAGTGTTCTGCGAACTCTACATTTCATCGTATTTCATCCTTTTGACAAGTCTTGCACCTACAGCTTCTTGAGAGTCACTCCCAAAATAGTTGCGTACAGTTCTCCGAATGTTATCCGCGAAAAGTGTGAAGTAATGCCGCATAACTAAGCAAGATTTTCTTTAAGGAAGAGGCATCGCTTACAAACCATGAGTAAGTCAATCTTCGCAATATTCACTAATCATCAGTTGAAAATTTACGCCGGCACAAAAACGCAGATGAAAAGAACACGACGTATGGTGAGTGTTTTCAAGATCCGCATCATTGATTCTTGTTTTATTGATGGGAAACTAAATACACTGATGTCTTTCGTGTTACTAAGATGTGCCGCTGCTGCTGCATTTATTGAAAGACATCCCACTGGACATAAGCCGATCAGTTTGCTATCAAAATGAAGGATGTGCCTCCCATTCTGCGCCTATAATGACGAACACTTTTTAACAGAATACTTGGAGAGCATTTGAATCGTCTTCAGGTAACGCTGATAGTGTGTACACTCATCAAACATAACACTTCTACATTTTTATTGGTTCAAATGGTTCAAATGGCTCTGAGCACTATGGGACTCAACTGCTGTGGTCATTAGTCCCCTAGAACTTAGAACTACTTAAACCTAACTAACCTAAGGACATCACACACATCCATGCCCGAGGCAGGATTCGAACCTGCGACCTTAGCAGTCGCACGGTTCCGGACTGCGCGCCTAAAACTGCGAGACCACCGCTGCCATCTACATTTTTATTAATCTATTACGAATCACCGTCGACTCCCGAAGGCAAGGTCAACATTTTGAGCACTTAATATGATAGCCGTGATAATAACCACACGGACCATACCTGAGATACACACGAGCTTGCATCTGTGGAACATCATCTCCTGACGGAACGACATTAGATTGCGCTTGAGCAGCAACATCACGATCGCCTTGTGGACAGCACACAACGGAGAACCCAATGACGTTACGATTTAGCAACACGATACCGAATGTTATTCAGCGAAAGATTTTGTTGTGACAGATGTACGAAGATGGGATGTTTCGATAGGATTTCTGTTACTTTTTGTTTTTACTTCACACTCAGGTTGCTTCTTTAGTGCCGTATGTGTTACTCTATAATTTCCTGGTCCCCTTGGAGCTAGTCCACACAAGTACGCAGATATGCATGTGGAGCATAGTGGTTTATAACGGCGAAACTCTCTGAAATACTGCAAGGCAAGGTGTAAATTCTAAAACGACTGTGTTACAGACTTCAGAATTTAGTTTGGGAAATCTGGGGCATATTTTTCATAATTTACAGTACTCCCAGGAGTGATTTTCTGCACAGAGATTACGTAAGTATTAACACAACGTCTACCGTTTTCGGGTTAAACGTGTAATCAGTTTGTGCTGGTACTTCTCTTAAATCAGCCAGCCTTATAGGCCACAGGTCCCACAATGAAGGGCATTGAAAGTGATGCAATAACCCTAACATGACAGATCGGGACTAATGATTACCTTTCTGGATGAATAGAACTATCTAAAACTCTTATACTATAGTACACAATATGTTCCTTTTTAGAGTCAGTGACGATTATTCTTATGCATGGAAAGTAGCACACAATTTCGTCATAAGATTTAGGGTGTAATACCTCAAACAAAGTGTCTCATACATTTTTAGTTCTAAATATTCATATTTCACTTCAGTAATTATTTGAGCTCATTGCCGTAGTAAAATGTCTCATTGACAAGAAGTCTGTCAGAATCTGTATGCTCCGTCTTAGTGAAGATCGTGTAGACGTCGTAGCATCAGTTTACCACATGAAATATGTCCCCTGCTTTCCCTTTTTGCACAGCTTCGACGTCTTTATTAACGCAACCGGTTTCAGGGTGTTCATCCCATCTTCAGGCATATGCATTCCGAAGCTTGTCGTGTTAGTAGAGACTTGTGAGTTGTGGCAGAGGTGGTATAACGATAATATATTATACACTGATGTGACAAAAGTCTTGGGATTGCAATATGAACATATACAGATGGCAGTAGTATTGCGTACACAAGGTATAGAAAAAGCAGTGGAATCGCGGAGCTTTCATTTGTACTCAGGTGATTCATATAAAAGGCTTCTGAAGTGATTATGGCCGTTCCACGGGAATTAATGGACTTTGAACGTAGAATGGTTGTTTGATCTAGACGCATGCGACATTCCATTTCGGAAATCGTTAGGGAATTCAATATTCCGAGACCCACAGATTCACGAGTGTTCCCAGAAAACCTAATTTCGGCATCACGTCTTACCATGGAAAAGGCAGTGGCCAATGGCCTTCGTTTAACGACCGAGAGCAGCGGCGTTTTCTAGAGTAGTCAGTGCTAACGTACAAGCAACACTGTTTGGAATGACCACAGAAATCAATTTGGGACGTACGATGAACGTATCCGTAAGGACAGTGCGGTGAAATTTGCGTTAATGGACTATGGCAGAAGAGGACTGACGCGAATGCCTTTGTTAACAGCACGACACCGCCTGCAGCGCTTTTCTGGGCTCCTGGCCATATCGGTTGGACCGTACACGACTGGGAAATAGTCGCCTCGACGGATGAGTCTTGATTTCAGTTGGTAAGAGCTGATGGTGGGGTGCGTGTATGGAGCTGACACCACGAAGCCATGGACCAAGTTGATGATGACTCCATAATGGTGTGGGTTGTGTTTATGTTGAATGGGGCTGGTCCCCTAGTCCAACTGAACCGATTATTGACTGGTACTGCTTCTGATCGGCTAATTGGAAACCATCTGCAGCAATTCACGGACTTCATGTTTGCTAACAACGATGTAGATATGATGGATGTCAATGCGCCATGTCACCGGGCCACAATTGTTCGCAATTACTTTGAAGATCATTCTGGTCAGTCAGAGCGAATGATATGGTCACCCAGATCACACGACATGAACCGCATCGGCCATTTATGGGACATAATTGAGACGTCAGTTCGTGCAGAAAATCCTCCACTGGAAACACTTTAGCAATTATGGATGGCAGTAGAGGCAGCATGATTTCTGCTGGAGCCTTCCAACGACTTGTTTAGTCCATGCGACGTCGAGTTGCTGTACTACGCCTCGCAAAAGAGGTCCGACACAATATTGCGAGATATCAGACGACGAGTGTCACCTCAGTGTAAGTCTATTCACAATTTGTTTCAATTAAATAAAAACTGTTAACCAAGTGTGTATGTTACACAGAATCCTGTTTGTTAACTCATCTACACTACAATCATTGTCGTTCATAACACAATCTGCATATTTTTCAAATCTGATTCTTTTGAATAATCTATCAGTTTTAGTCGTAGGTCGTCGGTTTATATAAAGACAGGTATCGAACAGCAGATTCAGTTACGCGTCCACCATTCAAGACACAAATTTTGCTCTTAGTTGTCACCTTTATACCTCACTCCCCCAAACATCTGCAACCCCATTAGAAAAAGTGAGCTAATATGGAGTGCTATTGAACCTACTCATTTACGCGGAATGGATGGTATGATACTCTCTTGAAGACGCATGGCTGGCACCTGTTACACAGCTACTAGCTGTATCGGTATTAAGCATAAAATAATTTACGTTCGATTCAGAATCAGATGTGTTTGTTGACCTATAATAAATTTGGTAGTCTGATGATACAAGAAAGAAAGAAGTAAGATTAGGGTTAAACTTTCAATTACAGTCCGAACAAATCTCGGATTGAGATAGTTTGAGGAAGAAAATCGGCTGTGTTCCTTCAGAGTAACCATCCCGGTATTTCCCTTAAACAGTTTACGGAAATCGCGGAGTCCAGTGTCTTACCAATATATCCGCTCTCTCGGTGGTGATGGAGGTTGCAATGGAACTCCTATAAGGGCTTGTGAGAGCAAGGCAGCTGATGGGGATGGTACAACGGACGTCCAATAAGTAATGCAACACATGTTTTTTTTAAAGCATTTATTTTTATTCACGTTTCCGATACACCATATTACTCTCACTCTTTTGGCTACTGTGATGTGCGTACTGTAAGACCTTCAGTACACACACCAGCAGATTATTTGACTTGTCGCTCTAACGACGTAGGCGAGTGTCAGCAATATGTCTCGTTGTCTTATCGTGGCGTGTTTATCTGCTGCCGTTAGGTCAGACGATAGAAATGCCATTTGCACTCTTAGAGTAGCAGATTGACGGTGAGCAACTTTAAACAGAACTTGATTAATTTTCACACACATTTATTAAAATAATAAGAAGCATTAAAATAACTTAACTTGTTTCTGGATGCTATTTACAATTGACAGTCTGAAGTTCCTTTGGTCTTGGTATGTTAATCTTATTCTCACATATCTCTGATACTTGACAAAGTGTCTATTCATTTCTCTTCATGGCTATGTACAGGAATATGATAATCTTATTAGGCACATACTGAAACTTGACTATAGACTGGTACAGAAAAATGCAGACTAATGCAGACTGACTGATCGGAGGTCTGTACACTCGTTATAATACCTCGCGCGTTCAGGTATCACTGTGCGAGTGTGATCCGCAAGGAGAAAAGGTTCTACGTTAGCAGCGATCTCATTGGCTGCGTTACATATTAATACGCGTATCGGCGGAAGCAGAATTTGGTCCGTCTCAAAGGCAGCACCATCTTGTAGTGCGGTGACGAACGAGCGCTGTGCTTGCGCTGTTGTGCTTAGCGAGGCGCGCTCTATTGGGAAAGTTGTGTAAGCGCTGACTACGCGGAACTATGTACACAACAGCTATTAAGCCCTATTTTTCAATATAATCTCCACTTGATGCGACTGTCTTACGCCACCTTACTTGGATGGTCTGCATGCTCGCGTAGTGCTACTGTACCTCAATAACCTCCCAAATAGCCACGTACTGCTTCCCGTGATATGCATCCTTCATCGGCCAAAATAAAAGGTAGCTGGTAGGGTGTAAGGTCAAGGATGTAGCGTGAATGAGAAGGAACAGTCCGTTAAAGTTTCGCAAGCACTACCAACAGAGACGTCCAGTTTTGCAGAGAGGTTTTGATTGTGATCCGTCCGTCACTTCGAATGAGAGTGCCCTCAAGTTGCAGCACTGGAGAAATCACAGCTATGTACTGAAGGTCGGCACGAGGCAGATGGGACAGGTTAGCGCGACGGCGTCCAAATGATGACAGACGCGTCGCCCAGCGACTCACCGTGCTTTTGTTCACTGACAGGACTCCTTAGACATCTCGTAATCGCCGATGAATATCTGGGATACTCTGGTTTTCCGCCAAAGGAACTCATTGACAGCTCTCTGTATGCAACGCACCTCTGCTACAGATGCTGTTTTCAATGTTCCGTACAGCGCTGCCACCTATCGGAACTTAATGAAACTATAGGAGCTAAAGCGGGAGTATTCCAGGATGTCTGACAACGAATTCCGCATTTTTTCAACAGACATTTGGTGATAAAACAAAATGTGCTGTACTACTTATTGAACGCCCCCGAACAAAAATTACCGAAAGTGGCCTAAAAATTTACTGTACCTTGACATATTTTAGAATGTAACGTCAATCCGTCCTCACTACTCTCACTGCCCCATCCCAAAGCCTTGACGCTCATCCTAGTGGGACATCCAAAATAATACATTTTCCGTAAGTTAAAATAGCATTTATGTACCCCTGTTCCCGATTCCGTATAGAGATTTGCTCCTGAGGGTCTTTGATTTCACGTCCCATCACTAGTAACGAGTGCAACTTCCATGTATACCTACAGAGTTCAAAAATATTGGTGAAATTGGTGGAAGAATAACTCCACTTTCGCAGTTGCGATGTTCTTTGTTCAAGCCCTGAAACTGACATTATTCTCGATTTACACATTTTTGGGAAGTGTACCATATTTTGACAATTGCACAAGCTTTTCTTTGTTTCTACCTATTGGTGTTGAATCTCAGATTGCGTAACTGATTCTCAGAGAACAATTTTTCTCATCTTTCGAAATTTGTCATTACTTCTACTTTGAGCCTCTGCATCCCTACATTGGTCCCACATTCCCTCAGAGACAACTACTTCCCTTAAAATTCGTTATCTGTTTGAGTTTTTCTCTCAGAGTTTAAAGGGTTTTGCTAAGAATAATATGTCATGAAATAATTAATAAATGATTATTAATGCAAATGAATGAATACATTCTATCTTCTCTGGGCTGATCTTAATCGATCTGTTATTTAAAATAAGATTTGCACTATAGAACTGCCAAGAAACAATTTCCCTCACATCGAACATCGTCCGAACAGATCCTCAAGGTTCAACGGTACCGACGGGCCCCCATGTCATCCTTAGGACAGTGACTCATCCAAGCCTAACAGCGCTTAACTTCGGTGATCTGACAGGAAACAGTGTTACCACAGCAGCAAGGTCGTCGGCAAGTATGATAATTGCCTTGGTTAATATTAACTCAATTGACATAGGCTTAACTGACTACTAAAATGACGTCAACAGGAATTCGATTACTACATTTTTATTTTACAAAGGCCTACACACATTGGGGAAATTAAACTAAACAAGGTGAACATCTTGGTCCTAAATAACAAGAAACACGTGATGAAACTGTCTCAGTTGCAAGCAGTACATGTATGGTGGATTGGCAAGGTACTGTGAGAGTCAGTATAAAAGAGGCGTTACTTGCAGAGACCGCAAATGAAACGACTACCAATTAGATGGCAGAAATAACTTCTTCACCAATAGAATTAAGGCGAGATTAGATATGCACCAGAATTAATACGTGCACTGGGCGCATTAACGAGCAAGTCGCGATAACTCAAGATTCATTGTAACAAATGTTGAGTCCCGAATCGCAAAAGAATTGAAATGATAAAATTAAGTTTCATCACTGCAGCTGTGAAATGACCAACATGATGGCAACGTTCCTAAACTTCACACAGCGCCAACCTCAGTTAAATCCTAACACCACATTGAGAAGACTCACCATTCTTGCTGCCGCCTCAGATATCGAACAAACGCCAACCGCTCTTCAGCGATCTCAGAATCAGACAGCTGCTGTTCTCCTCCGATCTACGACACCGAATGTTCTCTCCAACGCTCTCCAAAACTGAATGTTCTCTGCAGCGATCTCTAATACAAAAGCTCTCTCTTTCGCTCTCCGCCGGCCGCCGTGGTTCTGCGGTTCTAGCGCTGCAGTCCGGAACCGCGGGACTGCTACGGTCGCAGGTTCGAATCCTGCCTCGGGCATGGATGTGTGTGATGTCCTTAGGTTAGATAGGTTTAAGTAGTTCTAAGTTCTAGTGGACTGATGACCTAAGATGTTAAGTCCCATAGTGCTCAGAGCCATTTGAACCATTTTTTCGCTCTCCGAAACCGAATGTCTCCTATACTTTTCGTTTCTCCAAATATGACATCTCAACGAAATAATAATTTTGCTAAAAACGCGTGTCATCCAACCAGGGTTCCTGCTCATTTGTTGACCTATCGGAAGCTAGAAAATTCTCCACAAGACTCCCCTCCTCGCGTCTTATGAGCCTAAGAAAGATCGAAGTTACATACACTGCTGGCAAAAAAATGAGTAAACCTGGAAAGCGTAAGTCGATTTTAATCCAGTAATGGCTTACGACACCTGGGGATAGATGTACTGATAATCGCTGCAACTTCGTCCAGAAAGAGATGGCGTAGTGGCAAATCTGCCAGAAGGCCATGTATGTTTATCCTTTAACAGAGAATGCTCACAGTCAGACGGCTCAGTGTAGTGCAAATGTGTGAATCAAGCACGCCACCATGCCACAGAGAAGCACTCGTACTTCCTACAAACAAACAACCGAGCGAGTTTGAAAGCGGTCAAATTGTGGCCTTCCGAGGGTGAGAAGTTCCTTCCAGAGAATTGTCACACAAGTTGGATGTGCTGGATCAGGATCTTCGTATCGTAAGGGCAGCAGTAAGAAATCGTATAGCTACCACAGATCAGATAAGAGGGCTTGTAAGCCAACACATGTCAACACGAACTGTTGTCAACCGGCTATTAGCAGTGGGACTATGGGCACGCACCCATGCAGCCCATCTGCCACTTGCGCCACAAATGCCGGCCGCGGTGGTCTAGCGGTTCTAGGCGCTCAGAGTGGAACCGCGCGATTGCTACGGTCGCAGGTTCGAATCCTGCCTCGGGCACGTATGTGTGTGATGTCCTTAGGGTGGTTAGGTTTAGGTAGTTCTAAGTTCTAGGGGACTGATGACAACATATATTAAGTCCCATAGTGCTGAGAGCCATTTGAACCATTTTTTGAACGCCACAAATTCGACGTGCACGGTTCGACTGGTACCGCCAAATGATCACTTGGAAGATGGAATGGAACGACGTTGTCTTCAGCGATGAAAGCAGATTCAGCCTGCGCGCAAGTGATTATCATGTGCAAGTACGACGTTGGCCTATTGGTAGCTGTATCCAGAGTGCTTTCGTCAAGACACACTGTCAACACGCCGGGCCTTGTAGTCTGGGGTGTGATAAGCTACAACTCTCTTTCACATTTGGTATTTATGGAGAGGACGCTAATCAGCGCTCAATACCTGCAGGATGTTGTTAGACCTGTTGTTTTGCCGTTCTTGGAAGAGAAAGGCGATGTGTTGTTCCAGTAGGATAGTGACTGTCCACGGACTGCCTGTGAATCTCAATGTTCTCTGCAAGACGCGCAGCAACTCCCCTGGACTGTACAGTCTACAGATTTGTCTTCTACCAAGCACCTATGGGATATGATGGGACGAGAAGTGACTTGTGCGATTCGTCAACCAATAATTCTTACAGAAGAACGTGAACAGTTCCAGCAGGTGCGGCATCCCAGGACAGTATTCGCCATCTTTACGATCGACTGAATGCCAGAGTCAGCGCCTGCAATGCCACCCGTTGAGGATACACCATGTACTAATATTGTTATTTGAACATGGGTCGATACCTTTGTGCTATTGGTCTGTAAATGTAATCATTTCATGTATTCCACATGGACTGCGACAACAATAAATCTTGAATTAACTGGAAACCTCTAAAAGTGTGTACTTATTTTTTTTCGGCAATATATTAGCGGCCAATGAGACCTCTTGCCTTAGCGTTAGTCCATGAGACTTCAGCAAATGCTAGTATATTCTGCCATTCCGAGCATTTTCGAAAGCATCTTAATTAAATCATGAAAGATCTTACAGTTCTTGTAAACATGTTTGGCATCAGTGAGTCTATGGAATGCGTAACTTCCTACTTAATCAGCCGGCTCGCAACTCTCAACTGGCACCAGCATATCGTTTGGAGGTGTAAACGATCATTGTACAATACGTCAGTTCTCTGTTGTCCGCAGGGCAGAACGTGTCGTCTTACTGGCAGAGGTGCACGACTCGCGTTTGATCTCGCCCACGCGAACAGTACCTCATGAAAATGAAAAACCATTATTTCAAAACAATCTGACTTGCTTGTTCCTTGACCTGTTAAGAAGAATATCAGACTTACAGATAGATCCTATGGAAAGGAGCTAATGTCGAGGGTGACAGCAACTGCTTGTGCCCTGCTTATGCTCACTCTGAAATTACTGGTGGAAACCATTCTTACCCGACTTTTACTCAAAGTAGGCGGATGTCTCCGTCAAAGAGCAAGTAGCGAGACACATGCCAGTATCTTCCTATGTTTCTTTTCTTAATCTACCTCTCTGTTGTCGATTGTCGGTTTGGATTTTCATATTAGCTGGGTTAGGAAAGGAGTCAGGAATGAAGACGCTGATTATCACTTACCAAACATGCAAACATGAAGAATACAATGTAAAAAAAAAAAGTGAAATGATCGTATGGCTTTGATGGCCTGGAGTTGGCACCTGGCGAAGTTCAAGTCTTTTCAATTAATCCACATTGGGCGACTTGTGTGCCGACGATAATGACAGCAACACAAGACCCACTCCCTGAGCGGAGAAAATCTTCGATCCTGCCTAGAATCGAACCTGCATGACATTCACATGCGTTGTCCACTCAGCTAACTGTCTGGGTTGAAGAATGCAATGTCACACTTCCTTCCGAGAGCTTCGTTATATTGATAGATATTTAGCAAGTAACAAAACAGTTTAAGAAAGGGAAGAGATATGAGAGGGATCTGACAGATTCTACTCTGAAACATGTGGAGCGTTAATTATTTTCACAGCTATCAACAACTCGGATTTCATGATCATGATCATCATCATCATCAAATTTACCAACTACAAGAACGTTAACAATGAGTCTTGTTAAGACGGCCTCATCTTCTGTTACGCCTCTAACATTTGTCATTCCTGTGATTTTCCTATACGGCGTTTCCGTGTGGCTTTGTAATTATAAATTGCTTTGGGTATTTGTTACCGTGCATTTCCTCAATAATATTTTAACAGCATCAATTTGTTACATGATACTCTTTACTCCTAGGCTGAGTGTTATATCTCCATTACAGATTCGATTATCTCTTCTGTGTCACAGAAATCTCATTTCAGCTGCCTGACTTCTTTGTCTGTGTTTTGCTATCAATATCAGACTCTCTCTTTCATAAATAGAAGATTTTTGAAAGTACTGAACACAAAAATTAACTAAGAGGTGTAAGAGTAATAACTCAGTCGATAATGTACTGCAGACTGCTGCCTAGCATCATTAGATTTCGTCGTACAGATATGATCATATTTTAGTTCTGTTGTGGAGTAATTGTTCTTTGTCGCGCTGTAATACTCCAAACATGTTCTGTGCCTCAGAAACGCCGCCAAAACCAATCCTTGAAATAACACATACATAGCGACTGTGGCCTGTGTCCCTCCCACCTCAAAGCGTCCAAGAGTCTCTCTCTAAAAAAAAGCCAGGATCGAAGTGATTTCTTTGCTGGATTACATCGTATACATCACAGCGAAAATGGAAACATGACTTAGGCTTTGTGAGTGTAATGCAATGTTCCTCCTTATCTTTTACTCAATACCTCTTTTAAGTTGAGAGTGCTTCTTTCCTAAACATGTAGCAGAATTTGGATTTGTGGTGCAGTTCGACGTTCTTTTACAATGTTTGTCAAACATCGTCTGGGGTTTCTTCTTTCTCCCACTATGCTTATCCATGTAATGCTAACGTCGAATGAATTATTGATTGAAAGTGCTAGTAATACAAGTAATTTGTCTGGACACTCATGTCCCTAACGAAACAATATACGTATCGAAACTGGCTGAACTGTCGATGGATACATAGTTAGCAACACCTAAACGCACTTGACAGTGTACGTCTATGCCGCTAAATAATACGGGATCAGATTACGTTCACGAGTGTTGTTTCTAATGCAAATGCGATCATTACTGTGCATATCCGAAAAAAAAATACTTTTACCGCTCAGCACGTTAGCACCGGTGTTCCGATACCCGTTACTGTCTGAGGAATTTGGGCATCGAAACACAAGGTAGTGAGGTACTTGCGAGTAATAACTGTAAAATGTAGATTCGTGCAGTCTACAGCGCAGTCATCATTTGTTTGTCTTGTAATGCCAGAGACCGTTAGTCTCAGCCCGGTCGTGTTCCAGTTGCCGCCTGTGAAACACGAGCAGAACAGCAAATGACATAGTCATAATTTTCTGTTATTTCTTGGTGTAATTCTTAAGTTCCTTGTGTGTTTTTCTATTGAAGGGGAGTAACTCCGCATTTTTACTAACTGCAAAGTGCGGATTCGCTCAGTCTGTTGCACAGTTGCATTTATTTTGAACAGCCAGCTACACTTTCGGTGCTGCATCAGGCTCCGTTGATGAAACATCACAAGAATAGCGAGTTACGTATTAAGTTTCCTCTGTGTGCTCTTGTAGTTAATTCCTAAGTGAGTAGTAGTAGTACGGATAAAATCTGTGCATGCTATGTGCAGACGCAGGAGGAGCTGCCTACAGTTCACAAATAGCTACAGACGCTTATGGCTACGGTGAGCCATTTTCAAGCTGCTTTCTGGGGGATGGCCTGTGGAAGGGGAGGAGTAGCAGTGGCGGAGAATCTGGCGCGTTGCTTGGCACATCTCAAGATATGTTTGTTTCGCCCATTGGCTCTGCTGCTGAGACACTTTGCAGTGTACCTGACGTAGGTGATCGACCCTCGCCAGCGTGTGTGTGGCGATTGTTAACGTGCTCGCGTTGCTAAAATCGGAGAGCGTTTCTGAAGGATGGCTGGCTGGCCTCACCCATGTGACCTGCTCCTCCAGCAGGGGCCGAGAAAGCGCATGTGGGGGGAGGGCTTTGCTACTCATCCGGAGCTCCAGTGTTAGGTTTGTTATAGAATCTCTTAGGGAAATAGCATTCAGGGTCAGAAAGAAAGTCAATGTGCGGTCGGTATGTCTGCCGAGGGGTCTCATCCGAAATGTGCACGAGGCTTTGCCTGCAGCTGTTGAGGGTGAAGTTGCAATCATCCGTAAGCTGTGGCTCACATCAGCACCAGTGGTGCCTGTCACTTGAGTTTTGAGGCCATCCTCAATTCTTATCGGCAGCTACCAGTGTTACAGACTGCTGGCCTCACTCGCTGGGAGCCAGCAGAGCTCAAAATTTCCTGCAGTGTTCCCAAAGTTGATCGGGGTCCTTTGATCTGTGGCGGAGTTGAGGGCCTCAAACAAAGGCTTCGTCGACTCTGTGGCAGCCTTGGTTGCAGACTCTCGGACCTGCACTGTACGGTGGAGAATTGTAGGACTGCCGGCAGGTGTGGCCGTGCGGTTCTAGGCGCTTCAGTCTGGAACCGCGTGACCGCTATGGTCGCAGGTTCGAATCCTGTCTCGGGCATGGATGTGTGTGACGTCCTTAGGTTAGTTAGGTTTAAATAGTTCTAGGTTCTAGGGGACTGATGACCACAGATGTTAAGTCCCATAGTGCTCTGAGCAATTTTTTTGAACCATTTGAATTGTAGGACTTCCTACGGTAGGTCGGGGATGAGCTACTCGGGTACCAGAGCACTTTTAGAATGCACATGGTATTTTTTAAGCTAGGCGGTAGTGAATCAGATTCTCTGACGACTGCTCGCCAGTCGACATGCAGAGAGCAAAACTAGACCGTGTGGAAAGTAATAGTACTTTTGCTAGAAAAAAAGTAGATAAGCAGTTGTCAGCATCCCACCTTGACAATGAGTGGACATAATATAGTCCCAGCATAATGGACGTAGAGGAATCACGTGCAAAGTTTAAATGGATTGTACTTCGCTCTCTGGAGAAGTATGTGCTAAGTGGATTAAGGACGGAGAAGACTGGCCCCCTTGGTTCAGTAACAAAACTCGGAAAATATTGGAAGCAGATATTGTTGCACCCTCTTTCAAAAAAGAATGCGCAAATGACGACAGGCAAAAGTTAATAGCGAATGACAAATGTAACCGTCATACCATAGCAGAAGATCTTGTGGGGAACCTGACATGACTCTCGTTTTACGTAAAATCGTTACGTAGTCGAAGACTTATATACATTCACTTGTTGACCAGTCTGGCGTGCCAATAGATGACATAAAAACATAATCTGAATTTTTAAATTTTCCTTTTAATATATCTTTCAAGCAGGAGCGTCGTCGAAACAGACAGTCGTTTGACCGTTGCACGAATTGCCATATGGATAACATAACAACAGGCAATCCCGGCGCAGAGAGCGACTAAAGAGTTGAAAAAAATAAGTCATGAAGTTCCGATGGAACCCCAGTTAGGTTTTACAGAGAATACTCTGCGTCAGTGGCCCCTTATTCAGTTTGCATTTATCGCGAATCTGTCGCCAAGCGCAAAGTTCCAAGCCACTGGCAAAACAGCACAGGTGACTCGAGTACATAAAAAAGGCAAAAGAACGGACACGTAAAATGACAGACCAATGTCCTTAGCATGGGCTTACTGCAGAATTCGTGAACATATTCTCCGTTGGAGACGGAACAGCTTTTGTCCAAAACTCAGTAAGGATCTATAGATCATTGCTTGTGCGAAAGTCTTCTTGTTATTTTCTCGCACGATATCCTGCGAACCATGGATGTAGGGCAGTCGGTGGGTCTCACATTCCTAGATTTCAGGAAAGCGATTGACACGGTGCCCCAGTACAGGCCGTTAAAGAATCTGCGAGTATAAGGAACAGATTTCCAGGTGAGTGTCTCGAAGGTCTCTTAAGCAATAGAACTCAGTACGTTGTCCTCAACGGCGAGCGTTCTTTAGAGACAATCCTATCGTCGGAAGTTCTCTCTCCCTCCACTTATTCTCTATATACACAAATGATCTGACAGGCAAAGTGAGCAACGATCTGCAGCTGTTTACAGATGACGCTATGGGGTACGGGAAGGTGTCGTCGTGGTAGAAAAGCGTATAACACAGGTGAGTAGAAAAACAATACCGTAATGTTCGAATATAGTGTTGGTATTCTACTTGTCACAGTGACGTCGATTACGCTTCTAATCGTAAGGTGACAGAGAGAAATGGACATGGAGTGAGCACATGAAGACGGTAATTGGGGCGAGGAAAGGGCGACATCAGTTTATTGGTAGAATTTTAAGAAAATGTGGTACATCGTACAGAATACCTCGTATAAAACACTAGTCCATTCTTGTGTAGTGCTCGATTGTTCGGGATCCCCACCAGGTTCAAAAATGGTTCAAATGGCTCTGAGCACTATGGGACTTAACAGCTGTGGGCATCAGTCCCCTATAACTTAGAACTACTTAAACCTAACTAACCTAAGGACATCACACACATCCATTCCCGAGGCAGGATTCGAACCTGCGACCGTAGCAGTCGCGCGGCTCCAGACTGAGCGCCTAGAACCACGAGGCCACTGCGGCCGGCTCCCCACCAGGTCGGATTAAAAGACGACATCGAAGCGAGTCAGCGACGGGCTGCTATTTTGGTCACCAATAGGCTCGGTCAGCACGCGAGTATTACGGAAATGCTTCGTGAACTCAAATGAGAATCGCTGGAGGTAAGACGACGTTCTTTTCACGAAACACTGTTTAGAGAACCGGCATTTGAAACTGACAGCAGAACAATTCTACTGCCGATAACATACTTTCCTCGTAACGACCACGAAGATAACGAAGAGAAATTAGACACATAGAGACAAATTAGAGAGTGTGGAGCGGGAAGGGAGATGACAGGTAGTGATACAAGATACCCGCCGCCATGCACCATACGGTGGCTTGCGGAGTATCTACGTAGATGTAAACTAAACCATCCATAGCAGCAAGAAACAGAGTCAAACCGCCGACATAGCAAAGTGTCAGTGTTTCAGTGTCGGCTATGCGGACAAGACGCTTATTATCGCATCTTTTCGCGCGACCCTCTACCGTTCGCTGGTTCCACAAAAGTTGCACAGTCGCAGTAGCGTGCATTACAGAAGACGTGAATCATTCCTGGAGACCATCCATTCTGTCCGTTTAGAACCAAATGATATTATGATGCTGCAACACCTCATGCCTGCGCTTACTGTTTCCCAAATCGCTTGAGTTAGGCTGAGTCCAATTTCCCAATGTCCCTGAATAGTTATGTAATCTGCTCGACATAGGATAGTGTACTATGGTAATATTTTTGATAAATTATCCTCTAGTTATCAGAACATACATAGTAAATGGTCAAGTTCTCCACTGAAAGTCTGGATGCCTTTAACGCGACTCAGTTACTTTTCATCACGTATAGTTTCACTCGTTCGTATACTCAAAGTCTCAAAAAAAAAAAAAATTACAATCCACTCCCAATCCAGTCATTTAATTACAAGTGAAAAATATGCATAATATGCTTCAACGGAAAAGTGGTTTCAGTAACACCCGAGAGCTCCCTGAATTAGTTACCCATACTTGATTCATACGTCTATTAATAGTTCATGTCCTGCTACATTTGGATGCATATTGTTTACTTATTTGACAATTGCAATATATTAACTCATTAGATAACTAGCGTATTAAAAGCAAGTGATACTAAGGTCTCGTTAATGACAGTTTCTTGTTGATAATAAAGTAATATTATAAAGAAAACCGTTTATGGTGCCTAATACACGTCTCTCCCCTTACTGTATGCTATCGCAGAAGCAAATGAACTTAATGAATGGTACTCCATTTCTGCACGCAGCGCCACATAACCGGCTATAGGGAGGCTGCGGCTCAGAGAATAAGGAAATGCTTCCTCCGACTGATAAAGATCTCATACTATCTTGTCAGATTCATATTTTACTGAAAAAAATATAGAAGTTAGTTCTCACGTCATAAAGGTAGATCAAATAATGGTTTTCATTAAAACTATTGACGGACGAGAGGCCCTGATTGTACAGAACGAAATTGTCGAATACAGCGTTTTTCGATATTGGATCCGACGCGATGTGAGGCGCGTGGTGTGGGCTACGGCCACAAACAGCATCCCAGGGCGGAGGTCTGGGGCTGAAGCGGCTGCCACTGCCCGGGGCTGTGGCGGCGGACCCACAGGATATTGCCAGTTAATGGAGGCGTCCCAGCTGGCCGACGTCTGATTGCCATTCCATTTCTGAGGCACTGGCCGCGTCCGCCTCAGATGTTCGCTCCCTACACGCCACTTCCCCTTTGAGCGCAGTCCTTAAAGGGACCAAGATTTAGTTCCGAGACGGTCGGAGAAATTATCCACTGCACCAGAACTGGACGTACTTCATTCATGTTATTAAAACAAACTGGTATGAATTTGATCATACTGAGTTCCACACTTAATCTATGTGAACTATTTTTGTTGCAATTCGCATTCACTGGATGTTGTCAGAAAGAATTATGGTAAGGCCTCCTACAATTCTTTCTGGCAGTCCATTAATTGAACAGACGTTCTCGAAGGAAACAATGTTGTTTACATGGAACAACCAAATGTGAATCTAGTTGTTTTACTTACGTGCTTCGAGTTGTTAATGCAGTGCTTTTTCCTATTTTCTGTAGCAAGCCACAGTTGTAGAATCTGCGAGTTTAGCACTTACTTTATAGAATGGATTCTGATCTGTATTCTGACAGGTTTTCTCACATTGTCTGTACACCTATCCAACTTTCATCATAAGGAGTGTACCGGTTATTTAGGGTAAAAATTATGCAAATAAGTGATAAAACTAAACCGAGTGTTCGGAGACAGAGATTTAATGGGCGGAATTGACTATTTAGTTTTTATTGGCAAAAAACTACTTACAATATATAGCAACAACTTCATAGAAACTGTTTAAAGTGATGACCATCATCCATTGCAACAACGCATAAAATTATTCTGCATTCTGTGAAGTACACCTTGAGAGAGGTACCTATTATCTTTACTCTTTAGGTTCTTCTGAGATGTCACGTATCAGCAATTTTATGCAGTCCATAAAAAACATCCTTACGAGTAAGTTGCGGCAGTTGCACTGGGTTAGGAAAGTACATCCCCATCCAATGCGATACACTGTCGTGTTGAAACTATAAAGTCTTGTTGTCAATAGGATGTTCAGTCTCCAAATACTGTGACAGCAAATCTCGACAGAAACAAGACAATATACTCCATTCTAACGAGATGGGAATCAATAGACTTGTTAATCTGTCAAGTCTCAGTTTATAATAATATTTCAGTAAAGGTTACAAGGATATGGATCTGTGGGTTTCTAAACAACTTCAGTTTACTTTTTGTGGTACGAGTTTCGATTCAATTTATTTAAGCATTTCTGGTGATCTGAAATATTAACACATTTTCATTTTCTTGAAGTCCCTTTAACTAAATTATTTTGCTATTTTGCCTGTAAATAATACGCACTGTTAATAATACGCACTTCAGATAATGACTCACGTGTCTGATACTGCTAAATTGTTCAACTGAAATTTTCGTGAAAATGGTTAGGATATAACAGTTTTGTTTTCATTCAGATAGATTGTAAGAAATTCGTTGCTAAAATTCTTTCTCAGTAAGACGTCTTGAACAACTTATTTCAAATTCCTCTCTAAAAAAAAGGCAAGCTTCACACCGTAACATTTCCAATATCAGTTTTACAATCAGTTACACACCTCTTCCACCCAAGTCTAGCATCGCTTGGTTGGAATTCAAAAAATGGACACCTAATGTCACTTTCATATTAATTTAATAACGGCACAATCAAAATATTTACGTATAACTCTAAATCTTCACACCTGAACGCTATTCCAGTTTGTCTTTTAACCTCAATGATTTTCCCAAACGTCGCTACCTTAACTCTGATTCCTTGCTATAACAAGTCCAGCCAGGTTCCCACTTCTTCACATTTCCAAAATTTGCTCTCGAGGATAGCTGAAAAGGGACTGTCTGTGCCGAAACGCACCACAAAGCTAACGACCAAATAGGGAGAGATACAGCCGGGTTCATGCCTGTAATTCTATTACCACTCATTTCTCTTAAAATAGTCTCTCTCACATTCTTCCTGGCAATGTGATTAGTACCAAATGCCCCATTTGTTGTTACTTTTTCAATCACACCATCTTCCGCCACCGACATTAGTCACTGTGGAGAAGACGGTCTGCTTTCAGGTTGGCAAAACCACAGGCCAGCTGAACGGATACCTACCCCTAACAGAACTACAGATCTATTATTATGGTTTGTAGTCCATACTGATCAATATTACAATAGTTGTGCCGATTCCAGTTCCTATCAGAGCCTAGCCTGCATTAAGTTCTCCCTCGCCCATTTTTATGATAATGATTCCATTTTTTTATACAGTTGCTATTGCCTCTCCAACCACCCATATCTGCGTGTTCTTTCATGTCCATGGTAGCGAATCTCACTGTGATTTTTGTTTCATAGTGGTCCAGTGTAATAAATCGTCCCACAGAGATTCTGTGCACAATTCTTCCCAGTCTCATACTGTACACGGATGGACCGAGATTAGGATTGAGGCGGCATATGGACGTCTGGGAGTGTCGGAAAATGTGTCGAAAAGGTGACACTAGCAGTATTGTATCACTGACTTGAATACATTTCTCCATCTCCTACTACTAAAGGGTATAGGAAGATACAGACTTTCGATGTGGCAGGAGGCTCCTTATCCCCCATGTAACCATTCCCAGTTCTCTGGCTGGCTGCAGAAGGTATTTTGGATACGTCCCTCGATCAGCGATGCTTCCCCTTTCAGCTGTACCAAGTGTGGGAACGCTATCCACATGGTCTGAGCATGGGTAGGAGCTGTATGTAGAAACAACCATTGTCGCACCAGCCCAGGTTCAGCCACAGCTCATCTGTAAGATGCAGTTGACCATACCAGAAATCCAAAGAAATAAGTATAATAAAAGAAATTAGTTCCACTAAACCTTCCCACTCATACAGTCTGCTCACCAAACACACTTCAACCCCTTTTGCAGGAGCCAGTTAGGAGACCCAGATGGGCTTAACATTGACAAATGATAAGAGTTTAAGGGTCGCTTGGACAGGTTGTACCGACATTTAATAGAGGTCTTAATCTATGGGAGGGTGATTTTCTAACAAAACTATTTAAAACGGCAAAAGGGGTACTGATTTTGGTATTAACTTTAACGAAATGTGTTTACATGAATCATAGTCAGGTAGGCCACGTTGATATATATTTCTTTACTAGCGAGAGAAGAGAAAGGCTCTTTTGAGTTGTTATGAAGATGCGATGGCGTTGGATTGTAGGCGGTGCCAGGTGATGCGACAGTGGACGAAGCCAATGAGGACAGCATGAGAGCTGTTGAGGGGCAGCAGCTGGGGCGCAGCGGTGGTGGCTGTGGCCAGAAACAACAATGTTGCCTCTGCCAAAGGAGGGTTGGCGGGTGCAGTGACCAGATCTCATAGGTTATGGGAGATTGAAAAACTCCATCAGGGGGCGCCTCAGTTTAGGCTCGTGGAGAGGCGTCTTTAAAAAGGGGATTACTAGTATTGGTGGCACAAACTATACATATTAAATATATCATCATAAAGCTAATAAAGTCAGTCAGTTACATGTAGTAATCCAGCTATAAATCTACTCTATGAACTGAGTAATTGTTGGTGCTTTTCCCGTTTTGTTTGTAACTTATAGATTCATTAAAAATTATTGACTGATCACTGCTCCCTGCTTGGAAAATTACCTAGTTCGAAACTCACCAAGTATAAAGTGGTCTACACACTATTAACTTTACATTATTCTTGGCCGGCCGGAGTGGCCGAGCGGTTCTAGGCGCTTCAGTCCGGAACCGCGCGACCGCTACGGTAGCAGGTTCGAATCCTGCCTCGGGCATTGATGTGTGTGTTGTTCTTAGGTTAGTTAGGTTTATGTAGTTCTAAGTTCTAGGGGACTGATGACCTCAGATTTTAAGTCCCATAGTTCTCAAAGCCATTTGAACCATTTTACATTATTCTTAGTTAATACACTCTCATAGTTCAGATTCAAACATTTCGTTCAATAGAAAATAACCTAGGAGAAGGTGTATGCCTGAAACGTACTACACACCCGAATGTCTTAAACATGGTATTCACGTTGACAGCTGCTGCTCAGTGGCTGCTGACTGCGGTAACTAAAGCTCTTACAGTATCCTCGAGTATATAGCAGCCATATATCAAGGCCGATGTAACACTAGGAACAATGGGTCTTTGTAGTATTCTGCCCAATAACGTGTGCAGTAGCATTGTCAAGAGTTTTCTCACCTCGTTCTTGAAGCGATAAATTATTGATAGATTGCAAGAGGAGGACCTTGGTTTTGTTTCGCAGCGTAGATATGCCGTCAAGGTGGAGGAAGACAAGTGAAGTATTAGACAGGTATAACAGAAAAGAAATGCATATGTTAAACGGGCAGATAGCCCGTCAATGGGTGTGATTACGTCACAGAAGCAACCGTTGTATAGAAGTACACTGTTAGTCAGTGACCAGGTAAGTCTGAAATATAAACTCATAGTTGTAACAAAATAAAGCTCCTGCGGGCAATATGCTGTGGTAGGGAGCAGGGTGAGATGTTCCCAAAAGGAGAACTAGGCTTCGTCTATCACAACAAGAGTAACGAGGATAAGGAGGGGACCCAGTTTCCTTCAAAAACAGCGCTTTTTCACAGTCCCTCATACTAGTTCTAAGCAACAGGGTTTAACATATGTAATAATTGGTACAGATGCAAGATGTATTTACTGATGTTTAAAAACAAAAAGAATTTTCCTTGTTTGCCAGATTCTGTGTTTCTGGGCAGCTGCCAAGGTTACTGGGAAGGGGTGAAGATGGTAAAAATCGAATTAACAGTCTGCGTCAGCCACAGGTAATGATATTTGCACATTTAATGTAACTAGGAATAGTGATAGTTGTGCCTGGGCGCCTATGCAATAATATGACAGACTCGATTTTATACCCTCCTGGAAATGGAAAAAAGAACACATTGACACCGGTGTGTCAGACCCACCATACTTGCTCCGGACACTGCGAGAGAGCTGTACAAGCAATGATCACACGCACGGCACAGCGGACACACCAGGAACCGCGGTGTTGGCCGTCGAATGGCGCTAGCTGCGCAGCATTTGTGCACCGCCGCCGCCAGTGTCAGCCAGTTTGCCGTGATATACGGAGCTGCATCGCAGTCTTTAACACTGGTAGCACGCCGCGACAGCGTGGACGTGAACCGTATGTGCAGTTGACGGACTTTGAGCGAGGGCGTATAGTGGGCATGCGGGAGGCCGGGTGGACGTACCGCCGAATTGCTCAACACGTGAGGTGTGAGGTCTCCACAGTACATCGATGTTGTCGCCAGTGGTCGGCGGAAGGTGCACGTGCCCGACGACCTGTGACCGGACCGCAGCGACGCACGGATGCACGCCAAGACCGTAGGATCCTACGCAGTGCCGTAGGGGACCGCACTGCCACTTCCCAGCAAATTAGGGACACTGTTGCTCCTGGGGTATCGGCGAGGACCATTCGCAACCGTCTCCATGAAGCTGGGCTACGGTCCCGCACACCGTTAGGCCGTCTTCCGCTCACGCCCCAACATCGTGCAGCCCGCCTTCAGTGGTGTCGCGACAGGCGTGAATGGAGGGACGAATGGAGACGTGTCGTCTTCAGCGATGAGAGTCGCTTCTGCCTTGGTGCCATTGATGGTCGTATGCCACACACCGTCAGGTGGCTTGCGGAGTATGGATGTAGATGTAGATGCGTGTTTGGCGCCGTGCAGGTGAGCGCCACAATCAGGACTGCATACGACCGAGGCACACAGGGCCAACACCCGGCATCATGATGTGGGGAGCGATCTCCTACACTGGCCGTACACCTCTGGTGATCGTCGAGGGGACACTGAATAGTGCATGGTACATCCAAACTGTCATCGAACCCATCGTTCTACCACTCCTAGACCGGCAAGGGAACTTGCTGTTCCAACAGGACAATGCACGTCCGCATGTATCCCGTGCCACCCAACGTGCTCTAGAAGGTGTAAGGCAACTACCCTGGCCAGCAAGATCTCCGGATCTGTCCCCCATTGAGCATGTTTGGGACTGGATGAAGCGTCGTCTCACGCGGTCTGCACGTCCAGCACGAACGCTGGTCCAACTGAGGCGCCAGGTGGAAATGGCATGGCAAGCTGTTCCACAGGAGTACATCCAGCATCTCTACGATCGTCTCCATGGGAGAATAGCAGCCTGCATTGCTGCGAAAGGTGGATATACACTGTACTAGTGCCGACATTGTGCATGCTCTGTTGCCTGTGTCTATGTGCCTGTGGTTCTGTCAGTGTGATCATGTGATGTATCTGACCCCGGGAATGTGTCAATAAAGTTTCCCCTTCCTGGGACAATGAATTCACGGTGTTCTTGTTTCAATTTCCAGGAGTGTATAAATGCCGATAAATGAAATGAAATGTTTGTTACAGTCTGCAGGAAGATTTCTGCAGGTGATAAGTTAGGACTAAACCTCTGTTGCAGACCTGCCTGAATGACAATATCCAAGGTGCATACATGTAACTGGGCATCATGCATCTTATACAGCAAAATTTTTTAATGCCTTGATTATTTCTAAATTTACAGTTAGGGTCCACAATTCCCGGTGCATAGTGCTTAATTCACACTGAACTGTATTTATAAGCTCTTAACACTGCTGTACTAGCTCGGTGGCTATGCTACGATTTTGCCAAGTAGCAGCCATGATGTTACCATCAATGCCGGTGGGTGGCACATGCTGACGTAAAAGAACTTAATGATTCTGAGTATCAAAGGACGTGGCTTGGTGGAGGGCTTTATTCCAGAAATCAGCGTATCAGCCGGGCCAGGGTCACCAAACAGGGTTTTTTGCACGGCACCCCCTGCATTAAACCAAGCTCCCATAGTGCGATGCAGCGCCACAGCATATAATACACTCGTAGCTGTTCTTGGGTAGTGGCGGCACCTGTTTTGTCAGCCACTATTATGATCTGTTCAGGTGAGTAGTGCAAAGTGTCTAAAGATTCAAACAACGAAGGACGTTCCTGAGATAGTGGAGTACACACAGCACTAAGAGAGTAAATACAATACAGCACTTTATAGTAGGTACTGGCGACGAACGACGAAGGCACCTACAGTTTTGGATTCCACGGCGAGCATTAATCTCAACAATTTGCATTATGTCAGTTACATCACTAGCTAGCACGGGTTGTTGATTGTAATAATTACGTATCAGTGCTCCGCAGGGTGCTGGTATGATATTTGACGAACTCAAGTAACGACTGGGTATGTGCAAGTGGACCACTGTTCGTAACAAAATTAGTCAGTACCTAGAAAGGGATAGGAGAGGAAGGAAGCAAGGCTTACAAATCACTAGAATCAAAACCGATTTGGAGACCGACGTAAGAAGACTCATGAATCTGCTTGTCCTACGATCGACGTGATCATTCAGCAAGATTGACCGGAATTTGTTGAGCAGTGGCAGCCCTGACTCTTAGAACGTGTCGGCAAGTCTGCAACTAAATCGTGAAATGGTGGAATCAGATGAGAGCGCCAGACGCCTAGTTACTGGCAAAGACAGTGGATCATACAGCAGTAAGAAAGCGTAGCTTCCACCATAAGGAAAGAATTCTATGGATGGTGTCCAGAGAACATCACGAACCTTGGAAACCTTGGAGGTGAGTGGCAGTGTTGGGTTTGGCGGGGTGCAGGAGGGGGGGGGGACTAGGAACGCTGCATTGTAAGCTACGTTATATTAAGGTGATAGAGTTAGATGTCATAAGATGCAGGCTTATAGTGTTGTGAGAGTATGGGGGTTACTGACTTGCTTCTTGTCGAAGCGGGTTTGGTTGGTGGAGCTTTGCGTGAGTTGTGCTATGTGCGAGTTGGATGTCATTCCTACCTACAAAGAAGTGTTGCATAGTATTGTTTGATGTATATTTCGATTTAAAAAATTTTGCGCAAGAGATCACGATCAAGAGTGGAGGGATCAATGACGCGAGGGGTAATAGTAATTCAGTGAATCTCGTTACCTAGTTGAATTAAACATTCGGAGCGTAGAAGGAGGTTATCACACAGCAGTCCTTGGTAGAGGGATAAATAAGTGGTCCAAACGCTGTGGTAGTACAAATCACAGACATAACGACGTAAAAGCACGCGTGAATGTGTATAAATATGCAAGGCAGTGTAAGCTAGACGCCACGTCATGTGGGAAAGCAATCGTGATCATCTCTTCAGACACGCAGCGTCCTAAACAAACTTGTGCGTTGCGTACCACAGTGGGTACTTCATCACGCAGCTAACTGGATATACGTGTTCACAGCACAGGGATAAAGTATAGAACGTCTTGAAATTTTAGGAGTGTACAGGATGTTGCACCTTCTACAGAATTTAATTTGTTCACTCCATAACTAACTAGTTCAGATGAAAAGAAGGCCTGACAGACTACAATAATATTTTCGGTCAAGTGAGTCCAAAATAGAAAAGAGGTTCATTATACATGGTGATTTTTTCCACCGTGAACAAACACTAGGGACTGAGCAATGAGAGGATACGGAACAAAAAATGTCTAATGAATTTATTTCCGGAAATGCATGGTTTCAATGCTAGAAACCATTTATGCAATCGTACATCGTTACAAAAACTGCGGTGTAATACACGCTGTACCATGCAGCCACAGTTAATAGTATGCATGGTACCCTCCTAGAGGGTGGTACTGTTCCTCTTACGTCATGCCCTAGCGCCCTCTCCTGCCGTAGCAATTGGTAATGCTGTGTGCGATTCACTTCTCTTGCAGACTAACCTTGTAGTGGATGTGATACAGTGTTGTACGCTATGGTCCCGTATTCGAATCGAGAGTTTTCAGACATGGTGTTTACTTACGGAAAGGCAAATGGCAACAGGTGGTATGCAGCAAGGTTTTATCGGGAGACCTATCCCCGCCGACAACAACCACAGCATTCAGCGTTAGCAACAGCGTTTCGCAGTTTGTCTGAAAGATGGTCGTTTCAGCAAGGAAGAAATCGTGAAGGACTTACTCGAAATGTTTGGACACCATACTTTGAGGAAAATGAGATCAACGTTGGAAAGCGACTGCCGTGTCAGTACCAGGCAGTTGGCCCCCAGTACAGGATAAGCCAGACGACCGTGAAGCATTCTCCATGACAATTATTACTACCCTTACCACTTACAGAATATGTAGGGCTTACAAGTGACAGACTTTCTACATCGGGAGTAGTTTTGTGACTGGTTTCTTCATCAGGCAACCACGATTCCGGGATTTGTGTCATCCAACCTGCTCCACCGCACACGGAGTGGTATCTTCAACTTTCATAACTGACATCTGTGGGATAGCATGCAAAACCCCCATGGTATGGTGACAGCGGATCATCAGTATCGGTGCAGCAGGAATATGTGGGCCGGGATAATTGGCGACCGTTTCAGTCTTCCTTCCACGTCGGCGTACAGGCCAGACCTATTGGCGTTTCTTGCGAGTGACTTTGCCTGCCCTGCTGGAAGATGTGTTACTGATGATTCGAAGTGTTATGTGGGTGCTAGATGATGGTGCTCCAGCTCAATTCGCTGTGAACGTGCGGACCCATCTCCATCGTGTCTTCCTTGATCGATGGATCGCACGAGGCGGTCCACTTACATGGCCTTTTCGTTCATCTATCTCAACCCGTGCGATTTCAGGTTATGGGGTCATCTCAAAAGTATCGTGTATGCAGAGCCCATTCCAGATGTGGAGACACTGGAGCTGCATACTCATTCTGTCTTTGACACTGTTCGGATGTAACGTGGTCAGTGTGAACGTGTGAGACAGAACATGCAACGGTGCGTACACGCATGAGTTGAGGCACATGGAAGCCATTTTCCATACCTACTGTAACTGTGGCTGCATGGTTCAGAGAGAATTAAACCTCAGTTTTTGTAACAGTGTATGACTGAAAAATGGTTTCTAGCATAGAAAAGATGCATTTCCGAACATAAGTTCATTAGATCTTCTTTGTTCCGTATCCTCTCTTCGATGAATACCTGGAATTCGCACACAGTGGAAAAAATTGCCCTGTATAATGCGAGAGGAACATTATTATTACGTGATCTACTATTACCCCCAAAGAAAATGAAAGACGTATACTTATTCCCGTAATAGTATGTAAGACATTAATAGTCGAAGTAAATGTGTGACTGATGCATTAAATTAGCATTTGTAACCTATGGCTATCTGAAATACAGCTGCAGAGAAGTGCACCAGGGATAAGGACGGGAAAACAGAGTGACATTGGGCAGGGTTGCCAGTATTACAGCTAAACAGTACATATTTTAAGGGGTAAAACACGTTCACTCTATCCAGCGACGTTGAGCTGGTAAGGTGGTGTATTAATTTGTAAATGTATAGGGTGTTGTGGCGTGAGTATAAGTGTAGTTGTTCAGTGTATTATGGGCAGATATGAAAGATACAAATATGACACTATAGTTGGGGCATAGGAAACAACTGCCAAATGCTCCCCGTTAGCAGCATCAGTAACAATAAGCACCTAGTACAGGCAAACCAAAGTGGTATTATAGCTTCGGACTTTTCATAAATTCTGAAGGGAGTGTTGAAAATAGCGTGTAAGGAAAATAACGAAGCGGCAATACAGCGTAGAGAACATGAACAGACTAAATATGGTAAGTTAATTCTTCTTAGGAAAGCATTGTCGTTACATAAAATATAAGTTCACCATCGATATTAGATGGGGCAGGCACACTGTCTCTCAACATGCGAGGAGGCAGGACAACCCGTTTCAACCCTGCGACGTGTCGTTGAAGGCTCACATCCGCTATACCCGGGTGGAAATGTCTATCCAACAATACAAGGGTAAATATTCGTAGTATGTCAGGAAAAGGGCAGATCCACAAAACAAGGAACCAGAGAATCGTTAAAGATTATTTCCTAATGATAGCATGGAGGGCAACAAGAGTCTGCAGTGACAAAATCACTATTAACTGTATAGTGAAATAAAATATGTGAAAAATTTAGATTCATAAAGAAACAAGCCATCAATAATGTGTCTTTAAGTATGGCAAAAGTGTACGGCCACAGAGTGCATAGAAACTACACTTGTAAACATCGTTTTCTACCATTCTCGAGAAATCATCTTTATACATAGATTCAAAACCGTAGATTCCCAAAGGACAGTCTAAAATTGTATTAGCATGTATACGTTCATCCGTTACACATGACTCAGTAAAGTCATCATGTCAAAATGTATACTTTGCAATCCTTACAACATACTTCTTAATCTCTGCACATGTTCCTCTGTTGTTCTTGGAAAAAAATGGTATCATCTAAATATACGAGATATATCGTGGGATTCACAGGGTTCAAAATTCACAACAGGTCAGCAAATCTTATACACTGGCGGGCGCATTTCTTACACATAAAGTCACGCCTAAAAACTCTTACAGTGCAGAAGGAACCATGCAAACGGTCTTTAGACTATTTTTGGCGCAGTCGTAATTTGGAAGTAACCAGAGCACATGTCAAGGTCAGTCAAATACCTGCAATTTCCAAATCTGTCCATTGTTTCGTCTGTACGGGGTAGAGGATTAGTGTCAGTTGTCATGATCTTAGTAACCGCTCACATATCAAGACACAAACAACAGGTAGTTTCCACATAGGTTGACTTCTCAGGTACCACGACGATTGGTGGTGACTATGGGCTTGCAGAAGATTGATGTATTTCTGCAGCCAGCTGTTGTTGTATAATATTGAAACCAATGTAGGTGGAATGGTAGTCAGTATGGTTTCTGAGCAAACGTCTAGCGTCTCCTGTGGGAATTTCGTGTTATACTGCTGTTCGTTCAATAATGACGCATATTACTCCAGGAATGGGTACAAAATGTTCTGTTATGATTGAGGAAAGTGCATTAACATCTCATGCAAGTGATATTTCAGTAAAGGTTGCTGCACGCCTTTCTAACTGGTATCTGCTTCTTTTTCGCTACTTTTAAACTGCTCTTTCACAATGAACCTCCGCTTTCATTACTGTAGTTCTGTGTGTGATATCAATGTGTCTTGGGCCAAAGTCATCAACACTTGTTGTTACATGAAACTTCTTCCCTACTGCTTCTGGCTTACTTATATTCGTTTCGACTGCAGGCAGTCGAGGATATTGTTCTGGCTTAGAAAAATGGTTCAAATGGCTCTGAACACTAGGGGACTTAACTTCTGAGATCATCAGCCCCTAGAACGTAGAACTACTTAAACCTAACTAACCTAATTACATCACACACATCCATGCCCGAGGCAGGATTCGAACCTGCGACAGTAGCGGTCCCGAGGTTCCAGATTGTAGCGCCTAGAACCGCTCGGCCACCCCGTCCGGCCTGGCTTAGTAGATCAACCATAAAGTCTGATCCGGTGATATCCGATTTTGACGTCAGTCCACAGAACTATACCCGTACCTCCACTGATTTCTTCAGGGGTGTTTGTTTATAATGCCCACGTTCACGGTTTTGTTAGGGCCTGTGGAGGCGGCCTCACAACACAGGTTCCACACTACTGAAGCATGTGCTTACTGCCATAACACTGCGTTGCATCACTGACTTGCACTGTTCGTGTCTTATTCTCCATTATTGTCTGGAAAAGTATAGCCAGCCGTCCCTAAAATGGAAACGAAATGAAGCCTGCCTGGTCACACTACTTCTATATCAAACTCATATTTCTCTCCATCAGTCTGGAGCTTTGTGAAATAAATCCCTGTGTGTACAATTATTTCCTCTCCTAATCTACTTATAATATAGTAGGACAGTTTAAGCACACGCTTATCACGAGACACAAATAACACCCTAATCTGAAATCCTGTATTTACTAGCGTCCTGACAGTCTTTACCCCGAACTTGCCTTCAAAATTTACATTGCTACCTTATCAACTGCTCCTTCCATTATGGAATTTATTGTTCTTATGGCAGGTGAGGGGGAGTGCCAGGTCCTACCTACAGGGTATTTTTACTCTGTGTCCTTTCATCCCGTGTTTTATTGTGTTTAGTACTCCGCTGATAGTAATTTCGCCTCCGACTAGGCGGGCAGCCATCGCTGACCAATTGTACAATATTTCGTTCAGTACCCTACGCGATAGCGCTCAGCTGCTTCCGTTTTCCACAACGTTCGCCATTAGGTCATTTACAAAAACTCGACGAAGATCATTCTTTCCCGATATAATTGATACAAATCGACCCCCACCCTTACATAACAGAACGAATCTCATGGCTTCGTATAATGAAGCAGCCGATGCCATTTTAACAGCACCACCGATGTTAAGATATATTCTGCGAAAAAAAAGAGTAGCTCTTGCCTTCACCTCTTCGATTAGTACCTGATTGCGTGTGCCATCTTGCTCCAGAGCATATGGGTGGCAAGATATAGTTCATATCCCATCTACAAAAGCCTATTTTTCTGGCGCAAAATGGGCATACTATCTCTGTAACTACTAACGCCCTCTTGTAAGAGTAGCGCTCTGCTGACCCCTTTGTCAGGACATAATATTTTGTCACCTCGTGTAAGGAATCCACTGATTCTACATAGGAGCACACGTCGCCTCTGAGAGTTTTAGTTTTTTTGTTTTAGCAAAAAACGATATAGCCAGGAAAAGTACGCCATACGTCTTCAACATTTTGCGAGAAGGTGGTAACATAGAATGAAATTTTCACTCTACAGTGGAGTGTGCGCTGATATGAAACTTCCTGGCAGATTAAAACAGTGTGCCGGACCGAGACTCGAACTCGGGAGCTTTGCCTTTCGCGGGCAAGTTCAAAAATGGTTCAAATGGCGCTGAGCACTATGGGACTCAACTGCTGTGGTCATTAGTCCCCTAGAACTTTGAACTACTTAAACCTAACTAACCTAAGGACATCATACACATCCATGCCCGAGGCAGGATTCGAACCTGCGACCGTAGCAGTCACACGGTTCCGGACTGCGCGCCTAGAACCGCGAGACCACCGCGGCCGGCACGGGCAAGTGCTCTACCGTTTGGGCTACCCAAGCACGACTCACGCCCCGTCTTCATTGCTTTAATTCCGTCAGTACCTCGTCTCCTACCTTCCAAACTTTAATGAAGCTTCCCCGCGAAAGGCAAAGGTCACGAGTTCGAGTCTCGGTGTGGCACACAGTTTTAATCTGCCAGGAAGTTTCAGGTGGTAACATCCTCGAAAGGTCTACGCAAAAATTAGGGGTGAAAAGAGACTGCAGCAAAATTACTGGCAATATTTGGTACTTAAGTTACTAATTCCACTGCAGAGGCCTGAGAGGTGCTTCCAGTAATTTGGTTTTTTGTCTGCCTGGTTTCACATTTGCATTGTTAAAATAGATCAGCTACCTGTTCCTGTACCTGTAATTTTTGTGGCAGTAGTGCGTTAACCTGCTCTTGAAGTAGAGCGGCATTATCTAGCACAGGATTTCCAGCTACAGCTTCTTCTTGACGTTCTGGCAACCCACGCAAGCGTGTGACAGATATGGTTACGAAACCTAACGCTACAGTTTCCAGAAACCGGAAGATTTTAACAGAAAGGAAAAGGTCTCAACATGGAAATGAACGTTAAAATATACCCGCGATGGACTAGAACGGTGGGAGTTCACAGACAGACGGCAGCAAAAATGGGGCACACGTGGCAGCGAGACTTGCTTAATCTTTTCCTGCGTCGGTTGAAGCTGCGTGCATACGTCTGTGTCGGCAAGGTTAGTGGCACAGAACGGCGCACCGATGTCGCTGAGGAGAGCAACGTAGGCGTCGGCGTAATCCACGGCAGAGGTGGCAAGCCTCGGACGGACGTGCAGTGGTGTAGCAGGCAGCTCACGCCAGACTGGTAATCGCGTTGACGTGGAGGCAGCCTGGCAGGAAGGCGACCCGTAGGCGCGCCCACGCGGCGGAAAAGGCCATTCGCGACTGAACACAGTGGTAGTAAGCCCCGCAAGTGTTCCCAAGTGGCGTGTCGTGTCCTAGGTGAATCTGACGCAAGGTAATTCAGAATAGCTCGTGCCCAGGCCAATGTAGCCAATCTACAGGCTAATACTAAACGTGACCTCTCTCTCTCGTGAAATGAACATGCGGTAACTATCCACAGGAGCGTGTGCCAATAATCCAGGCGAAACGGTGAGTTCTAATCCCGCGGCTGACTCCAGTCACGCATGGACGGACCGATATTAGGATTTAGGTAGTGTGTCAGAATCCGTGAGTGTTAGGAAATTTATTGAAAAGACAACACCAGAGGTGTCTCGTTCACTGGATGGAGTTTGTTTCCCCATTTCCTACTCCTAAGGCCACAGCAAGATACAAAGTATGACTCTGCACGAAGCTGCTGCAGATAGACTGAGAGCCATTGCTCGGAAAGAGGAGCAGGGGAACGCGTCTAATTGGGACCACAGCTGTTCGACAAGAGACTGACCCCGTGGTACCAATATGCTCTCGCCAAACGCTCCCCACGAACCCCAGGACACCGTCCTCCGGCCCATCACTGGATGGCAGATGGACGCGTTCCTCTGTCACTGACGCTTTGCAATACCTTCATCTGACAACAGTACCCGGTGTGGAAACGCTATTCCCTTGAATTGAGCTTGGGTAGATGCGATATCGAGGAACATTCGGTGTCACAGTCCGCAGCTCGTGGTCGTGCGGTAGCGTTCTGGCTTCCCGCGCCCGGGTTCCCGGGTTCGATTCCCAGCGGGTTCAGGGATTTGCCCTGCCTCGTGATGACTGGGTGTTGTGTGATGTTCTTAGGTTAGTTAGGTTTAAGTAGTTCTACGTTCTAGGGGGCTGATGACCAGAGATGTTAAGTCCCATAGTGTTCAGAGCCATTTGAACCATTTCGGTGTTACACCACGCCAGGTCGAGCCTCAGCTCGTGTGCAAGACGCAGTCGACTATACCAGAAATCTAAAGGAAGAAATAAAATTACAAAAAAGGTCACTAAAAGTTTCGACACTTGTAAGAGACTCTTGACATCTCTGCCATCATCTTTACTATGCCCTGCTAATCAAATGTGCTGAAGATGAATTGGTAGTTTGTTCACGCATAGGCCGATCTATTCTACTGGACTGTACAGGTGATACTGGAATTGATTCTGCTGCACCATATGTTCAAAGAATCTGACTGGTCTAGAGAAGATTGACTGATTACATTTTTAGCATCATAAAGATCCCATGCTTCACACACCATTGTGTTACTTCTGACCATTACATGGTTAGAAAATTTAGCAGTACTCTCCATCTGTCAAGCACTCATGAGCAGTTGGGCTCATTCTTAACACAAGTTCCACTTCTAAACAGCTCCTATGAAATCGATTCTGCATTAATCTGGCCAGATGCAAGGCAGTGAATGACAAAACTGTGCCAACCGTGCCCTTCGATGGACATCATTGAAAGAGCTACGAAATACTTCAAACCTCTACACTGACTATTCAGATTCCTCCATTTCGTGATGTGACAAGTCTCCTTGAACCTATCTATTATTACTGAATCCATGTAAAAGACAGTACGTCTGTGGATCATATTCGTAATTATTTTCATAACCTGACTCATTCTGGTCTTCCTCATGATGCCTATCTTTACTAATATTCGGTTATAGACGCTACAGTCTGAAACCGCGTGACCGCTACGGTCGCAGGTTCGAATCCTGCCTCGGGCGTGGATGTGTCGGATGTCCTTAAGTTAGTTAGGCTTAATTAGTTCTAAGTTCTAGGGGACTGATGACCTCAGATGTTAAGTCCCATAGTGCTCAGAGCCATTTGAACCATTTACTAATATTTTGTATGCTGATGTCGGTATAACCTAACCTACGCTCCACTCATGACATGAATTCATTCAATTCCTGTTCAAATCCTTGGTAATACCTATTAATTTCTGACTGCCCTTGCTTAAATTTCGGCAAGGAACTGACCTCATCAGCACCGTCGCCATAGTGGGTAATGTCCTTTCGCTACTCTTTCCTATATTTATTAATTCCTTTACCTTTTCTGAAAGCTTACTCAGCTCATCTTTCAGATTCAAATTCTTCTCCATCGTAGTTACCGTTAACGCCTCTAATTCATTCTTCAAACCCTGTACCGGTACACTACGTTCCGGAAATTTTCGCCTAAAAGCTTCTCCATCCCCTAGAGTTACAATATTCATTTTCTTCGTTTTCCTTCTGCTACTGTTTTCTTAAATTTTCCAAATCGTGTTGAACTCTTTCATTTTGCACTTCTTTGCATAATTCAACTTGGTCTGCCTCCATTATCACAGTCCTTTCCTCCACTTTCTTGAATTTTGTTTCCTGCTTAGATCTTAACTCGTCCTGTAACACATTGCTAAATGTCCGAAACCTTTCATTTAAACTTTTCATAAGTGTTATTTTTAATTATTTCAACTGTCTCTCTACATTCTCACAAACCAATTTCATGATCCGCTAGTTCAGTTAAACTCCTTCTTAATTTGTTTTGAACCCACCTAAATTTTCATTCTACTCGGCATCGTCATTTAAATTTCGTTTCTTCATCACTTTACTCAAACTCTCTCCCACACCAGTGGTCAAACTTCTGAAACACTCCATTAAGGACTCAGGACTAACAAAGTCACTGGCTGGTACTTATTGAACAAGCATCAGTGTATTTATAATGGTGGTATTCATGGTTGAAATACGAGGTACGTTATCCAAATCACTATCATAATTTTGACGAGCAACTAATTCCATGGAAACGCAAGAGTTGTGAGGGTCAGAAACTCAACTAATAGTCAGTCACGATTCCTGTTCGCCAGAGGAAATTATTGTGTCCTGCTCTCTACCTATATCTTCAGACTAGATGTTGACGATTCATAATAATACTGTAGCACTCCTGCTTTAACACTGCACTCTTCTCGCATTTCTGCCCTCACTGTTTCTTCTTCATCATTCCTTTTACCCTCCTTGAAGAACTTTTCGATCTGTTGCGAGTGAATATCTTGAATTAATTCGCGTGAGCACAATCAGCCAAAATCACACTTCACTGAACACAAATAGAACAAGAAAAATAATTATCAACTCTCAACAAATAATAATCAGAGCAAAAGAAGCGACGTAATCAGTGCACATACCTCTCCTGAACCCCATTATAATTACAGCTTCGGTAGTATACTTTTCTGTTTCAATACTACTTAGCCGTACATGGTCATATAGAAACAAAACAACTCTCGTTTCTCATGCTTAATGTAAGCAAGACAAAATCGTAAACAATAATTCGCCTTACACAAGGAAAGACACCTCATAGTCCCACAAAACACTTATATCGCATTCAAAATTTTTCACAAGAAACAGGTTCCCCAGACAAACAACAGAAAAATGCACAACACAACAGTCTCCCAAAAATGAGAAAAAATTAAATTCACTTCACATAAAACTCCTCAGTACAACGCTACACATTCAGCAACAGGAAGCAACTGACTTATTTGGCTCCTGAAAGAAAAAAAGGTGCGTTATAAGTTGTATTTATCTACCTGCATAGCAGAAGATTCTAGTACTATTTTAGTGGGCCTTGAAAGGGACGCCATGTAAAACACTCGTTCTGTTTGATCTCCTCACGCAGAAAGGTATCCTGGCAGGGCTAGCTGTATAAAAATTCTTGGTAATAAATTAAATGTCAGTGGTCGTGACCAGATCATATGTGTAAATGGGCGTAATAAAAAAAAAAGTATTAGATTGTGGTCGTCACGTGGGTCTTTTATGATTGCAAGTGGTATTATAAATACATAAGTAACACAAGTCTTCACTACTAAATCGAATAAAAGATAATGCAGACGACATTTAAAATTTGGGCAACAGGTAACACACTTTATACTTACTGAATTTGCTATAGATCAGTTCGTGGTTTGTAAAACGGGAGCTCTAGACTTTTCACCAAATAGATTTATTGACAAACAAAGCATATCGTGGTGAACACAAAACATGTAATCTCATACAGATAAACTGACCCCCCCCATTCGTGATGAAAGAAAAACAAACAATTATGCATTTTTGCAGTGAAGCTACACCCTACTTGGTATGCATGAATATTCATAGTACCACATGGTATTACGAATGTTTCAAACTGCACTTGGTAACACATGAGGCACGTACACAAAGAGTGACAGCCACAATCTCATTACAAGTTCATTAAATAAACATAGAAAATGCTGTTCTCTACAACAAACACCTATGGCCGCTACTGTGCGCTCGGAAGAAGGTAGATCTTAGCTGTGGATAGGTGGCAAATTACGAAAAATACATTACACAGAAATTCAGGAAAATGGATGACATTGCTTTATACATGTATATATTCGTTCGGTGCACAAAACTGAGTAATATTAATTAATTAATGAGAATATGTGTCCATCTATCCTTGAGGAACACAAGGATGTACATAGCAATTGGATGGAGAAGAAAGACCAATTTACTTCACTACAAAAGAAACTTGAATTCGGATATTCGTGTGTATACTGAACAGGCGCCGAAGGCACAAGCATTTGGTACTGATATAAAATCACCAGGTTTAATCCCTAGCACTGGCCAAGTGAGCACGTGGCTGAACAAAGGCAGAAACGGCAAAGATTCCACAAAATCGTTGAAAATAACAAATTTAATACGATGTTAAGCACAGATATTTCCTGAAAATTTACCCCTACGTTTAGGTCAACTTGTGTTATTTATCATTAAGCTGGGACATCATTCGTTAGTCTAATCACTACAAGTGGTAGCAATTCGACCTACTCGCAAAGTATTTCCCACAGAAATTTTACCAAAATACGACTGTCCTTACCTAGTTCTGCCAGTGCTGGACAAAAGCGTCTGCCTAGCGATCTCAGTTTAAAAAAAAACAGTAGGGGAAGCTGTCTAGAGGCCCAGTCGCAGATATCTCTGCTCGAGGACTGGCTGTTGTGTTGTCCTTACATTCGTATCGTCATTACTGACACGGAATTCGGCTCGAAAGCGCTGTCGTGTCGTCTTTCCACTATTGAGATGGCTACATGAGCACGAATGGAAAGCTAAGAAATCGAAGTTGAATGAAAAAGAAACTATCCAAAGAGGCACAACACCTTTCTTGCCAACCCAGGTGACCTACAACCTCTCCTGTGGATATAGTTAAATCTCTCTGCCTTTCTGCCTGCAACATCAAATAGACAAAACTGCACATTTCCGTCAGCAGTGAGAAATTCGTATGCAGATCGAAAACAAATGCCGATACACAAAACATAGATCCTATCTAGAGGATTGCTACAGTTGTATAAAGATTTCATGATTGCACGGGGTTATATAAATACTCAGGTATGCTAATGGAAATAAATGCTCTGTGTTCAAACTTGGCAACGGGTGGTGCACTGAGTTCACTTTTAATTTGAACAAAAGCTGTATCGAACGAAAAACAGAAATAATTCAACATTAAATTTAGTTATATGAAATGGATCTGACGTGCACGTTTAAGTAACTACGACGATAAACTTAATAGATCGCAGCTTGGCAGTGAGAGATACGGTTTTTATGTCTACAAAGGAGTTATTTTTATTTGTAGTCCTGTCTGAGATGAATGCACTTTCTTCAACGTGCAAAAGTTTGCAAAATACTTACAAGCAAATGGCATAGCTTTTCCATTCAACGCAATACGCTTAGCAACCTGAGATTTCTTTAGGTGTTGGAAGAGGTGGAAATCAGTGGCAATTAATGTTCATAGATTTGATAGGATACTTATCCCAAGATTTCGTCAAAAATCTCTCAGACTTTCCACTGCAAAACTACCTTTGTCGACAGGTACAATAATACACTACTAGCCATTAAAACTGCTACACCGCGAAGATGACGTGCTACAGACGCGAAATTTAACCGATGCTGTGATATGCAAATGATTAGCTTTTCAGAGCATTTACACAAGGTTGACGCCGGTGGCGACACCTACAACGTGCTAACATGAGGAAAGTTTCCAACTGATTCTTATATACAAACAGCGGTTGAGATGACAGGCACGTACTGACATGAGGAAAGTTTCCAACTGATTCCTCATACACAAACAGCAGTTGAGATGACAGGCACTTTATCCGCATGGCTGTTACGGGTCGTGCAGCCACGTCTCGAACCCTGAGGCAACAGATGAGGACGTTTTCTAGACAACAACCATCTGCCCGAACAGTTCGACGACGTTTGCAGCAGCATGGACTATCAGCTCGAAGACCATGGCTGTGGTTACCTTTGACGCTGCATCACAGACAGGAGCGCCTGCGATGGTGAACTCGACGACGAACCTGGGTGCACGATTGGCGAAATGTCATTTTTTCTGATGAATCCAGGTTCTGTTTACAGCATAATGATGGTCGCATCCGTGTTTGGCGACATCGCGGTGAACGCACATTGGAAGCGTGTATTCGTCATCGCCATACTGGCGTATCACCCGGCGTGATGGTGTGGGGTACCATTGGTTACACGTCTTGGTCACCTCTTGTTCGCATTGACGGCACTTTGAACAGTGGACGTTATATTTCAGATGTGGTATGACCCGTGGGTCTACCTTCATTCGATCCTTGCGAAACCCTACAGTTCAGCAGGATAATGCACGACCGCATGTTGCAGGTCCTGTACGGGCCTTTCTGGATACAGAAAATGTTAGACGGCTGCCCTGGCCAGTACACTCTCCAGATCTCTCACCAACTGAAAACTTCTGGCCAATGGTCTCCCAGCAACTGGCTCTTCACAATACGCCAGTCATTACTCTTGATGAACTGTGGTATTTTGTTGAAGCTGCATGGGCAGCTGTACCTGTACACGCTATCCAAGCTCTGTTTGACTCAATGCCTTGGCGTATCAAGGCCGTTATTACGGCCAGAGATACTGGTTCTGGGTACTGATTTCCCAGGATCTATGCTCCCAAATTGCGTGAAAATGTAATCACATGTCGGTTCTAGTATAATTTATTTGTCGAATGAATACCCGTTTATCATCTGCATTTCTTCTTGGTGTAGCAGTTTTAATGGCCAGTAGTGTATGACGATACAGGTTACTTCCAACATGGTAATAGAAACCTATTCTTACGTAGCACTATCTATACAGTAACTAGGTGAGTGCCCGGCGTTGGCCGGGTATGTATTTATTCGAGTCTTCCATTAGTCTGTCTCGTCCTCCTCTCCATCGGCCCATCTCATCCTTCATCCCCTCTCTATCCGTCTCCTCTTCCCTTTCTTCCTAGCCATCTCCTCCTTCCCCTCTGTGACTATCTCTTCCTCCCAGTGTCTCTGTTCATTTAAACCTCTCTCTTTTCTCTGCCCATCTCTTCGTCTCCCCTCTCTCTTTCCGTTTCCACATGCATTCTCTCTCTCCATCTCCACCTCCTCCTCCTCCTCCTCCTCCTCCTCCTCCTCCTCCTCACCTGCGTCCATCTCCTCCTTCCCTCTTCTCTCTCCATGTTAGAAGTTTTGTTTTGATGCAGCTTAATGTTTACGATGTCGTATCTCCTGAACTATGTGCTATTCAATGATATACTTTCTCAAGTATATCCGGTGGCATTTATGACTACTGTCAGCGAATAAGTAATAAATTTAAACGTCTCGCGTGTTGAAGCAGTTATTCATGTACCTCAGCGTTTATGACGTCATATCGTCTGAATATTGTGTCGTGCAATGCTATAATTTTGCTGGCACATGCAATGGTATATGTGAACATTGTCTGCAAAATGTGTCGTGAATAAAATTCGTAATAAAGAAGTAATAAATTTAAACGTCATATTAGGTACGGTAGTTTTGCCGCAGATAAAGAACAAAAATGTACTAAGCGAAAATTTTATTGATTTCTTCATTTTTTGGGGCCGTCAGCAATAAAAAGTTTCGTAAAGGTTTGAAATTTTGTGTAAAGGCTGTGCAAGTCACTAAGACTGAAGTATTAGATTAGATTAGATTACATTAATACTTGTTCCATCTCATCAATGGACACACCTAAAATTTTGAAAATTCAGCCTTAGCTACAGACTTATGTTCAAAGTCTATATTTATTACTGGAATTGTGCCATTTACTGTACGGAACTGTATATACTGTGTTCGATCAAAATTTAAAGAGAGTCCGTTTGCTGAGAACCATTTAACAGTTTTGTGAAAAACATCATTTACAATTACATCACTTAGTTCTTGGTTTTTGGATGTTATTACTATACTTGTATCATCAGCAAAAAGAACTAACTTTGCATCTTCATCAATGTGGAATGGTAAGTCATTAATGTATATCAAGAACAGTAAAGGACCTGAGAACGAACCCTGTGGGACCTCGTACTTGATAGCCCCCCAGTTTGAGGAATTAGCTGTTGTTTTAACATTACATGAACCGCATATGTCAACTTTCTGCATTCTTCCAGTTAAGTATGAATTAAACCATTTGTGCACCGCCCCTCTCAAACCATAATGATGTAGCTTATCTAAAAGAATCCCATTATTTACACAATCAAAGGCCTTTGCGAGATCACAAAAAATACCAATGGGTGATGTCCGGTTATTCAGAGCATTTAATATTTGATCAGTGAAAGCCTTTCTGAAAATCAAATTGTCATTTTGTTAGTACTTTATTTGTACAAATATGGGAGGCTACTCTTGAATACATTACTTTTTTAAAAAATTTTGATAGAGCTGTCAGAAGAGATTTTGGGAGGTAGTTGTTGACATCCGACGTATCCCCCTTTTTATGCAATGGTTTTATAATGGCATATTTCAGTCTATCGGGGAAAACACCCTGTTCCAAAGAGCCATTACATACGTGGCTGAGAATCCTACTTATCTGTGGGGAACAAGCTTTAAGTACCTTGCTGGAAATGCCATCAATTCCGTAAGCGCTTTTACTTTTCGGTGAGTTTATTATTTTTAATGATTTCAGATGGAGAGGTTGATGGAAATACAGTTGTTTCAAACTGTACAGGTATGGCCTCTTCTAGTGACGATCTGGATCCTATTTTCCCCACAACATTTAAAAATGATTATTGAAAATATTTTCAATTTCTGATTGTTTGTTAGTACACTTGTCATTCAGTTTTATGGCACTAAAGTCTTCCTGTGCTCTTGGTTGCCCTGTTTCCCTTCCAATAATATTCCAAATTGCTTTAATTTTATTATCAGAGTTACTGATCTCACATGATATACATGCGTCTGGACTTTTTAATAACTTTTCTTAGTATCGCACAATAGTTTTTATAATATTGAACAATTTCGGGCCGGCCGCGGTGGACGTGCGGTTCTAGCGCTGCAGTCCGGAACCGCGGGACTGCTACGGTCGCAGGTTCGAATCCTGCCTCGGGCATGGATGTGTGTGATGTCCTTAGGTTCGTTAGGTTTACGTAGTTATAAGTTCTAGGGGACTGATGACCTAAGATGTTAAGTCCCATAGTGCTCAGAGCCATCTGAACCATTTTTTTAACAATTTCTGGGTCAGTACTCCCTCTAGCTGTTAGATACAGTTCTCTTTTACGATTGTAAGATATCCTTATTCCTTTAGTTAGCCAAGGTTTTTTATATGTTGTATTGGAATTATGTTTAACTATTTTCTTGGGAAAACAATTTTCAAATGCCCTTAAGAATGTATCGTGAAATACGTTATATTTCAAGTTTGTATCGTGTTCCTTATACACTTCGTCCCAGTCTAGCTGCTGTAGGCTTTCCCTAAAGTTTGCAACATTTATGTTGTTAATTGAATGCACTGCTTTGTAATTCTGAATTGATATACCGCATGGAGCTATGTCATGTACTGTAACTAGCTGTGCACCATGACCTGAAAGACCATTCTCAACAGGATAACCATTTATGTCCTTAAAATTATCTTGGTCTATAAAGAAGTTATCTATCAATGTCCTGCTGTTCTTCGTTATCCGAGTAGGAAAATCAATGACGGAGCTAAATTTGAAAGAACTGAGTAATACTACTAGGTCATTCTTCCTATTACACTGTTTCAGGGAATCAACATTGAAATCCCCACAAATGATAATTTGCTTATATATATATATATATATATATATATATATATATATATATATATATATATATATATATATATATATATATAGGGTGTTACAAAAAGGTACGGCCAGACTTTCAGGAAACATTCCTCACACACAAATAAAGAAAAGATGTTATGTGGAGATGTGTCTGGAAACGCTTAATTTCCATGTTTCAGCTCATTTTAGTTTCGTCAGTATGTACTGTACTTCCTCGATTCACCGCCATGATTTCATACGGGATATTCTACCTGTGCTGCTAGAACATGTGCCTTTACAAGTACGACACAACATGTGGTTCATCCACTATGGAGCTCCTGCACATGTCAGTCGAAGTGTTCGTACGCTTCTCAACAATAGATTCGGTGACCGATGGATTGGTAGAGGCGGACCAATTCTATGGCCTCCACGCTCTCCTGACCTCAACCCTCCTGACTTTCATTTATGGTGCCATTTGAAAGCTCTTGTCTACGCAACCCCGGTACCAAATGTACAGACTCGTATGGTGGACGGCTGTGATACAATACGCCATTCTCGGTTCAAATGGCTCTGAGCACTATGGGACTTAACATCTTAGGTCATCAGTCCCCTAGATCTTAGAACTACTTAAACCTAACTACCTAAGGACATCACACACATCCATGCCAGAAGCAGGATTTGAAACGACGACCGTAGCAGTGCCGCGGTTCCGGACTGAAGCGCCTAGAACCGCACGGCCACCGCGGCCGGCCAATACGCCATTCTCCAGGGCTGCATCAGCACATCAGGGATCATGCGACGGAGGGTGGATTCATGTATCCCCGCTAACGGAGGACATTTTGAACATTTCCTGTAACAAAGTGTTTGAAGTCGCGCTGGTACGTTCTGTTGCTGTGTGTTTCCATTCCATGATTAATTTGATTTGAAGAGAAGTAATAAAATGAGCTCTAACATGGAAAGTAAGCGTTTCCGGACGCATGTGCACACAACATATTCTCTTTCTTTGTGTCTGAGGAATGTTTCCTGAAAGTTTGGCCGTACCGTTTTGTAACACCATATATATATATATATATAGTGTTCAAGAGAAAGTTTCGAATACTTTGAGAGGTGGTAGTAGTCATCGAAACAAGAAAAGTAAGTCTAATAAACATGGATCTGGAAACGCATATAACCGAGATAAACATGTGTTCATAGGAAGGACTGCACGACGCGTGGTTGCGGATATTAGCACGGTCGCCGCACCTGTGCTCCGTCAAGTGTGTCGATGGGGTATAATGATGCCTTACTTATAGTAATCTACCTAATATTAGGTGGTCAGCAGGCAATTATATGGTTCGACCTGTGTTGTAGGCTACGTTAGTTTTCGCCGTGGTTGTGTGCCTTGGTGTACAGTACTGTCAACCCTGTGTACGTATCATGTTGTTTTACATTCTTCCAAACACAGATTCATTTACATTTTCTCTCTTCCGTCACTTGTTAGCAATGGAAGCCTGCTACTCGACAAGTGAAATGGCGGATATGATATTCTGCTAATGTTTAGCAAATGGAGGTAGCCTGCGAGCCCATGCCCTCTACGCTGAAAAATATCCACAAAATCAGAGTGTCCTCTGATAAGCTGTTCAGCAGACTTTTCCCTCGTCTGAGGGACACAGGTAGCCTTGCACTTCGGAAGACTGACAGTGGAAGGCTCCGTACAGTCCGCTCGCCTGATATGGATGAGCGTGTTCTACGTTCGGTGAAAGATACCGCATAAATTAAGAAGTGATTGTAGTGATCCCTCATGGTACACAAAACGGGTCAGATAGTTGTTGCAGAAGCAACGAAAAAACATACCAAATTTAAAAGAACGCAAAATCCCCAAGATTGGCAAAGTTTTACAGAAGTACGAAATATGGCGCGTACTGCAATACTAGATGCTTTTAAGAATTTCCACTACGAAATTTTGTCTCGAAATCTGGCAGAAAACCCAAAGAGATTCTGGTCATACATAAAGCACACCAGTGGCAAGACCCAGTCAATACCTTCACAACCATGAAGTCACTGATGACAGTGCCACTAAAGCAGAGTTATTAAACACGGTTTTCCGAAACTCTTTCACCAAATAAGACGAAGTAAATATTCCTGAATTCTAATCAAGAATAACTGCCAAGATGAGAAACATAGAATTAGATATCCTCGGTGATAAAGCAGCTTCAATCACTTAATAAACGAAAGGCCTCCTGTCCAGATTGTACACCAGTCAGGTTCCTCTCAGAATATTCTGATACAATTTGTCCATATTTAGCAGTTATATACAACCACTCGTTCACAGAAAGATACGTACCTAAAGACTGGACAATTGCTCAAGTCACACCAACACCCAAAAAGGGAAGTAGGAGTAATCCGCTTAATTACAAGCCTATATCACTAATGTCGATTTTCAGTACGGTTTTAGAACATATACTGTATTCGAACATCATGAAGTACATCGAAGAAAACGATTAATTGACATATAGTCAGCACGGATTCAGAAAATATCGTTCTTGTTAAACACAGCTAGCTCTTTATACTCATGAAGTAATAAGTGCTATCGACAGGGGATGTCAAATTTATTCCATATTTTTAGATTTCCATAAGGCTTTCGACACCGTTCCTCACAAGCGTCTTCTAATCAAACTGCGTGCGTACAGAGTATCGCCTCAGTGGTGCGACTGGATTCGTGATTTCCTCTCCAGAAAGATCACAGTTCGTAGTAATAGACAGAAAGTCATCGAGAAAAAAAGAAGCAATACCCGGCGTTCCCTAAGGAAGTGTTACAGGCCCTCTATTGTTCCTGATCTATATTAACGATGTAGGGGACAATCTGAGCAGCCGTCGTAGAGTGTTTGCAGATGATGCTGTCATTTACCGTCTTATAAAGTCATCAGATGATCAAAACGACTTGTAAAATGATTTAGATAAGATATCTGTATGGTGCGAAAAGTGGCAATTGACCCTGAATAAAGAAGAGTGTAAAGTTATTCACATGAGTACTAAAAGAAGTGAGTTAAATGTCGATTACGCGATAAGTCACACAAATCTGAGGGCTGTAAATTTAAGTAAATACTTAGGGATTAAAATTACAAAGAACCGAAATTGGAACGACTACATAGATAATATTGTGGGTAGAGCAAACCAAAGATCCGGTTCATTGGCAGAACACCCAGCAGGTGCAACAGGTATACTAAAGAGACTGCTTACACTACGCTTGTCCACCATATTCTGGAGTACTGCTGTGCGGTGTGGGATCCGCATCAGGTGGGACTGACGGATGATATCTAAATAGTAGAAAGAAGAACAGCTTGTTTTGTATTATCGCAAAATAGGGTAGATAATGTCACAGACATGATACGTGAATTGGAGTCGCAATCATTAAAACAAAGGCGTTTTTCGTTGCGACGGGATCTTCTCATGAAATTTTAATCACCAATTTTCTCCTCCGATTGCGAAAATATTCTGTTGGAATCCACCTAAATAGGGAGAAATGATCATCACGATAATATAAGAGAAATCAGGGCTCGTACGGAAAAATTTAAGTGCTCGTTTTTCCCGCGTGCCTTTCGAGAGTGGAACGGTAGAGAGACAACATGAAGGTGGTTCATTGAACCCTCTGCCATGCACTTTACTGTGAATAGCAGAGTTATCACGTAGATGTAGATGCAGATATGGAAAACCCCTGGGACCAGTGTGCGACGATTAGCAGCAGCAGCAGCAGCAGCAGCAGGAGTGTTTCACACTCTTCATGAACAGTAGCTGTACTCATATCATTTACATCGCGTTCAGGACCTAAGGCCACGGGGTCATCATGGCAGACGGCGATTCTTTCAATTGCTATTGTAGAGGTGTGCCATAGATCCGCTTTTCACATCTAGCATTTTATTTTCAGATGAAGCGTGGTTCACAAGAGATGGTGTTGTGAATTTCCGTGACCAGAATATATGGGAAGATGCAAATCCCTACCTATTCAGGAAAGAGGGTATCAATCAATATATGGTCAGGCGTACTTGGCGATAGGTCAATAGGGCTACACGTGCTACCACAAAGGTTAACTGGGCCACATTATCTGGACTTTCTCATTACTGTGTTGCCTACCTTGCAGGAGGCGGTGCCATTGCAGGAACTAATACAAATGTGGTTCATGGATGATGCAACAGCACACTTTCTTCACCATGTACTCGAACATCTGATGCATACGATCACTAGGTTGGTCGGGTCAACGGGAGGGGAGGAAGGACGGCGGCACACCCTGACCTAATCGTTCTCCAGACCTCCATCCCTAGACTTCTGTCTATGTGGACAATTGAACGAATTGATCTACACCACGCCAGTCAACGATGTGCGGATCCTACAGGGTCCGTCTTCAATGCGTGCCAGCAGGTACAACAACAACCAGGTGTACTTCAAAAGGTGCGACATTCCTTACGCCGGATGGCACAAAGGAGCATTCTAATGAATGGACGCCACGTTGAAAACCTGTAAACAGGTGTTTATCGCAGAAAGTATGCATTGTCATACCCATGATTACTGGATGTATCTCAGAAAGTATGCATTTCCGGACCCGTGTTACTAATATTCGATAGTTCTTGGTTTATACTTTTGAAGTATAAATAATTTTCAAATTTTTCAATTAAGTCTGAAAATCAATGGAAAATTCACTTTCGTATATGCGTTTGCATGTCAGTCAAGAATTGTGGCTCCCATTTGCTGGGCACAAAACTCTGTCTTCAGCTACTTCATCGATTCTTAATCGACTATCGTTCAGTACAATATTAAACTCTCAGGCGAAATATGCATATGTCATTGCGTTTATAAGGTCTTTTAAGTAAATCGTCATCAGAAGAAATACAGCCACATTTGAATTTAGCTACCAGTTGCTTAATTCTTGAAAGTGGCTGATCAGACTCCTCATAAGCCTTCACAAACATATAACCGATTTCGGAAATTGTTTTTCTGTCCATCCAATTGTATGAAGCAAACACAACAGAACTACTTTAAATGATCGTGTAAATAAAACTACTCTGTGGCTGAAACTGACGTTTGATTTATGTTATTGGCCAACAGTACCGACACAAGAAATTCTAAGTTGTCAAACATATCACTTTGTGAGTCCGAGATGTTATCGCTTTATTTCTGTAGTCGATTTTCACAGTATCTATTCCAGTTCACTTCGTAATACCACATTTAAAACCCACACCAGTGTCAAAGGTGCAACGTGAATCGGTGCTCACCTCTTTGCGAGGCAGTGACGCTTCTCAGATTCCACGGGCGCCAGGTTCAGCACACTTAGGGCTTTGATACAACAAAAGTATCCGGACACCCTCTAATGGACGCGAACATCGGTAGTGTTCACGCTTCACCTTTAAGGCGGCTTTAACTCTGCTGGGAACTCTTTATATTACGTGTCTAAACGTCTGTGTAGGAATGGCAGCCCTGACGGGCTGAAATCAGAAAACACAGTGATGCTGAACGCTAGGATCTCGAGCGAAGTAGGAGTTCTAATTCATCCCATAGTTGTTCCATTAAGTCCAGGTTTGGACCTGGCGCAGGGCTATCTCTTCAAGGGATGTTACTGTTCACAAACTAGTGCACCATAGCGGCTTCTTTACGACAAGGTCCATTACCCTGTTCATACAAATACTTATTTTCTCCTAACTGTAACTAACTCATACTCTTTCGCATTTAGCTCTTTGTTAAATGCAGTAAGGGATCCAAGTCCCATCCACGAAAAACGCAGACATACCTTAACACCACCTCCCCTGCGTTTCACTGTTGACGCAACACAACATGACAGGTAAGCATCTCCAGACATCTGCAAAACTCAGGCCCTTCCATCTGATTGCCACAGGAAATACCGTGTTTCATCAATTCAAATCACTTGTTTCCAGTCTTTCATTTTCGAGCGGCGTTGCTCTCACTTCAAGCGTCACTTAGTGCTGACTATAGAAATATGTGGCTTACGAGGAACTGCACCACCTTTGTACCCCATTAGCTTCCTGTACACACTAATTATGCTACATGGACTGTTGGTAGCACTTTGAAAGTCACTAGTGATTCCTTTCTCTCATTTCATGAGAGTTTTTACGAGTAGCTTCCACAGTGTACATGAGGTCTGCCTTGTCTTCATTTAGCTTAATTGTTTCAATTTCGCAATCACGTAACCAACAGTTGACAAAGTCTTGGCGGTACAGATCCTTGAGGGGGCAATTTCTTGGCGACACCCTCTTCTCAATCTGCGTCCTTGAGAAGAGCTCTAGTCTTGTTCTCCACCATCTTCGTGGGGTCAGCGTTGATCTTACTGTAAGATTCGTCATTTAGTAGGCTCTGCATCTTCTCAATGTAGTCCTTATGGGAAAGAACAACCGTAGCATTGCCTTTGTCAGCCGCTAAGACAACAATCTCATGGCTTTGTATCAGGCCTCGAATAGCTGCCCTCTCCCTGATGGTAATATTTGACTTGATCGGTTTAGTTCTCGTCAGAGCACGGCAGGTTTCCCGGCGTACTTCTTCAGCTGCTTCAGGTGGTAGTCGCGCGGCAACCTGATCAACTGCACTGACGCTGACACTAACCCCACAAAGAAGGTGGAGAACAAGACTAGAACTATTCTCAAGGACGCAGATTTAGCAAAGGGTGTCGCCAAGAAATTGACACCTCAAGGACCTGTACCGCCAAGACTTCATAGACTCGCAAAATTTCACAACCAGGGGTGCCGTTACGCCCAATTATCAGCAACTTTAGGGCACTTACGTATTTGCTGGCCAAATACCTGGCAGAGTTACTAAGCCCTTACGTGGGTAAATACCCTCGTCACGTTCGTAATTCTGTGGATTTCGTAAAACGTCACGACAACTTGAAGCTGAAAGACTCAGCTATCCTGGTGAGTTTTGAATTTGTTTCATTATTCATCAGGGTGCCTTTTCGAGAGTCAGTTGAGCTTATTGCACAGTAATTTGACGAAAAGACGACCGACCTTCTCATGCAGATTCTGACCTCCACGTATTTCCTCTTTAATGGAGAATACTATGAACAAACTGGAGGAGTCGCAATGGGGAGCCCACTCTCGCCTGTAGTCGCGAATTTCTATATGGAATACTTCGACGAGGAAGTTTCGGCGTCATCCAAATGGAAACCGACTTGTTTTCTACGTAATGGGGATGACACGTTCGTGATCTGACCCCATGGAAGGAACAAGCTCCTAGACTTCCTTACACACCTGAACTCCATAATCCGAACATCAAATTCACTATGGAGACCGAAACAGAAGGAATATTACCATTCCTGTACGTCATGGTCAAAAGAAGAGCGGATGGCACCCTGTGCCACGGGGTATACAGGAATAAAACGCACACCGACCAGTATTTGCAAGCGGATAGCCGCCACCACCATGCGCAGAGGAATGGGATGCTAAAAATACTTGTGCACAGGGCGCGCACCATCTCTGACGCAGAGAGTCTGCTTCAAGAGCTGGAACACCTCAAAACTCTATTCCGGAAAAAACGAGTACTCGGAATGGCAGATCAGACACGCCCTCCAAATGGTTCAAATGGCTCTGAGCACTGTAGGACTTAACATCTGAGGTCATCAGTCCCCTAGAACTTAGAACTACTTCAACATAACTCACCTAAGGACATCACACACATCCATGCCCGAGGCAGGATTCGAACCTGGGACCGTAGCGGTCTTGCGGTTCCAGACTGAAGCGCCTAGAACTGCTCGGCCACAACGGCCGACACGTGCTCTCCGCCCCACCTCTACAGTACAGCTTGTGGAAACGGATGAAGTCACTGAGAACGAGATAGCCACTGCCTATATACCGTATACTGGCGCACTATCGGGGAAAAATTGGACGAATATTTAGGAAACGACGAGTAGGAACTGTCTTTTTCCCACCAAATAAAACGCGAGCGTTATGGGAAGTGTCAAAGACGATCTCCGTTTGCTAAAGGCCGGCATATACCAAATTCCGTGTCAATGTGGGCAGACTTATATTGGACAGACAGTGCGCACCATCGAAGATCGTTGACGAAAACATCAGAGGCATACTCGACTTGGGTACCCCAACAAGTCGACGGTCTCTGAACACTGTTTGTCCGAAAATCACGAAATGGACTACCAAAATACCAGGTTCCTGGCACAGACATCTAAATAGTGGGACAAAGTCGTTAGAGAGGCTATCGAAATTCGTACCAGGGACGGACTCATCAACCGAAATTACGGCTACAACCTCAACAGGGCATGGGAGCCAGCAATGAGTCCAATTAAAAAGACGCTCAGCAAATGAAACGAACGGGCGACCACGGCGGACGAGGCAATTACACCGACGCCACCACAGACGCCGACGCCAGCGTCTCAGCGACCGCTGACGCGCGGGCGCGGACCGCCGAGAGAACGCCTCGCGAGGGGAGGGGATTTAAGACGACCTCCCGCCCTCAGGAGCTCAGTTCGTCAGCGCATCTGACGTTGGCGACATGTCTGATCGCCGAAATATTGTACCCCTAGGACACTATGGACCGGCAGTACATCCGTGGACTATTCGAGCAACCAGCATGTTGTTTTCTTCGTTAAGTGATCAGTTCGTGCCGATGCTGTAAGACGTGCTGTTCAGCAGACTTTGGAGACTTAACGGTAGAGACATCAGATATGATGTGATAGAACGTCAGTTCTCATGCGTCATTTCCTTTTAAATTGTCGACTGCAAAACAGGAATTTGACGTCTTTCGCATGTGCAGGTGCCATAAATGTGACAGTTCTGTGGAAGTATTCAAAATGTTCAGTGGTAACGCTCAACCACTTGATGTGACTCTGGAGAATCATATACTGTGTAACAACATACTTCGTCTTTACCACCTGTCCCCTGCCCCACCCTATACACACACCAACACTACTGTATTTAGTCAGGTCTTCTGTGTCTGCTGCAACATCACATTCTCTGTTAGAGTCCTACACCGTATTACATAAAGTATAAGTGGGAAAGGGGGGGGGCTGCAAATGACACAGTTTTTTTTTATCTAAGCTAATATTTGAAACTGCATATAAAACTAACGTTAAACCAATATTTAACTGAACCTCCATGCGCAATGCAAAAATATACTCTATCCAAAACCAATGAGTCTTCTATAAGAACTTCTACTAGATGTGGACTCTGTAAACCACCGTTCAGAGTTTAGAGAAAGGCCTTATAGCGTATCTGAATCATTCACTCTGTTCGTATTCCATTCGCGGAGGATGCATTTAAAAACGATTGTTTGGACCCCTTTACATAACTTAATACGTATTCAATTTTGCCGGCTTGGCAAAGCTAAATATTTCTAGACATGTATTGTAACATATGCATGGTGGATAGACGTTCACTCAAAATTCCATTAGCTTAGTGCCTTCTTATTCCGATGGTTTATTAAGAAATAGTTTTACGCTCAAAAGCTGTCTAAAGAAGCCAGTGACAGATCGCGCAGTTATTATTTGAAACTTTGCTTTGAAAATTTCCTAACTCATCTGCACAGAAAAAAAATTGTAAGAGTTGTAGACCGCCGAACAAACCTCAAGAATTGAGTGAGTGTAAGTTTATTTTCTTAGGAATTTTACGTTAATTCTCACTTTAGTATCTGTGTTTTCCACTGATGGATTTATGTTTGTTTTTTGTTTTTTTTTTTTTTTTTTTTGCTTCCCAAGCCCGGGTTCCCGGGTTCGATTCCAGGCGGGGTCAGGAATTTTCTCTGCCTCGTGATGACTGGGTGTTGTGTGCTGTCCTTAGGTTGGTTAGGTTCAAGTAGTTCTAAGTTCTAGGGGACTGATGACCATAGATGTTAAATCCCACAGTGCTCAGAGCCATTTTTTTATTTATGTTTTTCTATCCGTCCTAGAATTTGACTCACCGTAAGGTGGGCTCAGATTACTTGACTTCGTGAATTTAATTCAACTTTCTAGCCGGATGGCCTTCCTGATACTGCAGTCGTCAGTTAACCTAAGGGAGGAGAGTCGCATGTCTTTTAATCTAATTGACCAGGTTCTCTGTGTTATCGTGTTTGAATTGTTGTGCATCATATTTCCTAAGACTGCTGGGCAGCATTTTCCTAAAAGAGCGTGGAAAACTGCGGAAATTCCGCACTAAGGCTGGCCAATGTACCAGACCAATAGTCATTAATCCGCCTCGTTGTTTCCACTCTGGTCTCTCACTTCCCTGTCTAGTATGCTGGCTCGCTGTGCTTTCAGCTACACGACCAGAGCTGCTAATTTTATGTGATTTTTCCACCATAAATCTCTGTGGACAGACACCTCTAGATCATATTCTTCATCTGTAAGGCCATATTGAACATATTTCACGGTTGTGACTGATCTTAATGGCAAACAGCAATAGTATGGTAAACGAGATCGACTCTTTCACTAGTACTTACTTGAACTGCAATACATTTATATATTTCGGGTCAGCTTCCATTTCTTTTTTAATCAATACGATCTCGCTGTACGCAATCTGTCCTCTGTGAACGGCCTCAGAGAGCTGATAAAGTTATCAAAAGGTCATTTATGAGTATCTTGATTAGTAATAGTCTTTCCACTCTTCTTTGATATAGTCTAGACACAGATTTCGCCTCCGATAATATCTCCTCATTAAGAACGATGTGTTGACATCTGTTTACCGGGAAGTTCTCACTCCAAACATATTACAGTCAGAATATTTTAAACAGGTACTGCTATTCTCTTTACTAAGTATGTACAGTGTTTACTAAGTAACAGTGCATACCTGTTTCGAAGGCTTTTCTGAACCTCAAACTTTGTACTCTGAGTTCACTTTGCTCAACTAATCTTATGGAGATTGCCCAGTCGTTGGAATAACCTTCACATACACACTCCTGGAAATGGAAAAAAGAACACATTGACACCGGTGTCTCAGACCCACCATACTTGCTCCGGACACTGCGAGAGGGCTGTACAAGCAATGATCACACGCACGGCACAGCGGACACACCAGGAACCGCGGTGTTGACCGTCGAATGGCGCTAGCTGCGCAGAATTTGTGCACCGCCGCCGTCAGTGTCAGCCAGTTTGCCATGGCATACGGAGCTCCATCGCAGTCTTTAACACTGGTAGCATGCCGCGACAGTGTGGACGTGAACCATATGTGCAGTTGACGGACTTTGAGCGAGGGCGTATAGTGGGCATGTGGGAGGCCGGGTGTACGTACCGCCGAATTGCTCAACACGTGGGGAGTGAGGTCTCCACAGTACATCGATGTTGTCGCCAGTGGTCGGCGGAAGGTGCACGTGCCCGTCGACCTGGGACCGGACCGCAGCGACGCACGGATGCACGCCAAGACCGTAGGATCCCACGCAGTGCCGTAGGGGACCGCACCGCCACTTCCCAGCAAATTAGGGACACTGTTGCTCCTGGGGTATCGGCGAGGACCATTCGCAACCGTCTCCATGAAGCTGGGCTACGGTCCCGCACACCGTTAGGCCGTCTTCCGCTCACGCCCCAACTTCGTGCAGCCCGCCTCCAGTGGTGTCGCGACAGGCGTGAATGGAGGGACGAATGGAGACGTGTCGTCTTCAGCGATGAGAGTCGCTTCTGCCTTGGTGCCAATAATGGTCGTATGCGTGTTTGGCGCCGTGCAGGTGAGCGCCACAATCAGGACTGCATACGACTGAGGCACACAGGGCCAACACCCGGCATCATGGTGTGGGGAGCGATCTCCTACACTGGCCGTACACCTCTGGTGATCGTCGAGGGGACACTGAATAGTGCACGGTACATCCAAACCGTCATCGAACCCATCGTTCTACTATTCCTAGACCGGCAAGGGAACTTGCTGTTCCAACAGGACAATGCATGTCCGCATGTATCCCGTGCCACCCAACGTGCTCTAGAAGGTGTAAGTCAACTACCCTGGCCAGCTAGATCTCCGGATCTGTCCCCCATTGAGCATGTTTGGGACTGGATGAAGCGTCGTCTCACGCGGTCTGCACGTCCAGCACGAACGCTGGTCCAACTGAGGCGCCAGGTGGAAATGGCATGGCAAGCCGTTCCACATGACTACATCCAGCATCTCTACGATCGTCTCCATGGGAGAATAGCAGCCTGCATTGCAGCGAAAGGTGGATATACTCTGTACTAGTGCCGACATTGTGCATGCTCTGTTGCCTGTGTCTATGTGCCTGTGGTTGTGTCAGTGTGATCATGTGATGTATCTGACCCCAGGAATGTGTCAATAAAGCTTCTCCTTCCTGGGACAATGAATTCACGGTGTTCTTATTTCAATTTGCAAGAGTGTATGTATACTATCGTATTATTATTCCTGATGTTAGTTTTTTAGCTAGGAACTTGTATATGAAGATGTAAACCATTGTAATTTGTATAATTTTTAAACTTATAACTTACTTCGTATATGTAGAACTGCACAAGGTGTAAACTGCTTAGTTTATTGTACTGTCCACAATGCTGAGCTTATATTCCTAGTTTATAGTTAAATCTGCAAAGTTATAACTGCTGCTGTCTGCGTGGTCAGTGTCGCCTTTAGTCAACATATCTAAAAAAAGAAAACAAAATAATTATATCCCAGAAGGTAGCGATAATGATGATTTGGTTGTGGGGCGTTCAACAGCGTCCGTACAGATTCCCTATCTAGCCACTATCACTAATGATGATAATGGTGATGAAAACAATAAGGAAAACAAAACACCCAGTCCCCGGGAAGATATACCCCAGAAAACCACCCCAATACCCGATAGCCGTGTTCTTTACTACGCGTATTCAACATTGGACTTCGCTGACTCCCTTGAGCTGTTTACGATAACGGTTAGGATACATCCCAATGTTTGTATCACGTTTTGGTGTTCTACTGTAACATCATGAAAATGATTGTTCAAATGTGTGTGAATTCCTAAGGGACCAAACTGCTGAGGTTGTCGGTGCCAAGAGTTACACACTACTTTAACTTACGCTAAGGACAACACACACACCCATACCCGATAGAGGACTCGAACCTCCGTTGGGAGGGGCCGCGCAATCCGTGTCATGGCGCTTCAAACCACGCGGCCACTCCGCGCGGCGTGAAAGTGGTTAATAAATGCTCAGGGTACCTATGGCAATGCAGTTCAGAGAACAGTGCTTACAGACAATTCGCGCCCACAAACATGAGAGGAGATCGCGTATGAGCTGCGCAACGTACGCTGATAGGCAGATAAAGGCACAAATCTTCGCAACTACTCGTGTTGACGGTGATGTAAAACCATTAGTTGATGGCATTTCATCATGTCACAGTTCGAAACTATAAAATCCAATGGTACTTATTGCGTTACCCTGTGCTATTATTATTTCTAACGAAAACAAGTGGTGGTTCAAATTGCTGAAATGGCTCTGAGCACTACGGGACTTAACTTCTGAGGTTATCAGTCCCTTAGAACTACTTAAACCTAACTAACCTAAGGACATCACAGACATCCATGCCCGAGGCTGGATTCGAACCTGCAATCGTAGCGGTCGTGCGGTTCCAGACTGTAGCGGCTATAACCGCTCGACCACTCCGGCCGGCAACATGTGTTGCTTCCGTTGATTTATTGGGTTGTTTATAAAACTGAAATCAGAAGTCCTTGTTTTTAGTTTACTACCTTACTCTCGAATGACAACATGCGAAATTCTTTAACACAGCATGGTTAATAATAAATCTAGTTTTCAATGTCATTTTTATTGCTATTATGTTAACGGAAGCGTCTGTCAGATATAAACGTGTAGTGTTTCCATATGGAATGAAAACATATTTCCTATAACAACGTCATAGCCGATATTTATTATATGTTATATGTTCACATGTTTTACAGTATCAAGAAAAAATGGTTCAAATGGCTCTGAGCACTATGGGACTTAACATCTATGGTCATCAGTCCCCTAGAACTTAGAAATACTTAAACCTAACTAACCTAAGGACATCACACAACACCCAGTCATCACGAGGCAGAGAAAATCCCTGACCCTGCCGGCAATCGAACCCGGGAACCAGTATCAAGAGGCATTATGAAACATAGGTTAACAACACTAGTTATTAGTATATGGTTTCGGGATATTAGCATCGATGTCGGAAGCAGCCGAGAGTTTCTTATGGTTCGTCGAATGTAAGTTTGGTATGGAATTTTATTAAAAGTTTAGATAGCACGCTGTGGAGTTACGTCAACGACTAGGTCATAAATGCCTCATTTCGTGGATTTAAGAAACCAACTAAGATCTAAACTAAATAAATTTACCGTAAGACCATCCATGACGGAAGACATGTTGTGAGTACTCGATAGATATGCATTCTAAAGTGAAAGAAACCTGTCATCCACCGTAAATTGCCGCTTGGTGTTCCGAAATCGACTCAAAGAGGTCAAGGCGCAAGGACATGACTAAATTTCTATTAAATTTTACATTAAATTCAGTGCTGAATTACCACTTTTGTCGCTCAAATTAATCAGAAATATTTTCCTTGGGAACAGCCCCGTATGACAGAAAAGAGCCCCCAACAGGAGGAGTAAACGTACGGACACTACGATTTATAGATCAGTATTTGCATTATACATTTGTTGCATCTGTAGTACGTTATAAGACGGATCATCATGACGTTTGTGGAGAAGAATAAACTTCTCTCGTGGAAGCCGTAAGGGGAACAGTAATACCAGTCATTTGTAAGATAGCAGTCTGTGATACGCACAGTATCTTGCAGATTTGCTCGCAGGAGAACGGGCAATTTCGTTGACTTGGGAACAGGGCTGAAAATTGTACCATACTGCCAAATGAAAAATGAAATAGTGCGTATTTTAGCATCATTCTGAAACGCTTAATTAGGTGAGGATATGTACCGCTGTTAGTGAGTAGCTCGCCAAACGTGGATAAGCTCAGCTCCATCGGAAATGCACTTCCTGCTCTGCTCTCAAAGCAATCGTCAACATGAACATGACAGTATATTCTAAGAGGACCATTCACAGCCACATTTTATTAGCAGTTACTCTTTCGAGACAATGTAGTTCCCGGAAGAAAGTTTCTACTCTGGGGGCAAAGATAAAATTTTTCTTCATTTTTAGGGGAGACTGGAGCAGTATCAGTTTTCAGCTGTTCAGAGAACCCATTGAGAATAGTTTTGTTAAGCGCCAGCAAAAACAATGTAAAAGATGGGAAAGTACTTGTCAAATAACCGACCACTGCAGCAAGGAAGCATAGATTGAACACGTCATTACAGTCATGAATCTTTCCTTTATATATCACTGCAGTCGACGTCTCATTCGTATCTTCCTTGTTAACCGTAATCTTTTCACGACTTCCACTGTTACAGGAAACAGAAATAAGTAACAAAACTACGTAATATCTACGAGAGAAAATTTTGGTTTTGGTAAAGATTCCCAGCAGCATATAAGAATAAATTGTGGAAACAAAATGTTTGAAGCTGTTGTCATAAATGCTGGAGATGGAAAGCTCGATGATAAATTACATCCAAACTGAAACACGAGACTAACAATATTTACTAATTCACAAACAGCAGATCCCGTTGACAGAACAAACGATTTCGTCAAATACACACACATCACGCAATATTTGACGTTAAACATTACAGCGGTACTTGCTGGACAACATTTGTTAACTGTACGACACATGTGTGCCTTTAATACAAACAGCGCTGCAGCGACGCACAGTGTCATAGCGAAACAGCGAACCGGTTGTGTGCCTGCAACGCGTGGCCGCTTCCCTACGTTCATTAGCGCACATCGGAAGCAAGCCGACTCCATTGAATCGCTTCTGAACAAGGACTTTAAGCTTCCCATTTAGTTGCATGGAAAGAACTCCTTCGAAATAATAGATTGCTGGTTTTTTTCCAATAACATTGAATGCTATATTTGGAATGAATCTCTCACTCTGCATCTGGCAAGGATGAGAAGGCGAGCTTCACTTCCTGTCAGAGTGAAGACGCATATATCAACACTGCACGTTCCTGTTCCCTAAAATTAGAGCATATTCATGTGCTGCACGTCTAGTAACTTGAATTCCAACAAACATCAGACACTTTCTTCACTTTTTTCTACAAAATGCATTCCACACTCTCATTCAGTAGCACTTTACTATCGTGTAGTTTGTTGAAACCAAGTTTAGACAGAGCTATTGTTTTGTTGCTCCCTGTTTAATATCGCAGAAACTGTGCTTACTGGCACATTTGTGCCTGCCGTCCATGGCATGCATACCGTGAACATCTTAGTTCTTCAGAATGAGATTTTCACTCTGCAGCGGAGTGTGCGCTGATATGAAACTTCCTGGCAGATTAAAACTGTGTGCCGGACCGAGAATCGAACTCGGGACCTTTGCCTTTCGCGGGTCGTGAGTCGTGCTTTGATACCTCAGATGGTAGAGCACTTGTCTTCTAAAGGTGAAGGTCCCAAGTTCGAGTCTCGATACGGAGCACAGTTTTAATCTGCCAGGAAGTTCCACCTAGCTCTCATTTCTTGGAGTGGATACTCGGATACCATTCCCAGGGCATACATACCAACATCCTAATCCCGTTTAGCACGTAACAAGCCGCTATCCTTCGATATTATTGTTGTTTTCTGATTCGAATCGCGACAAACTGAATGACATTAATAACACGCATCCGTGTGACATTTTTCGCAGCTCTCAACCTACGAAGTAACAAGAGAAACTTCGCTGAACTGTATTGTAGCTGTCCCGCGTGTTTTATATTGTGTGCTAGGACTCAAACCATGATCAAACTTTTCACGAGCTTATGTCTTAGCAAATCTGATACACTAACACGTCTCAAAGACAGGGTTGAATTCGAGACTGAAATTGGCAGACATCTGTGATCCACTGGGAAACATCACAAAGAGTTTATATTTGACCACAGTCTATCTGAGAACAATAACAGTTCTTTAATTCACCGTTAATATCGTGATAGTGTGTTACTTTTTATTACTAACCTTAGATTAAAAGCAGAACCACCAACAAAAATACTGATTTTGACCCAGGATACGAGGTTGACTCTGTGCTCCGTAAGATAGAGCGTACATTGGTGTAACAAATTAAAGCAACAAACGGAAATTTTGCAAGTGCTCTATGAGGCCGAGCGTTATCGTCAGTCAGTACGACGTCCCGGGCCACAGCACCTCGCAACAATCGCACATGAGGTCCCATGGCCTCGTTGCGATACCTGACGGCAGTTAAACCTTGCCGATTCACCCTTAAAGTTTCATGTAGAGGTGTTCGAGGTCAACGTGATCCCTGCCCACGCCATTAGGGATGCCTCTGGAAATGGTTCTCCACTCCACACGTTCCCTTCTGGGAAGACGCTTCACAGGCACACATAATGCAGATATCCCAGCGGAGTTTCGAGTCCTCCCTTGGGCATGGGTGTGTGTGTTTGTCCTTAGGATAATTTAGGTTAAGTAGTGTGCAAGCTTAGGGACTGATGACCTTAGCAGTTAAGTCCCATAAGATTTCACACTCATTTGAACATAGGTCTCTGACAACAAAGGCCACACTGCTGAAGCCTTCTGTACACCGTTCGCCTCGATGCAACACATCCAGTTGACACTGTGAGGTCAGATGGCAGTTCTAAGGTGGCACCGTAGTGCCCTTACATCCAAGTAACAGTCCTCCCTTTCTGATGTTACACGTAGTCGGGCCTGCCCTGGTCTTCGGGATATAGTTATGTTCTCTATAAACTGCCGCCAAATGCGAGAAACAATACAGCGATTCACATTGAGCCATCGGACTAAATCAGTTCGCGGCTGTCCTGCTTCCATTTTTCTTATGGTCCCCCACCGCATAGGCATCTTCTCTGTACTATACTGCACCATCTGTGACTGTCTACAGCGATTGTGGATGTGGGGCTGCCCGGAAAACCATATTCCGTTTGACAGGTACCCTGACGTCATCATTGGTGTGATAGTCCATTGACTGGAATGCTATCTTCCATGTAGAACACAATCGTACAGTCATCTGTTGACAGTTTGCATGATTATATAGTGAATTAGACACAGGACGGGGAAATCGCGGTTTGTTGCTTTAATTTTGGTCACCAGGGTACGTAGTGTTATTGCACTGTACATATGATTACGTTAATGTGAGTTATGGACTGCTTTATTTATACATGAAGATCTATGAAGACATCCGGCGCTCTTCCACGTTGGTTTCTTTCAGATGCCTGATAGTGGCTCACTTACGAAATTAGCTAATAGCACGGTTTTAGTAAAGCACAATACAGCTTGCAACGGACAATGTATTCTTTTATTAAACACTTAAAGGCTGCGGATCCCCACGGAAACAAAAAAAAAAAAATCTCTTCGATGTTGTTAATACTACTGTTGAAATATACTAATTCTACCTTTTTAAAAACTTTTTATCTAATTGCTCACACTTTTGAGTACAGTAGGTTTCTGTGTTTGGAATTAGTTTCTGACAAATACTTTACTATTTACTTCGGTATATTTCTCAGAGCAGAGTTTAGATTCTTGGTCTACTCTTTCTATTAACTTTCCTTGTAACAAATATTTATCTTTGTGGACTACTTTTTTTAGCTTGGTTAACTGTTCACCTACTTCTGATTTTAATTCGTTACTACACGATTCCATCTGAGCTTTTAACTACCTAATTGTGATGTAATATCGTTCTTTAGGCCCTGTTTAATCGCATATTACCGGACTCCATTTGGATCTTCATTTCCTGTTGTAATTCATGATTACCAGCCTGAATTCTGGAAAACATTAACTGGATCCAAAGTGGCACCCTTCATCCCGTCGTTGCTTTCCAATCGATCTCAACAGCATTTCCAACATTATTTGACCTGTCTGTGTTTCTGAATCATTAAACTGAGTTTCGCTATCTGAGACCGCCTTCGGCGCTACCTATATGTTCGCGTCGCCCGCTTCCGTAGCTGCACTTCTGGCAACGGCTTTGAGGCAACTGCTAGATAATTTGAGCATTCCTGACTTAACTTATATACTATAGCCCCTGAAGAGCAATGTTGGAAAGGCGTACTAGCAATCGAGAAGGGACACGGCGCGGTGTAATGCAAGTAGCAGCAGGTATCAGCGACTGGGAGAGTGGGGGGACTCAGAAATCCGTCACGTTCCGCATTCTGTAGCAGCACGCTGCACTGTGATGACGCACCGGTTCCCTTACCGACGGCAGTCGCGGCATGGCATTCTCTTCATTCCACTCGTACTATCCCGTCATCAATGGTCACATCCACTCTCTAGACGCTACTCTCGCAAAAAATTATTACTGTTCTCTCTGGCTGAGTCATTTACGCTATTTGCTTTCCTTACTTTTTGTATACCTTTCAGCACCTACTGAGTTCACTATTTTCACAGAGTATCTTCATTGTTTTCTCAGGTAATGCACCAGACGTGGGAGAACGCATTTTATATGGTTCTAAAAGTGAAAATTTCAACCACACCACAAGTGCATGTAAATAACTTAGGTAAGAAAGCACAAAACAATCCGAAACGCGTTCGTAATCTAGAGTTCGATCAAATTAAATTCCTACACATTACATAGAATGGAGCGAGAAAGGAACGCCGAGAACTTAGAAGTTGACTGTTTGCAATAATCGGTCCATGCACGACAGTGCGTGGTACCAATATGTCCCAAAAAGCCGCACCCAAAAATGTGATTTTTCAGATCTGTTGATCGCAGGGTTAAGGGCCCAACAGTTTGGAGTAGCCCTTCTCCTATGACCATTTGTATACCTATCATAAGAACAGACACAGAGCAGCTATTCTGCAGTAGAGCTTTTAAAAAATTTAAACACTTTCTCCAGCCCAGGAAAACTGAAAAAATCCGTTGATTCCTTTGCACTAGATTTGTTCATCGGGATTCCCTGAGTGTACCCCGAAAAACCGTGATTTTTGAGTATGTAAAGTACCTGTTGAGGGGATATCCATTTCTATGATTTCTACTGAGTGTAGTTCGTCAAAATTTTTACCACATGTTCCTAATATTATATTCCTGGAAACTTCGAAACTTATTTCTGTATCATTACCTGTTTGCGAGATACAGAGCTTCAAACTTAACAGACTTATGGAGAAAACCGGAACAACCGGATTTAGCCGTTTATGCGCCGTGCGTCGGAATTATCTAAGTACCTAACTATAGCAAATGACTGAAATTTTAACTGTACATGGCTTGGACATTCATCTAAGAATGTCTTCTTCGTATTCCAGAATCTGTATCCATTATTATGACACACTCGAAAAACGATTATTTTTGGATACCATATGTGGGGATGACCACTTCTATAAATTCTGTTCCTGGCAAATCGTCGGCATTTTTATCATAATTTCTTAAGATGACTTTTTCGGGAAACCATGAAACTTTTGCGGTATAATAATCCCTTACCGAGATCCAGAGTTTCAAAGTTATCGTACTTTTGCACGTAAAATATGCGCGGAATATCCTCCTGATGCGTAAACGTAATTTTAGCTGACGTAATGAACACATGGCGATGATTCTAGAGTCATTGAAACGGTTTTGAATTCACCAAACTACGTCTTGAATGAGCATTTCCTCACCAATAAAACTGTTATAGGTACTGTCTCTGTACAGTATAATGGGCACTTCACACCAATACAACTAAGCCTAAAGCGTCACTGCAGTGATAAAAAGTGGGCTAACTGGGGTCTTAATATGCTGGTAAAGAAATTAAAATGACTGTCAAAAATCATGTAAAACTAGAAGGACTAATAACATTTTCACTGTTTTAAGATACAAATAATAAGCCGGACATTTTCGATGAACTGTGATCGATAACGAAATATCCAGAAAAGCAAACTATTTTTTGTTAACAAATTATCCATACTTATTTTTTGTATACATGTGTCAAATCGTACAAATGTATCGAAACATATAAACTGTCAAAATTTAACTGACCTATTGAATTCGTTTTATGTAAGCAGCCCATCCTGTTATAGCGGAGAAAAGAAGGGAAACTGAGGAAAAATGCTCCCAACAGAGCACAAATCAGGCGAATCTGATCCTGTTTGAAAGACTGACAGAAATGTGGAGAACTAACTGCCTCAATCCTCACTCCGCCTTCCTCACCAAAACTTTTGACTTACGAAAATATTATCGCTTATTTGTTCTGAAAGGAAGTTGAAGAGAGACAGTGACGGTGGAAGAGAGAGGAGACAGGGAGACAGTGACAGTGACAGAGAAAGAAGAGGTGTGTGTGTGTGTGTGTGTGTGTGTGTGTGTGTGTGTGTGTGAGAGAGAGAGAGAGAGAGAGAGAGAGAGAGAGAGAGAGAGAGAGAGACAGAGACAAATAGAGGCAGAGAGAGAGACAGAGATGCATGAAGACAACAGCACTGGGAACCAAAGAGAGAGGAGATATTGATGGTCAGTGAAGGTGGCACTAAAAGAGAAAATGAGACGGATGGGGATAGAATCAGTGGGAGCAAAGGAGAGAAGAGACAGTGGAAATGGAAAACGCAGATGAGTGGAAATCATACATAGATTTGAGAGTGTCGACCCTTCCAGACTGGCGAACTATAAGAAGTAGGTATAGCGGAGAGCGCATTTTCAACTGAAAGTTTAAGCGCATGGTTGTAGGGAATAGAATATGTTAAAAAACTACGTTGAGGCACCGTGGTATGAGGGAGACGGTGGTAGTGACGAGACAGACAAAAGGAGACAGTGTCGGTGGGAATTACTGTAAATCAACTCTGGAAAAGGGAGGCATTGCGAGAGAGTCATACTGGATGGTTATAATTAAACTTTTCCTATTTAACACGGTATAACACCGAAACTAACTACCGTACGGGTAGAAAACTTAGTAGCATTAATGTCAAGAGTATGGAGAAGAGAAATAATGCGGAATCAGTTCAACTGAGACACTTTTAATGTGCTGTTACGATATATCAAACCATTATATACCGGTACCATAACTGCTACAAAAGGGGCTCATTAAGGCGCCCCTCAACGTCCAGAAGATCTGAAAGCGCAGGATTGCATTCTGCATAGCCTTCGGTATGCTGGCTACCTCTCTTTATATGCTGCGATTCAGATCAGCACATATGTGAATGTTTGCCTGGTAAACCATGACCTTCAGGTAGCACCACAACCAGAAACCACACGGAGTGAGATTAGGTGATCGTGCTGGCCGATTATTTGGAAACTATCGGCTGATAATTCTATCATTTACAAATGTGTTTCGGAGAAGCAGGTGAAGACGAGAGATGTGCGATGGGGCCCCATCTTGCAGTTCAATGCATATTTCTCCTGTAGGGCTGGTAAGACATGCTGGCGAAGCATATCGCAGTAGTCCTGGCCAGTGATACTGCACGTCTTTGGTCCTTGAAAGCCAACCTGTTTAAAAAAGAATGGACCAATGATGAACGTAGCCGTGAAGCCACACCATAAGGTGACACGTTCACCATGAAGAGGAAGACAGTGATTGGAGATGAACAGCCCCACACTCGGCAATTCTGTGTGTTCAGCTCACCCGTCAGAAAAAAATAATCTTCGTCTGTCCATATTATGGATCAGGTCCAGCCCTCGTCAACTTCAATCCTTGTGAGAAAGTGAAGAGCGAAGTCAACACGTAGTTGTGCGTCCTGTGGTGCAAGCTGCTGTACGATGTGGACCTTGTACGGATATCATTTGAAAATGTTTCGAAGCACCTTTCGTACAGTGGACCGCGGGATGTTCAACTGCCGTGACACAGCACGCGCTCTGCCTGACGATCGGGAATTGCGCGCAGCGTTGTCTGCCATAGCGACAACGATTTCATCAACCACCGGTGGTGCAACCGGTCATCGGCCTCTTCCGAGAGCGACACATTCTCCTTCAGTTGATTCGAACTACTTCTTCATGCTCTCCAAAGCAGGTGGAGAAAGAGGACCCTTCCGTAATCCTTTCGGGCCGGCGATATCCTCGAAGTGCAGCATTACTGTTGTTTTCATAATAGAGCTTCACCAATAATGCCGTGTTCCTTTTGTCCAAGCTCATGTTGACAAGTCAACAAGTGCACTGCGACTGGTCAGGTATGTGAGACTATGAATCACGATGACTGATGACGTCACATGGTGGCCATAGTTGGAACTGGACGGTGACGCTGTGATGCATGGAAATCATGCACCCCATACTCTCGACATTAAGGGTACCAAGTCTGGTATTCGCACGATAATTAGTTTCCGTTTTGTAACGTGTCAAATATTGAAAGTTTAATTACAACTACCAAGTATATAGACAATGGCAGTGAGAGGGAGATGACTGGGTGAAAAGGCTTAGAATCTTCTGTGTTGAAAGAGCTCGAGTACGTTCGCACGCCAAAACTTTTTGTGAGGCAGGCAGGATGAGTATTAATACAGCTGGTTCTCTACTTTTCTGTCAGAGTATTTTAAAGAGGAAAGTATTACCTTTGTTGTACTCCAAAAGGAGCATTTTTCCGCTGGTCAAGTATATTAAAAAATTTATTATTACACGTGCACAAACTTGTTTATCTAGCACATATATTTTTGTTACTTTATTCAACACCTGCACAGTTCAGAAACCAAACCTCTTCAACTCTCCATTATCAGTAAATTTCTGTTCTGTGACAAATTGTTCTAATAATTCAAAGTGCAATTTCGCTAGCCTAAAAGTGGAAGGCTTTTATACTCAACTCGCTACGTGGATTTAGAATATGAGCGACGCACAAAACACACTAGACCGAAACGAAAGAGCCTATCAGTTCTTTGCAGATCATGTAAACGTTCAATCCCTAACAGTTCCATAAAAGAGCTATCTGAAAATATCTCTTTCTCACTCAAAGGATGTCCATACACCGCCATTCGAGGCCCTCGTTTACGATTGTAGTTAACACAACGACGCAATATATCGTGAAGGCCAGCACTTACATCTGTGATGCAGACATACTCTGACATAAGACACCGAGCGAATGAAGCCACGAGGCAGTTCCAGAGTTACTTATATGCTTGCGATTCTGTCAGGAGCGGACGGCGAAACCCAGCAGTCGTTTCAACATAGCCAGAGCTCCTTCAACCGTGCTCCGAAAGTGCACTATTATAAAACTAAATTACTAATAACTTTCCCAGTTTTAACTATGTCGACTCTTCAATTTTTTTCTCTAGTAGCTAGAGTTTTTGTGCTTGGAAATAAAAAAAAATTGCATATTTTCATAGTGTAGAAATTGTTAGTGACATTTAATGAAAAATAATTGCCGTTTCCATTAATTAACATGTATGAGTCTACTACATTTATCTCAAGGTGTCATTTGCAAGAATCTCTATTGATATTTAAATATTGTTGCAAGTAAGGGCCTTAAAATAATAACTAAAAATAGCCATAATATTCTGAAATAAGAACCGGACCTTTTGTTGATAATTCATAGTATACACGGTTTCCATTTCTTACTGCCATTGGATAAAAACAATGATAAGCAGCAGATAAGGCACTGCCCTTGGCCGTGCGGTTCTATGGGATACAGTCTTGGAGCCGCGTTACCGCTACGGTCGCAGGTTCGCATCCTGCCTCGGGCATGGATGTGTATGATGTCCTTAGGTTAGTTAGGTTTAAGTAGTTCTAAGTTCTAGGGGACTGAGGACCACAACAGTTAAGTCCCTTACTGCTCAGAGCCATTTTGAACCACTGCCCTTAAATTCGAAAGGACCAGTGTTCAAAGTCCAGTGCAGCAATTCAGACCCAGGGTTTCTATTGTCTTGCCCAGCTGTTTGAAATAAAAGGTAGAATTTGTTTTCTCTTTCCCCTTTTATGTATGGGACGAGCTTGTGCTCACTTATAATGAAGTCGTTGTCGACATATGATAAACACGGACAATTACAGCATATTTTATAGAAATAAAAACAGCTTTGCCGTTAATGTGTTACGTTTAAATCTTACTGTATAACGTTATCTATTAATCGGCGAATGCGATGTTATGTATTTCAGTTCCCAAAATGTACTTACATTCTCAGTAATTTCCCTATATCCATCTTAGCCTTTCTTTTAGGTCTTGTTTTAAAACGCACCAGTTTCAAATGATTGCGTTTTGCTGCCTATATCTCTTTCTCAACGCTTTGTTGATATCACTTTTACCTGTCCCAAAATTCCATGAAATTTTCGAAGTATATCTCTTAACCGATAGTTCTATGGTGATGTCCCACCAACACGAAAGTCTCATTTTTAAACAGAAGTCGAATTATCAGCATTTCAATTAGCAACTGGGATGTAATGGGGTTCACATTTCAGACACTTCATTGCTTTTAGTTGTCTGTCACTTACTTCGATCCGTCAAACTTTTGGCAGCAATGACACAGAAATATCCAAAAGCTGAATAAAGATATGAGAAAGTATCGTCCTAACTGGGTTTCGAAAGGACTATTTATTCATTTGACGAGTAACTGAATGAGAGATAACTGATGCGTTGGATGAAGAGTGAGTGTGTGTGTGTGTGTGTGTGTGTGTGTGTGTGTGTGTGTGTGTGTGTAGCGGGAGGGGGAGGGATGGGAGGGTTGGTGGTTTGCTTGAGGGAAAGAAAGAGAAAGGGAGAGAGAGACAGAGACATAGGGACAGTGTATAGGATAACTTGGCGGGCCATGTGATTGGGAAGTTGGCACTGGTAGTCGACATGATAGTCTAACACAGGACCGGTAACACATAATTTTATTACATATTTGACTGTGGCCATGTTGGTGGTGCTAGATGTATGGGGCAGTCTGTCTGAGGTCGCACCAGTGCTGGGTTATCCACGCCATAAAAAAAATGGTTCAAATGGCTCTGAGCACTATGGGACTCAACTGCTGTGGTCATCAGTCCCCTAGAACTTAGAACTACTTAAACCTAACTAACCTAAGGACATCACACACATCCATGCCCGAGGAAGGATTCGAACCTGCGACCGTAGCAGCCGCACGGTCCCGGACTGCGCGCCTAGAACCGCGAGACCACCGCGGCCGGCTTATCCACGCCATAGTTCCGAAGATGTACCATTAGTACCTCGATTTGGAATAGATCACCAACATTAAAATCAATATGCAATAACATGTGGATGGCTAGAGTTCAAGTCGATTATCACTTATCGTAATAATAGACAAAATGAGAACTGTGCTGTATGTCATTAGTCTTATCCTTTCTAAGAACCGTGTGACAGGTAGGTAAAACTACCACCTCTCTATAGGACACAGTAGCCATCGCCACTTATACTTTTACTCACAACATGTCACCTTACACATTGAAGGCATCCCATTATCGGATACTCGAAGCATGGAAAATGTGCGCCTACACTGACAGGTCACAGTACACGTTGCTAAACTTTCTTGACGAGCAAAAATATCTTAAAAGATAAACTAACTTCTCAACAGTGTGACGTCCTGGAGATATTCTCATGTGTCTGCTTTTCATATCCTTTGAAATAGATCACTTTATATAAATGTGCTTCCAGTTAGTCGACGCACGTCGCCATTGCTCCAGAAAGTGTCAGAATGACGTAGGGAACACGACGCCGATAGATGGCTATTACAATGCCACCTTATGCCATTTAACCTGCTCCACGATCACGTGGCATAACTTTCAGCCGGCCGGTGTGGCCGAGCGGTTCTAGGCGCTTCAGTCTGGAACCGCGCGACCGCTACGGTCGCAGGTTCGAATCCTGCCTTGGGCATGGATGTGTGTGATGTCCTTAGGTTAGTTAGGTTTAAGTAGTTATACGTTCTAGGGGACTGATGACCTCAGAAGTTAAGTCTCATAGTGCTCAGAGCCACTTTTTGTCTATTGGAGAAATCCTAAGTATTAATTACAATAGTTCGTCGTCTATTTTCGTAACGTTCAGTTGTTGCCAGACTGCATATCGGTTCAGATTTGTGAGTACGCGATTGTAGCGACTGAATCCGTAACATTTTAAACAAGCAGCTCGTAGAGCGACAGCACGGTTAAGAGGCTGACAAGCTGCAATTGGTCCATCGTTGCATACAGGCGTGAAGAAACGGGGGAGAGTTGAATCAGGAAGTTACTCCGCTTCAATTGTTTACTGCAGCTAAAAGATTGTACACAGGAGTATAGACAAGTGTTTATATGTACAATGAAACTACACTGATTAAATAAGTCCATGTAAAAGGTTGAAAAACGCTTTACAAAACTCGCATATCTGTGAATGTGTGTAGGCTTTAATTCAAATGGAGCAAGCAACAAAAGAATAATGTTTATGAAATAAAAATAAAATTTTAATGTTCAAAAATGGTTCAAATGGCTCTGAGCACTATGCGACTTAACTTCTGAGGTCATCAGTCCCCTAGAACTTAGGACTACTTAAACCTAACTAACCTAAGGACATCACACACATCCATGCCCGAGGCAGGATTCGAACCTGCGACCGTAGCGGTGCGCGGTTCCAAACTGTAGCGCCTAGAACCGGTCGGACACCCCGGCCGGCTTCAATAGACAAATCGTGATCTCCTGTATAGAATGGAGTAGGCTTTGATTCCAATAAACATGTGATTCAAGGATATCGTAAAACAGTAGATTAGCCGCACGATGTGTCTCCTGTGTTTGTAATTACGTTCAGAGTGTTGTTCCTTGGTGTAGCACAAAATTTTGTACCGCAGGAAGAGACTTCTATCTTGATTTCACAGAGTGCAGCCCTCAGTCACAGTGAAACAGACCTACAATGCAGGTTGAGCGTTTCTGAGTGCATTATACACACCTGTGACCGTAGCAGTCGTGCGTCTCCAGACTGTAATGCCTAGAACCGCTCGTCCACCCCGGCCGGCAATTTTAATGTCATACAAAAATAAAACAATAACCAAATGAAGACAGTCTGTTAGAATGTGCTCTTAATTGCACATGCTTCAAATTAATCTGATGTCGAGTCACATTCTCCACCGTGTTTTACATAGCATGAATTGATACTTCCCTGGATACTCTGCGTCACGCTGTCAACAAGGTGGAGGAGGCGTTGCTGGTTCATCCTATTCAGAGGGCAAACTAAGGATATGCGCAATGATAGGAGATTTCCTAGAACAATGTACTCGATGTTCCAACACACGGCAAACATGCTCATTTGGGTTCTAACCAGCACATAACACAGGTCATTCCATTTGGTTGAATCTGGCTTTTGAAGAGAGAGGCACGGTGTGCTCGCACTTTATTAACTTAGAGACAAAGTCACTGACAAAATTTCGACTGCAGCCCTGGAGAAAAGATTGTAGGATCCTTTATCGATCCTGTACAGCACTCAAAATTATCCTCGGTAGTGACCACAGGCATCTGACAACCATTCACAACTCTGGCTCAAAATAGGACTGAGCAACAGCCCTGCATATCCCATGGAAACGCATGCTTGAGACATGCCTTGCTACCAGTTAGCCTCCCCACTCACGTAACATATGCATTGTTACTTGATAGACCCCATACTATTGAAAAATGTGTGTTGCTACTTGATAGCCTTCACATTCGCATTAGATATGCATTGCCACCAATTAGCCTCCACACTCACATTAGACATGCATAGCTACCTAACACACTCCATAGTCACATAAGACTTACATTGCTCCCTGATAGCCTCCACACTCACATAAGATGTTCATTGATATCTGATAGCCTCCACAGTCACATAAGATATGAATGTCTACCTGATACCTTCCTCACTGACAAAAGGCATCCATTGCTACCTGACAGCCCCCATACTCATGTAAGATGTGCACTGCTATGTGATAGCCTCCACACTCAGATAAGAAGTGGATAGCCACCTGATAGCCTCCACAGTCCACACCCACATAAGACATGCATTGCTACCTGATAGTCGCTAGTCGAGAAATATATTACCGACCCTAGTAGATAAATTAAATTATTCCCTTAACGTCCATCGTTTGTACCGCTCTAACTTCCGATATAATGTCTAAACGAAATGTGAGGTAATATCTCTCATGGTATTTGCTGATGTGATGTAACACAGATTCTATAAAAATAGGTCATCAAAAGTTGAAATTGTACTGCAACTTTTTTCTGCAATTGAAGAGGGATATTGTCATTCCGAAAACAAACCTACGCATTCATAGCAGATGAATCACAGATTTCAATTTGCATATTCGGAATAACTTGCACCAGAATCTGATTTGTTTAACCCATTTTTACCCATCATCGGGCCTCAGAGGCTTGCCCGTGATGTTCAGTATTTTTTCTGTCAGTAACTATCCACTTTCTTTTAATGAAATTTTATGAGTTTTCCTAATGTGTCAAATTGGTCATAATTTTGTGAAAAAACTAAAACAATTTACCTATGGCTTTGTGTCAGTGTGTTGGTGCATGTGTCCTCCCTTAGGGGTCTCGCAGGCCCGGGCAGTTAGAAGCAATTTTTCAACAACCAGATGCGCAGCGCCTGTTTCGCCATTTGTCACTGTGGACTCACGCTCTTATTCTCTCAGTGTTCAACATTCCTCCTTGTAATAAGCACATGTTTATTTTGGGGCATTGTTTCATAGCAGTTGTCTGTTGTACAAACTGAAAATGTTAAGGGGGACTATCGGATAAGGAGATAAATGAATTCTTGAAGCAGTTCTCTGATTCTGAAAACCCACCTAGAGAATCTTCCAGTGATGATGATAATGAGGTAGATGTCACTGCAGACTCAGAATTACACGAAGATGACGATCATGAAGAGTCCATTTACGAAGATGGAGGATAACAATTTATTCCAAATTCTGTTGAGTATGACGTATTGTTTTCTCGTAATGGGAATCAAATATGGACTACAGCTCATCAAGCTGGAATTTCTGGTAGGAGGATCAAAACGGATGTCTTGAAAGAAGGCCAGGAATCTACAAATTATTCGATTACGAACCGTTGTTCTTTCGTGTACCCCTCATTGATGAAAATTCTGTATGTTGAGCTACAAGGAAGGTTCAATACCTTACCAGGACTGGATGGATATACACTCCTGGAAATGGAAAAAAGAACACATTGACACCGGTGTGTCAGACCCACCATACTTGCTCCGGACATTGCGAGAGGGCTGTACAAGCAATGATCACACGCACGGCATAGCGGACACACCAGGAACCGCGGTGTTGGCCATCGAATGGCGCTAGCTGCGCAGCATTTGTGCACCGCCGCCGTCAGTGTCAGCCAGTTTGCCGTGGCATACGGAGCTCCATCGCAGTCTTTAACACTGGTAGCATGCCGCGACAGCGTGGACGTGAACCGTATGTGCAGTTGACGGACTTTGAGCGAGGGCGTATAGTGGGCATGCGGGAGGCCGGGTGGACGTACCGCCGAATTGCTCAACACGTGAGTCGTGAGGTCTCCACAGTACATCGATGTTGTCGCCAGTGGTCGGCGGAAGGTGCACGTGCCCGTCGACCTGGGACCGGACCGCAGCGACGCACGGATGCACGCCAAGACCGTAGGATCGTACGCAGTGCCGTAGGGGACCGCACCGCCACTTCCCAGCAAATTAGGGACACTGTTGCTCCTGGGGTATCGGCGAGGACCATTCGCAACCGTCTCCATGAAACTGGGCTACGGTCCCGCACACCGTTAGGCCGTCTTCCGCTCACGCCCCAACATCGTGCAGCCCGCCTCCAGTGGTGTCGCGACAGGCGTGAATGGAGGGACGAATGGAGAGGTGTCGTCTTCAGCGATGAGAGTCTCTTCTGCCTTGGTGCCAATGATGGTCGTATGCGTGTTTGGCGCCGTGCAGGAGAGCGCCACAATCAGGACTGCATACGACCGAGGCACACAGGGCCAATACCCGGCATCATGGTGTGGGGAGCGATCTCCTACACTGGTCGTACACCTCTGGTGATCGTCGAGGGGACACTAAATAGTGCACGGTACATCCAAACCGTCATCGAACCCATCGTTCTACCATTCCTAGACGGGCAAGGGAACTTGCTGTTCGAACAGGACAATGCACGTCCGCATGTATCCCGTGCCACCCAACGTGTTCTAGAAGGTGTAAGTCAACTACCCTGGCCAGCAAGATCTCCGGATCTGTCCCCCATTGAGCATGTTTGGGACTGGATGAAGCGTCGTCTCACGCGGTCTGCACGTCCAGCACGAACGCTGGTCCAACTGAGGCGGCAGGTGGAAATGGCATGGCAAGCCGTTCCACATGACTACATCCAGCATCTCTACGATCGTCTCCATGGGAGAATAGCAGCCTGCATTGCTGCGAAAGGTGGATATACACTGTACTAGTGCCGACATTGTGCATGCTCTGTTGCCTGTGTCTATGTGCCTGTGGTTTTGTCAGTGTGATCATGTGATGTATCTGACCCCAGGAATGTGTCAATAAAGTTTCCCCTTCCTGGGACAATGAATTCACGGTGTTCTTATTTCAATTTCCAGGAGTGTAGATGTGCATGAAATGAAAATGTTTTTTGGTGTTCTGATCCCGACTGGGATTGACAAGTGAGAAGACATCAGACAGCTTTTAAGTGCTGAGAACGGCCGACCGCTGTTCAATAAAATTATGTCTCTCACCTGCTTCGATGCTATTCTGAGGGTTTTGCTCTTCGAAAATGCAACATCACGAAGTGAACGTAAGTCAAGTGACAAATTGGAAACAATCGGACAAGTTTTTGAGAACTGGGAAATTATTCTTAGGAATGCCTACAGTCCAGGATGGTGGAGACCGTGGATGAACAGTTAGTCACAGTTCGATGTCGCTGCCCATTTCGACAATACATCCTATCAAAACCTGGTAGATACGAATTAAAGTTCTGACAGTTTCTGACATTGCAACAAGGTAATGATGGTAGATGAAATTGTATTTCGTGAACGAGGAAGAATCCAGAGCTGTGGGACTTTGAGAGAATCTTGTGAAAACTCTCGTGATAGAATTTGAAAAGTCTGGACGTTATATCACTTGTTATAATTTTTTTTAAATCTCTCGATTCAGCTCATTATTTGTTGTCAAAAGATCTGACACAAGTCAGTATTGTACGAAAAACACTGGTGAACAACCTGCCGACTGTATTACACGTAAAGCACGTGAAATATACTGTACGTTATTTGCTTTTCAACTAGATGTAATGATAGTCTCTTATGTTCGTAAGAAAAAGAAAGTTGTTATCGACCTTAGCTATCTTCGTGACCAACCAACGGTGTTATCGCCACAAGTTCAACTTCTGAGGTCATCAGTCCCCTAGAACGTAGAACTACTTAAACCTAACTAACCTAAGGACATCACACAACACGCAGTCATCACGAGGCAGAGAAAATCCCTGACCCCGCCGGGAATCGAACCCGGTGAACCTGGGCGTGGGAAGCGAGAACGCTACCGCACGACCACGAGCTGCGGACTATCGCCACACGTAAAGAGGTCTGAAACGATAATGACACGCAGTGCCACAAAGAGCAGCGTAGACAACGTCGACCAGAAAACGCTAAACTTGTGAAGAAAACGCAATGCTCTGGCCATTGGTGGTTATCGTCAACATGAACGATGTAAGTGTTATGAATGCATACATAATTTGGATGATGCAGACTACCAGTTAAAAATTGAGACATCTTCAGTTTGATATAGCAACTAGCAAGAGTAAGGAAATCAATGAATCCGTTAGTAGGACGGGATACAGGAAGGTCTGTGAAACCACCAGCTATGAAAAAGAGAAGGTGTGCGTATTTTGTAGAGAAGAAATGTAGAAAAAAATCAGACTACATGTTATAAGTGCACCAAACCTGTATTCGCGAAAGACTCTGCTATTGTCTGTAGACCCTGCAGAAATTTGCAATAAGAATAAAAGAAAACAGTAATTTATAAAAACTTTGTTTTCTTGAATGCAAATTTTAGATAAATAAAACTATTTTAAAAGTATTTACACTTCAAAAGTCGTTCACATCATAAATACTCAAAACAGTGTCAATTTATCTCAATTTAAACAACACGGGCCTGAGAAGCCGACTGATAGGCAACGCTATACAGATTTCCTGGTAAGCATAGCTTGAATCTCCTAACAGAAAGTGGAATAGATGTTGTAATGCCGAGCAGGCACAACGCCTTTTGGTTGAAGCTACGTGTTGTGGCAACAAGTGGAACTGAGAACTGAATGCGCTATTACAAGTCTTGCTAACTCAGGTAAGAGAACTACACTTCATCTTGTCTCATCATTTACAGGCGTCTGCACCAGTGGTAGTTATTTAAACTTCCAGTTAAAATGTGAGTGACACACGAGAATGGCTAAAAGTAAATTCGCGACAAAAATTATGAAACACAAGTACGAGAACAATGAGCATACTGGGTCATAAGAGGTGAGCAATGGACATTCAGAGCACTGGGAGGAACGCAGTGGGCACTTTGGATTATTTCCCTCTGCAGCCTGAATATCATCACCCCATATATTTATAGTAAGTATAACGATTAAAATATACTATCATACAAAACTGTAAATTGTTCCTTAATGCACTTAGCCACACGTCATTTATTTAAATTTATGCAACATTATATGTATCATATGAACACATGCTTGACTTTGAGCACTTTAATAAGTTTTACGTGTAATTGTATTATCTTTTATTATTTTAGGGACACTGGGACTGTGAGAGACTATCGTATCCCCGAAAACTGCCCCCTTTAAAACGAAAAGAAAATAGAGGAAGAAGAAAGAGCTACTTTTCATCCTGCCATACAAGAGGGAAATTGTCTGTTTCCATGTAAATTGCTATTAAACATATTCTCAGAAGTCAAAGAAACACACAAAGTTGCTCGACATTCCATGCTGACAGAATGCAACAAGCACATGGGTGTAACTAATGGAAATAATCAAAATGAGAATCAGTATAAGATAAATATCTATAAAAGGAAATGGTAATGGGTCGTTTGCAGTTGTCTGTTGGGTGTCACTTTTCAGAATGCCTGAATACTATACTGCAAAAGTGGAAATACAATCTTTCATGTAAATTTTCGAAGACAAATCGTGCAAGTACCCTGGAGGTATGGGGCTCCAAAACGAGCTGGGTGACCCCTACTCACCAGTACGATAGAAATGAGCTCTGGTTTGATGGAATGACATGAATGATTTTCAAAAGGGAGACGATATGCTGGAATAAACTGTAAGACAACAGCACATATCCAGTCCATGAAATGAAGTGCGTGACTCTGTGCTAATGATTTGCTGCTCATTGTACTAAGTAATTTGTTACTTTTGTTTTCAATTTGTAATATTTGCTTGTGTTTAATTTATTTCTTGCTGTACACACATTTAAACTTTTTCATATAAATGTATGTTTTGCTGTCAATAGCACTTGGTGTTAGATGTATGGCACAGTATATTATATTACAACTCGAAAGGTAAAAATTACTTTTGAACTATAAATACTTCCTTTTTAATAAAACAAAAAAGGTAAAAGTAATACGTGTAAGAAAAATAACAAAAAATTATTGTGGCACTAATTTATTTACTTTACATGAATGTAATTTGGAATCAGGTGATACTGATTACACTTTTTATTCAATTTCAAACAATTTCTTGCCCTGTGGAGTTGAATGAGTGTCTTCTTTTATGTAGTGCAGATCTGCGCCGGAAGTATCTTATAGGCAGTAATAAAATTATGAATTTTTTTAACCATTCTTCCTGAGTTCCTACTTCGATTATGTTTATTATGTAGAACAAAAAGTTATACGTCCCGGTGTAATATAGTCCCTATTAGGCCAAAAAACGGAATAGTGAAATTTAGTACGTCGACGTCATATTTTCCGACACTTTAGCACGAAAAATTGCATTTTGGAAAGATCCTTAATGCCTTGTCTCACTGAAACTGCACATTTTCGTAATACGCATATATAACTACGATAACCATCAATTAAAGTGTATGTCTGTGTGTGTGTGTGTGTGTGTGTGTGTGTGTGTGTGTTTGTGTTTGTGTTTGTGTGATTGGACACTCAGAACAACTGAATCTCTAAACCTGTTATGTGGTTTTCGACAAATCAACACGTATTTAAATGCACACTAGCTTCTGTATCCATTAGAACAACGTAAAAGCTTTCTCCAACATCGCTGTTTATTGTGAATGAACCTTCAGATGAGTGTTAGTTAGACTGTGAGGTTAGAGCGCTGCAGGTGTTTATGCTTTTTTTTTTTGTATTGTAATTTTTACTACTATTGGCAGCTGTAGAAGAATTACGATTTCGAATACATCTTCTAGCGTGAAAGTCGGGAATAAAAGGTATCAATAACATCCCAAATTAATGTTTAGCCTTTAATATTGGCAATGATCTGGTCCTTTAGACGATAGTAAGCATAAGTGGGATTACTGTACTTGCACGTCAGTCCGCGAAAGAGCTGGAAAAGCCGGTGACTGTAGTGTCACATGAGATTATGTATCTGACTCCGTGGCCGAGGTCGCTACGTCCTGGTTACAGCGTGGTGCTTGACCTGAAGGCCACCGGATCGATTTCTCTTGGTGGAGAGAATTTTCGCCAACCGAATTTGGTCGGAACAGGAGCGGACGGGTCCGCAGGTCATGAATTAATCCGTTCCCCAACCGTATTGACCTTTACAGAGAGCCGTAGGTTACTGTTAATTGTTGACGCAACCGTCTATTTCCTTAGTGTAACTTCCCTGATGTGCAAAAACGAAAGCCTTTACGTGTGACACATATCCTGTAAGTTGATAAATTTTCTGCTTGAGATTCTCTTAGAAGTGAACGTACTCTTAGCTGTCCGTGGCATTTTATTCATTTAATAATATAAAGATATAAGTTATATATATCAGTGCACTAAAGATAATTTGAAATTCATATCTGACGTCACACATTTTGAACATTATCGGCGAATTAATCTGTTTAGTAATTAGTTCAGAAACCAGATTTCTGTGAAATATTACCACAGAAAAAAGTGCTTCTTTTATTTCCTCTTTCAGTATGCATACGTTGTAAAAACATTCATGTCAAAGTATTCTCTCTCCCGGCTACTTCGCGAATAATCCTTACAAAAGTGATACATCTTTATTGGGATTGAGACTAGTCATTCAAACCTAACTACTGTATATCACTCGCATTTCGTTTAGGAAGAATAAATAAGGAACTCATTTATCGCTAACTGCTGTAAGGGCTTACCTAAATACAATGAAATTCCACCGTCACGTTCAATGAATTTCATGGTAGCGAAACTGCCGTTAGAGTGACCGCTTCATTCTTATGAGCATTATTTATGTTTAGCCACGTTAATTCAGAATATTTCTTGCTACTGAGCGTCGCTTATCTGTAATTTTGATTTTAGATAATCATTAAGAACTAGCATTATTCTCTAATTCGTCCATTCATGCCATCAGAGCAGGCGACATCACAAGTGGGCACTTTACCTGTGTGGGAAATGAAAAACTGAATAGGCGCACAAACGTCCTAGTATTAATTGTTGATTTACATTTCTAAAGTGTCTTTCAAACGCACAAACGACTCTCTTTTATTGCAAACGAATTCAAGATATTAGTTACAAGATTATTTAAGCGCATCTAAAACTTTATGTGATGACCCGAATATTAGCCTTAGGACCGATTGAAGAGCTACAATAAGTACGTTCGAATATTTACTAAGTAGTGACTTTTAAACATCAATTCACCGATTTGTTACAAGGCGTGATCCAGTTTATACGGTGACTCGTGATCAAATAATATCAACGATGTACTCCACATCATCAGTGGGAATCAGACGTTTCCACTTTAAAAATGGTTTCACCCTCTACCATTTGTCGGGAACAATTTACTGCTCACAGCTTGATTGAAACAAAATTAGTAAAAGCTTACGCCTAAAATCTCCTTTAATATTTTAAAATGCTGAAACAAAAGCCGGGAAACAGATCGATCTGAGTAGTTAAAGTTCGCAAAAAACAGAAACAATACATATCTTGATACTAGTGCTGTAAACACAAAAAATTGGTAGGGAATAAATCAGAATGTGTTGTGTAATAATACAGAAATTTCATAACTAATAAATGAAGAGAAATATATGTAAGTAAACTGAGCAAAAGAATTAGCTGTACACAGATTATTAAACACCTTTTGCTTAGTGTATCGTCAGAACTACAAGATTCATAAACGTGTTTATACGTTTTTGGGTCGCTTTGAAGGCTGAGGTGAATTTATTTAACATACTTCATCAAAAGGTTACTTATTGGTGGCCACTGGCACTGATATTATTTAGTGTTCCGAGAAATTCACTGTAGTAAAACGAAGAGCGCTATGTCTGAACAAAAATATTCAAAACCAAAAAAATTTTTACAGCGGTCGAACATAACATCTATAGTGTTCTCTACATATTAGCGACAGACATAGACGAAGCTCTAATTGCAAAATAGGAACATGTGCACCACAAATACAATACGCTAAAATTATTTAAGAGGTAATAATCAAAACAAACAAGGTATTTTATATTTTCATAGAAGTATGGCACCAGATAATAATGCAAGAATAAATCGATTTTCGGCATGCAGTAGTCAGGTTAGATTCTTTTCATTCTAGCGTACAGCATCCCACGGCCAATGCCAGTATTAGACTTCAGAGACTCTTAACCACCGCTCCTGTTTATTAGTCATTATGAGTACACATTGTCCCATTCATAACAATCGCATGTACACCATAGCCTTGCCAATATTCTTCGATTTTATTTGTAGACAGAAATAAATAAGTTTTTTTCTAGACGTACAACAAGTAGGGCTTCTGGAACACAGTTCAGTTTGTATTAGGCTCCTCTGCTTATTGCAATGACACTGTACTGTTAGGCATAGACTACCAGTTATTGCATAAACACGATATGCTATGGGAAGTGGAGACCGATTATCGCAGCTGCAATGTGAAACAGAGCTGTGATTTAATTTCTCAAACCAATGATGATCATGATAAGGTTCCATACTCCGAGGGGCGTAGGGGACGATTCGGGAGACCCGCACCGCCGTACTAGGCAAGGTCTAGGTAGTTTGAAATTGCCTCTTTCCGACCGTAATGGGGATGAATGATGATGATGAAAACGACACAACACCGAGTCATATCGAGGCAGGAAAACTCCCTGACCCCTCTGGGAATCGAACCCGGGATCCCGTGCGCGGGAAGCGAGAACGCTACCGCAAGACCATGAGCTGCGGACTCCTAAAACCAACACTGTGTTCTAATATGGGTCCATATACTGTAATTTACGGCGTAGTCTGTAGCTAAACGAAGTTTTCTGCTTTTTTATGTCTTAGAAAACATGGGCTATTACTTGAAAACTTCGCCTTTTTCATGTTAAATACCACCGTGCCTGTTTAAGTAATAATTTCGTAATGGTAATGATTCTCTAGACTCATCTAATATAGTAGATAAGAGTACAGTTTAAGAAGACTGTCTATTAGGAACAAGTGCAAGTATAATTAAAGTTAAACAGAGATCAAGAAGCCGTACACAATCATGGAACAAACACATTTTCTGAAAATACTACATCACTTATATTTTAAAGCAATTTACTCACTCTGCGAAATTATCGGTATCTGTGGCGAATAACCGCACTTTCTTTTTTCTTTGATTTAGGATTAATTATTGTTATGCTAGAGGTACATTACCCTTCACTTATTAATATAACTTAAAATTAATGCTGATAATGTTTCTTCAGTATAATTAATAATTTTGATCAAATAATCTGCTGCGCTTTCACAGCTTTTTAAGACGTTACTTGTAAACGCCCTTAATCCAGCAATGCGGGTAGTGGCTTTCAGCCAGGACCTAACGTCGTCAGTCTATTCATAATTTTTTAGAATTCTCTCTGTTCTGTCACCCAGCTTTGGGTACTACTTCTTCCTCTTGTTTCCTTCAAGATTTATTTCCCACTTCACGTACATGCAGTTTGTGAGCTCCGCTACTTTCTTCAAGCATTCCACCAAGTATCTCTCTCTAGGGTGATCGGTTTCCAGTAATATTATTTATTTTGTTGTGCCAACCTTCAACAGCATTCGTTGTTCGGTGCCTGTTTACGTAACAGTTCAACATTGCGATGGGAATACGAGTATCGTCGTTCTGTAGCTAGGTGTCCACAAAGCAGTCAAAAAATTGAGAGACACTCTCGTTATCAGCAGCTAGCGTATGAATCTCGACCCAGCCATTACTCATGTCATCCGGTTTTACAAATGGTAAAGCTTCACATATGCTAACGTGAAGTCTTAAATCTTCATTCTGACAGTGCTCTTCCGTTACATCGAGATCTTGAATTTTTATTCATTAACATCTTCTTCATATGGAAATAACACCCACATATTTTGTTTTAGGGATAAAATTAACGAAGGGCAAATATCTCAGTAGCCTCATAATCGACATTCACTTTTCTTACTCGCCACTGATGAACTACCTGTTTAATCAGATGAAACAGGTGAAGATAGATGTCTTTCTTTTACTAGGGAGCAGGGTGTATACGACAGGAAGAATTTTTATTTTGTTACTCGGGAGTCCTAAGTGTAGATTTGTGAAAACTGCTTGCTGAAGCTCTTAAATGTTCCATATATAAAAGCACAGGAAGACTTTTCAAGCTTTCTTTTTCTTTGCTTCCACTAAAAGCTATTATATTGTTCTCTAATCTATCGTCTTATTGAAGAAAACTACTGCCCTCACTCATTTTTAAGAGATCATTCCGAAATGAAATGAAACGATCGTATGGCATTGTTGGCCGGGAGGCCCCATGCGGGGAAATTCGGCCGCCGTATTGCAAGGCCTTTTTAGCTGATGCCACATCGGCGACTTGCGCGTCAATGATGATGAAATGATGACGAAGAACACGAACACCCAGTCATCATGAGGCAGAGAAATGCCCCGACCAAGCCGGGAATCGAACACGGGACCCCGTGAACGGGAAGCGAGAACGCTACCACAAGACCACTGGCTGCGGACATCTTTCCGAAATCTATTTCAATACAGTTTTTATTCCAATGCTGGTGCCCCCGCGCTTGATTCCGCTGATAACGTTAGGTTCTCTTCGTATTTTTGACTGAAGTATTAAAGTAGCAAAATCTAAACCTGTATCATGAACAGTCCGCATTTCATCCACGTACGCCGGCCGGAGTGGCCGAGCAGTTCTAGGCGCTACAGTCTGGAACCGCGCGACCGCTACAGTCGCGGGTTCGAATCCTGCCTTTCGCGTGGATGTGTGTGATGTCCTTAGGTTAGTTAGGTTTAAGTATTTCTATGTTCTAGGGGACTGATGAGCTCAGAAGTTAAGTCCCATAGTGCTCAGAGCCATCATCATCCAGTTTCTTCTCGAGTCCTCTTGTTCACCGTCTATATTTGCTTCCTCACTTCTAGAGCTGCTTCGTTAGCTGGTCCAAAGTGATGTTCTAATGCAAAACACTTCTCTGTTCTTCGACTGCACCTCCCCCTTGCAATGATAGAACTTTTCGCTTAAGCACACCCACCTAACAACGCCTCCTATAGATTCCCTAAATTTACGATACGCGTAACAGCTGTAATGAGCAGAGACTTATAACAACTTGTATACCGATAGTCACATGAGAAACTTTACGTGGGGGGGGGGGGGGGGGGCTGTAAGGTTACGTAACAGCATGCAGCGCGGCTGTGGCTCTAAGTAGTATTGTTTAAGCTACACACAGCAGTGACTGGCGAGCACGCTATCGCGTGATTAAGGCGGATACATATGTGTGACCTGGTCAAATATATCCATGTTGTTTAAAAAGGAATGGCAGAAGCCGCTTCATTAACTGCTAATTCCTATCATACACGATGGCCTAATTTTATTTGTTTTAAATATGTGAAGTAGTTTTTGGTGCTTCTTAAAGAATAAATAAAATGTTGGTTAACTAAGATATTAATCGATGCCAGTGGTTAGATACGATTGAGGCTAGAGCCCATACTCAAATCTGATGATAAGGTTTCTCGAGGTAAACTTCCTGTCTGTAGCTTAAACAATACTACCTGCAGCTGCTGCCTCGCTGCATATTGCTAATCAACGTTAGATGTCCGCAGATTTTCTCTGTCCACAACTGTCCGTGTCCGTATGTTTCCGGGCACCGGTTTGTGATAAGTAATATTTCTGAAATGGATTGGCCTGCCTTGAAATCAATGGAATACCTATGGAACGAGTTAGAATGTCGACTTTGCTCAAGGTCCCAACGTCCAACACCACTATCTTTTCTGGTTTGGGACGAGGAAGAATAGGCTGCCATCCCTCTATAGGCATTGAGGCACTTCACTGGAAGTGTCCGCAACATAGTTCAAGCAGTCACAAAAGCGGTGGGTAGACACTCCTCATATTAATGTCCCACCGACCCATTCATGTCAGTTCGATGAATTTAATTCAACTATTGTGTTTTTCGGTCACTTTGGAAGGTAGGAATGTCTTGACGCCATGGTTTAAAGACAGCACAGCAAAAATTTCAACCCGCCATAAATCCGAAAGGTAGACTTCCCTTAAAGTATTGATTGATCGACCTATTAGAATGGATTAGATTCAACTACGTTAGAGTAATACTTGTTCCATAGATTATGAATATGGCATTCGTAATGAGGTGGAAAGTGTCAGTTTAATAAAAGGTTTCCTTACATGCCATAATTCAAGTGTTTTCTTTCTGAAATTTATCTATTGAGTAGGAGTTGACACTCAGAAATCATTTATCTATGTTTTTTATATGTTGGTTAACTGTCTAACAGATATTTGATGCTATTTAGTAAGTGACCAAAGACTTCGGTGGTAGCATAATCTTCCCCTTTCTGAGCCAAAGTTAGATTTACACAAAGCAGTGAAGATCAGCCTTTCCCCTAGTGTTGAAACTATGCGCATTACTATTGCTTTTGAGTTGGGATGGATTATTAATAACAAATTTCATATATATATATATATATATATATATATATATATATATATATATATATATATATATATATATATGGGGTGTTACAAAGAGTTACGGCCAAACTTTCAGGAAACATTCCTCACACACAAAGAAAGAAAATATGTTATGTGTACATGTGTCCGGAAAGGCTTACTTTCCATGTTAGAGCTCATTTTATTACTTCTCTTCAAATCACAGTAATCATGGAATAGAAACACACAGCAACAGAACGTACAAGCGTGACTTCAAACACTTTGTTACAGGAAATGTTCAAAATGTCCTCCGTTAGCGAGGATACATGCATCCACCCTCCGACGCATAGAATCCCTGATGCGCTGATGCAGCCCTGGAGAATGGTGTATTGTATCACAGCCGTCCACAATACGAGCACGAAGAGTCTCTACATTTAGGACTGGGGTTGCGTAGACAAGAGCTTTCAAATGCCCCGCCGGCCGGAGTGGCCGTGCGGTTATGGGCGCTACAGTCTGGAGCCGGGCGACCGCTCTGGTCGCAGGTTCGAATCCTGCCTCGGGCATGGATGTATGTGATGTCCTTAGGTTAGTTAGGTTTAATTAGTTCCAAGTTCTAGGCGACTGATGACCTAAGAAGTTAAGTCGCATAGTGCTCAGAGCCATTTTTTTTCAAATACCCCCACAAATGAAAGTCAAGAGGGTTCAGGAGAGTGTGGAGGCCATGGAATTGGTCCGCCTCTACCAATCCATCGGTCACCGAATCTGTTATTGAGTAGCGTATGAACACTTCGACTGAAATGTGCCGGAGCTCCATCGTGCATGAACCACATGTTGTGTCGTACTTGTAAAGGCACATGTTCTAGCAGCACAGGTAGAGTATCCCGTATGAAATCATGATAACGTGCTCCATTGAGCGTAGATGGAAGAACATGGGGCCCAAGCAAGACATCACCAACAATGCCTGCCCAAACGTTCACAGAAAATCTGTGTTGATGACGTGATTGCACAACTACTTGCCGATTCTCGTTAGCCCACACATGTTGATTGTGGAAATTTACAATTTGATCACGTTGGAATGAAGTCTCATCCGTAAATAGCACATTTGCACTGAAATGAGGATTGACACATTGTTGGATGAATCATTCGCAGAAGTGTACCCGTGGAGGCCAATCAGCTGCTGATAGTGCCTGTACACGCTGTACATGGTACAGAAACAACTGGTTCTCCCGTAGCACTCTCCATACAGTGACGTGGTCAACGTTACCTTGTACAGCAGCAACTTCTCTGACGCTGACATTAGGGTTATCGTCAACTGCACGAAGAATTGCCTCGTCCATTGCAGGTGTCCTCGTCGTTCTAGGTCTTCCCCAGTCGCGAGTCATAGGCTGGAATCTTCCGTGCTCCCTAAGACGCCGATCAATTCCTTCGAACGTCTTCCTGTCGGGACGCCTTCGTTCTGGATATCTGTCTCGATACAAACGTACAGCGCCATGGCTATTGCCCCGTGCTAATCCATACATCAAATGGGCATCTGCCAATTCCGCATTTCTAAACATTGCACTGACTGCAAAACCACGTTCGTGATGAACACTAACCTGTTGATGCTACGTACTGATGTGCTTGATGCTAGTACTGTAGAGCAATCAGTCGCATGTCAACACAAGCATGGAAGTCAACATTACCTTCCTTGAATTGGGCCAACTGGCTGTGAATCGAGGAAGTACAGTACATACTGACGAAACTAAAATGAGTTCTAACATGGAAATCAAGCGTTTCCGTACACATGTCCACATAACATCTTTTCTTTATTTGTGTTTGAGGAATGTTTCCTGAAAGTTTGGCCTTTCCTTTTGAAGCTACTGTGAAGTTCCCTAGTTCCTTCAAGAAATGTCTGCATGATGAATGATATTGGAAGGGCTTCAGTTATTATTAGATTACACGTTTTTTTGTGAAATGAATACATTTTTTCCTTAATGATGAATTGCCCCAAAATCTGTTGTCATACGAAGCAATGAATGAAAACAGGCATAGTAAGCTAATTTATTTAAATGCTCGCCAAAATAACGTAAGTATCTGAACTCAAACGTTTCAGCAGATCACCAATATGTTTCTTCCGATTCAGTCTCTCATCACATCACGCACTCAAAAATCTGGAATATTCTGCGTTAGCTACAGACTAGTTTTCAAACTCTGTTCTTCAATTCGAATTATCTTTTTAAGTACTGTTGGTTATTATACTGGAACACAATGTTCATTTTCAACACCTAAGAGATGGGTGGCCGTACTGGTCTTACAGATGGGATCAAATACGAAAACCAATAACTTAGTGCAGTCTGAATCCATCGCAAAAACAAATTACAAGAAAATATGGATGAGAAGACCTGAGTACTGCAAAAGTAAAAAAAAAATGTTTTATCAGAATAAGACACCTGCTTCCAAAGATGCTAAGGCAGTGGTTGGCCTGAGGGACGTATAATACTTCCAACTGGTTTAGTTACTCCAACCAAAGCGGATTCTGTAATAGCGTGATTTTGACACAGCTGATCATGTTTCGATCAGTTTTCACGCTCTTCCTCGGCTTCCCCTCGCTTGGCAGCCGTTTCTACCGAAGATGAAACGTATTCAGTACACAACGCTCTGTTGTTCAGTACAGAATGTTAAATCGCATGCCAATGCGTAAATAAGCACGAGTGAATACTTGAACTCGATATACTAGTATTGTTCAAAAAAACTTTAAATAATTAAAATGGCTCTCAATTTAGACAGAGAGGTATTTACGCTGTCTGCCACCCTAAAAATGTATTTTTAAGAGAAAAGAATATTGGCTTCTGTACAGGGCGTCTCTCCTAACAGTCATCAGAAGCATTTTCTCTGGTGCTGCGACAGATTGTTGCAATTTTGTTTTTGCAACGTGTCGTTGGAGTCAGCTCAAACAAATCAGTCATGCGACGCCTACCGTCGATGGAAAGCGTCGGATTGTTTCCCACTACAATCACATTGATTTTGAAAGTGGAATTTTACATGCTCATTCGACAGAGCGGTCCGAGATTAGTTTATTCCTATATTCATTTTATCGATAAATGATAACGCGGAGAGTAAAACCCGAGGATTAACGAATACTCCAGCAGCGACAAAACAGCCGTGGCTTGCGCTGACTGCTATTACGAAGCAGGAGCGCGCTACTCAGTCGCTATTGGAGTACTCGTTATTCTTCGTGTTTCGCTATCCCTATTAATACTTATCAATGAAACAAATATTGCACTAGACTACTGTGGTAGTGCCCTATCGAAAGGGCACTTAAATGTAATTTTGCTTGAAACAGGAAACAAACCGATGCATTCAGTTTCTAGGCGACGTATGGAAGGCGTGAAGAGCAGCAATTGCTTGCGCTGACACCAGGTACACGTTACAAAAACGAACGCGCAAATATCTGCCGAAACATTAGAGAACAGACGCCTGACGACCCATAAGAGAAACACCCACTATACTTCTTTTACTTTGCAACAATAGCTTCGATTTCGCGCAACCCCTTAAAAAAGTTGATCGTGGCGACAATATCTGACCGGCTCAGCACATGGTCGGCTCATCTTGCCCAACAGTCGCGTCATTCCAGTGCCACCCACACAATAACGACTTAGTGGGTTCATATCCAATTTGAGAAACTGACTCTCAGTGCTCTCGGTGTTTGTATTTTCCTAAAATATCGAAAATGATTATGTGTAAATCATAGTCTGAAATAAGTAAATGGAACCTCCACACTAATCTCCAGAAGTAGCACTCACACACGATAGTCCGTTATTAAGTCTCAAGAAATCTGTGACTGAAAATCTTTTTTAATTTAATGCAGAAAAAAGTCTGACACCAGTAGACGACTAATTTCAGAAACCCCTCCTGAATCCATATTCAGTGAGGAAATCTGCTCAATGGAAGAAGAGCATCCACCTATATGTGAACTACAGTGAGCGCATTTTTGACCCAGAGAATGCAGAGTTTCATATCAGTACGGAAGTTTTCTGTTTCTCCGTTCTAGTAGTCTACAAAAGATATGAGTAACAACGATGTTGATTGCAATACGATTTCGCAGTTTTAACTGTACGGGACAGTCTAATACAGACTGGGAACTTCCTTAATCAAACAATAATTCTGTACAAATCATTCTTCATCTTGGTTATCTTAACGTGTCTACTTTATTTTCATAGAATATTCCCTGCTCGAAGTGCATGCATACTAGACCATTATCACCTTCATCCATTTCTATTTGTAGCTTCTTCGGGAAACACGCATGGAATACAAGTTCGTAGAAGGAATTCTCATTGAACACCAACTTCATGGGAGACAGCTCAGGTAGAAGACTGCATGCCCATGTTGCATGCAGTAGCGTTATCAGGTTATCTGTATAACTTTTTAGAAGTGTCGGGACAATGCACTTAAGCCACAATGTTTGTTTTTATGTTTCAGGTAAGCACGTGAGAGCTCCATAAGCAGCCATTAAGAATTCCGTCTAGAAACTGTAGGCAACGAACAAGAAATTCAATGTAAGTCCTTCAAACGTAGCTGTGCAAATATGCAGAAAGTGGAGCTGATGTTTCTATACCGAGAGCTGGCAGCACCGCATGCTTAGGTAATCTGAATATTGAGTAGTGATGTGATTACATGGACGTGAGAAGCCAAATATTTCTTCATTTTACACATTATTTTGACTGGCACTAGTAGCATCATTGTCCGCTACTGAGCGACCCCTCTTCTCGCAGCCTCACTCCCAGTATAACTTTCAGGTAAAGAGCGGGAACCGTCTCAAATTTGATTGGCTGATCATACTCGCTGCCAATCAGAATGCTAGCTCATGATCATAATCGCGCCAAAACTGGCCTGCACCAATTCTTAAACACAGATGTATTTGCGTCAATCTGACATGCAAATATTAAAGTAAGTTTAATAGACGAAAACGAAAAGACAATATTTCTGGAAATATTCTTTAGATGCATATTTTACCCCAGTTGACTTTCTGGCTGCTCTGTTACAATAGCAATCACACCTCGACACACGTCATTAGCAAGGGAGGTAAATTTCTTACGATCATTTTCCCACAATAGGCTTGTGAACTCTTGCAGGTTACTTAAGACGGCATATAATGCAATATTTAAATGTGACGAATATCCCACTTACACACTCTCATTTACTCACATTTATTCACACTACATTATTAGACACAAATAATAATTTTGTCTGACTTTCATTTTACGAAAACGACAAATAATTTAAGTTTTAATATGAAAATCTCAATTAATTACACTCCTGGAAATGGAAAAAAGAACAAATTGACACCGGTGTGTCAGACCCACCACACTTGCTCCGGACACTGCGAGAGGGCTGTACAAGCAATGATCACACGCAGGGCACAGCGGACACACCAGGAACCGCGGTGTTGGCCGTCGAATGGCGCTAGCTGCGCAGCATTTGTGCACCGCCGCCGTCAGTGTCAGCCAGTTTGCCGTGGCATACGGAGCTCCATAGCAGTCTTTAACACTGGTAGCATGCCGCGACAGCGTGGACGTGAACCGTATGTGCAGTTGACGGGCTTTGAGCGAGGGCGTATAGTGGGCATGCGGGAGGCCGGGTGGACGTACCGCCGAATTGCTCAACACGTGGGGCGTGAGGTCTCCACAGTACATCGATGTTGTCGCCAGTGATCGGCGGAAGGTGCACGTGCCCGTCGACCTGGGACCGGACCGCAGCGACGCACGGATGCACGCCAAGACCGTAGGATCGTACGCAGTGCCGTAGGGGACCGCACCGCCACTTCCCAGCAAATTAGGGACACTGTTGCTCTTGGGGTATCGGCGAGGACCATTCGCAACCGTCTCCATGAAGCTGGGCTACGGTCCCGCACACCGTTAGGCCGTCTTCCGCTCACGCCCCAACATCGTGCAGCCCGCCTCCAGTGGTGTCGCGACAGGCGTGAATGGAGGGACGAATGGAGACGTGTCGTCTTCAGCGATGAGAGTCGCTTCTGCCTTGGTGCCAATGATGGTCGTATGCGTGTTTGGCGCCGTGCAGGTGAGCGCCACAATCAGGACTGCATACGACCGAGGCACACAGGGCCAACACCCGGCATCATGGTGTGGGGAGCGATCTCCTACACTGGCCGTACACCTCTGGTGATCGTCGAGGGGACACTGAATAGTGCACGGTACAGCCAAACCGTCATCGAACCCATCGTTCTACCATTCCTAGACAAGCAAGGGAACTTGTTGTTCCAACAGGACAATGCACGTCCGCATGTATCCCGTGCCACCCAACGTGCTCTAGAAGGTTTAAGTCAACTACCCTGGTCAGCAAGATCTCCGGATCTGTCCCCCATTGAGCATGTTTGGGACTGGATGAAGCGTCGTCTCACGCGGTCTGCACGTCCAGCACGAACGCTGGTCCAACTGAGGCGCCAGGTGGAAATGGCATGGCAAGCCGTTCCACAGGACTACATCCATCATCTCTACGATCGTCTCCATGGGAGAATAGCAGCCTGCATTGCTGCGAAAGGTGGAAATACACTGTACTAGTGCCGACATCGTGCATGCTCTGTTGCCTGTGTCTATGTGCCTGTGGTTCTGTCAGTGTGATCATGTGAATTATCTGACCCCAGGAATGTGTCAATAAAGTTTCCCCTTCCTGGGACAATGAATTCACGGTGTTCTTATTTCAATTTCCAGGAGCGTAATTCTGTACACTGAGAGTTCTGTTTACTTTTCCAATTATACCAAAAGATAACCTGTTATATTTCCTAAGCGTCGGTTTTTGACTTTTTAATAATTTTTTCTATTTCTGTAACTGTCATAGTTAAAGGGTTGTAATTTTTATACACTTTTCTCCTGAATAAGAAAAGGTAGTGTACCGATTTTAATAATGATTGAATAATATTTAATATCATTTATTTATGTTCATAGGTAGCATGAATATACAGTCGCTCGAAGTGACACAGGAGCTGTTCACACGCTGCAGTAGCAGCAGGTGTGTACGGCATAGGTAGGACACAACTTGCGGTCTCCTTCACAGCCTCTAGCTGCAATACTGCGGTCTGTGCTGCAATGTAGCTTATTGCAATAATTGCTATCGCGCATTAACTCGCGACGTCACAGCTGGAACACACATCTCTCTCTTCAGGTCGTCAACGATGTGAAAACCAGCGGTAAACGATCCGGGCTGTATGGTGGATGACACTATTCTTCTAAACTAAATCGCTGAAGCGTAGCCTTCGTCCGATTTTTCGTGTAAACGCGGGCGTTATCATGCAATAGGACGATACCGTCTGACAGCATTTCTTGCGTTTTGACTGCACTGCGCGTCGCAGTTCCTGCAGAGTGCCTTACAACGCTGAGCGTTAAGTGGGGTTCCACACTAAAGAAAATCTCCCTGGTGTGTCTTGGACGAATGCCCTCTGTGAGGTAGCGCTCAACAGATCTATGTCGCCCGTGCATATGAACATCACCTGCGTGTTGGCAGAATCTGCTTTCAACACTGCAGACCACGGCGCGCAATGCCATGTTCCAAGTGATACTTCGACGGCACCAGTCGAACCGTGCTCGTCGAATCTGTGGCGTGAATCGAAACAGGATAGAGATGTGCGTGCCCATTGTCTGACTGCTAATACTTAGTTCGCAACAGTTTGTGTTGACACATTTTGGCTTACAAGCCCTCTTATGTGTGCTGTGGTAGCTGTACAACCTGTCCCTGCTGCGGTTATAATACGACGATCCTGGCGGGCGTCTTTCGTCTACAGGTTTTAGAATGTTCAAGTGACCATTTATACCAGCATCGTTGCACAGCTGACGCAGAACGTCCAAAGTGTGTGGCAGTTCTCCGAAAGGACAATGCCACTGCTCGAAAGACCACAATTTGATGTCTTTCAAACATACCTAGTTGGCTTTAGGAAGCTCAAGAACATCTCCGTGGCGTGATTTCCTGCTTGTTTGACACGTTTACACCACACGGAGCCTTCTGGCTGCGAGCATTTTCTATTAAAGGGTAGACACGGATGGAGCTCTTGCAGCTATGCCACTACCTTTGTTGGCGGGCGACGTTGAAACTATTATCAGTACATCATCTATCCTCCAGGTTGCATATTCCCTCACTGGATCAAAATCGGCGTTCTCTCTCCAGGCAGTGTAGTTTCTCGCGTTATTCTCTCTACAGGTACCACGCGGAAATCTCGAAGTTAAAGAACACCCAGCGGGCTACCATGTCCGAAATGCAGCGGCTATTGATCACATTACCGGCTGTATGAACCAGATGATCCTGTGACGTGTCTCTAGGCACTTCTTCCCATTTCGCTAGGTGCTGGACTCGTATGACAACACTGAATCCAATCTGCCAACTTTAGTCTTCGTTGGGTGCCTCCTTGCTCGGATACCTCCATCGTCATGCCGCAGAGAAGAAACGAGATCTTCTAAAAAACTACATTTTGGCACTCTTGTGCCCAGCGTTGCCTTCGGGTGCTCCACCGTCGGCATTCCTCATTCTGCTGCCACGTCAGAGGAAGCCGCTAGAATGGTCGTCCTTCTGAAGGCTCTTGGCAGTCCAGGCGTCATTCAACTTACCGTGTGAATATCTCGTTGTAGACAATTCCTTTTCACGACCAAGCAGACAATATGTCTGTCAACTTGGGCTCCAGTCACACAGGTACGGTGAGGTTCTGCATGGCCTTGGACGTGGTCCTCCTCATGCATATTTGGGTGACTGTCGAGGGATCCCGAGCAACGCGAGTATAATTATCGCGGAGGGCCACGTTCATGTCACTGTGGGAATCCGACAAATGCTAGTCACTCCCTCACACACGAGGCATAACACAATTTTTTCCACAAACAACCAGCGTTAGAATATGATTTTTGAACGATAAGTCGACCACATAAACTTTTCTTATATGCAAGATTTAAATAACGTTACCCCTATCTTCTCTGTGCAATTACAATGAAATGATGATTTGCTTACCCAAGCACAACAGTTTGAAGTTCGCTGCTGCCGCCTTCGCGGTGTTGCCATTATAATTTGCAGCAGCGTGATTCTTGCCTGAATTTGTCTTTTGTTAGTACCTACTTTTAAATGACTTGTTGTGACTGACATAAATTTAGCTAGACTGAACAAACAAACACGACAGAAGAATAGTTAACTTTTGCCAAAAGTTTAATCTATAAGTATAGACAACACAGTTCTTGGCCCTCTCCACGGTCGCACCGCATAATCTTCACATTACCACTCTTATTCACATTTCCCGTTTACCCTTACGCTGATTTTGAATCACGACCTCAAATGGCTCTGAGCACTAACGGACTTAACTTCTGAGGTCATCAGTCCCCTAGAACTTAGAACTACTTAAAACCTAACTAACCTAAGGATATCACACACATCCATTCCCCAGGCAGGATCCGAACCTGCGACCGTAGCGGTTCCAGTTCCACGGTTCCAGACTGTAGCGCCTAGAACCGCTCGGCCACTCCGGCCGGCAATCACGACCACAGTTCATCATTTCTAGTGCCGTTTCACTTTAGACTGAGATCCTTTAACTGTCTTTAGTTCTGTGCAGAATATCCTCGAAGTTTCATAAATTTGCTGACATACACAATCTAATCCACATTAAAATTATTTCCGTAGGCGTTAACTCCACAAACTAGTGTGTATGATGACATCTCTGTAAGGTATGTCCTGCTAACTCTTCGTACCACAAATTTCTATTAATGCATGAAAAATAATAGCCATTAGGTGAGAAAGCACATAACGTGGACCACGACTGTAGCTTCTTGATAATGTCCTTCCACGCACCCACCTTTCACCGACATTTAGATCATTATCACTCCCTTGACTGACAGCTAAAGGCAACCAGGTATACGCGTCGCTTCAGTATCGCCCTATGGAGCCTGCATTGTCCATTGTCCCTATCGAGTACGTTTAAACATTATTACACTATGAAGTTATCCGTCGTTAGGCTTGCGGAAACACAAAGACCCTTAACCATCAAAGGGCGACATGGGCGTTCGTGAAATCACATTTGCTTGCCGGTGTGGCCGAGCGATTCCAGGTGCATCAGTCTGGCACCGCGCGACCGCTACGATCGCAGGTTCGTATCCTGCCTCTGTCCTCAGGTTAGTTAGGTTTAAATAGTTCTAAGTTATAGGGGATTGATTACCTCGGGTGTTAAGTCCCATAGTGCTCAGAGCCATACGAACCTTTTTTTTATCACATTTGTAGATTCTGGCAGCTGACTGTCGCCAGGAGGGTATAGACATCCACTCATCAAGCGACAACCGAAGACACAGTTGTTATCAGCAGTAGTCTACAATTTATTCTGTATCATATTATGAAAAGGAATAGACCTCCTGTATATGTGACTTAAGGTAAATGAAATACATCTTCCTATATTAAGTACAACAATTTTGCTCCGCTTCATCACAGGCGTGATCGAAAACATACCTTATGACGTGAATGGATGCATGATCTGGCTCTCACTTGGAAGAAGTCACTTGTAAGTTTAGTGTCTCACCCATAGCAGATTACGCTGTATTTTCTTCTAAGTGTCACTTCGTTGCCTTCTCAGCGAAGGGGTCGTAATCCTTGGTAAAAAAACATTTACTTGTCAGACTATACATTCGCAGTACGAATCAAAAGTTACTCTATTCCAACCCTAGCAGGCACATTTTGTTCAGAAAAATATTCTGTTGATTTACCGATGTTTTGATGAGCAGAAACGCGTTAATGGTTACGTAATAAATATGTAATAAACGTATGTAGCACTTACTGGATGTATAACGTTAGCACCATTCCTACCGAAATGAACACGTGAAAAAATACACTAATGAGCCAAAGCTTAATAGCTTTTTTGTCCGATTCTGAGTATCTGGGATCCGACAGTTGTTGGTGAGTTTGTGGAGACACAGGACATATACTTCTCGTAAATAACGGGCCGCCCATTTGCATACGCAGTTATGGCGCCCGATAGCCACACAGATGGGATCCATAGGATTTACGTCAGGCGAATTTGTTTGCCGAGACATCAACATGAGTTCTCTATAATGCTCTTCAAATCACTATAGCACGGTTCAATTATACTGCTGAAAGATGACATCGCCATCGGGGAAGCACCAAGGGATGCAGGAGGTTCGCAGTTGTCACCTTGTCTTCGATTACTACCAGGTCCCATGCAAGCGAAGGAGAATGTCTCCCATAGCATAATACTACTCTCACCAACCTGCGTCAATGACGCTATGAACGTATACGGTACATACGCTGCACGTTTCGAGCCGCCGTTTACCTTGATGCGAGCGTTTGTGGCGACGACCATCGAACCAATGTAGCAAAAGTGTGATTCACCCGATGAGCCGACACGTTTCCATTGATGGATGGCCGAATCCCGATGGTACCGTGCTATCTGCAATCGTAATTGACGATATCGTTCGGTCAACACGTGGACATGTAGGTGTGGTCTGCTACGGAGCTGTATGTTCAACAACGTATGAAGAACAGTGTGCTCCAAAACACTTTTGCGTGCAGCAGCATTGTGCTCTTTCGTCAGAGATGCCAGAGATCACCATGTACTCTGCTTTACAGAGCTGACTAGCCTCCGAGCCCCACGTTCTGTGAAGAGTTGTGGACATCCAACTATTTAGCACCTAGTCTTAGTTTCACTGCCTTCTACTTCTTCCAGTAGATGCTCACGACAGTAGCACGTGAGCGTTCGACCAGCTTCACCGTTTTCGAGATACTCTTTCACAGGCTCTGAATAACAATAATCTGCCCTTTGTCAAAGTCACTTACCCATTTGCAGCCCATTTCTTCGCTAGGGTTACCCCCGTCCGCGTCTGCTCCGCTTACATACTTTTGTTACGAGTCACGTGACCGAACCGTCGCCAGGCGGCATCCAGTGTCACAGTGGGCAATGGTCATAATGAAACTTCCTGGCAGATTAAAACTGTGTTCCGGACCGATACTCGAACTCGGGATCTTTGCCTTTCACGGGCAAGTGCTCTACCAACTGAACTATCCAAGCACGACTCAGGCCCCGTCCTCACAGCTTTACTTCAGCCAGTACCTCGTTTCCTACCTTCCAAACTTCACAGAAGATCATCTGCAAATCTTGCAGTACAGCCAAAGCCCCGAGCTCAAGTTTTTTGGTCCTGCACATAGTTTCAATCTGCCAGGAAGTTTCATTCTTCGTTTGTTTTTCTATCATTTCACCATAGCGTTAAATACCTCTAAATACATAAGCTTCGCTGGCCCTGTGAATTCACTATTAAATTCTATAATTTCTTATTCGTGCGACCCTGCGACCCTGAAGAACTAGCACTCCTGAAAGAAAGGATATTGCGGAGACATGGTGTGTCTCCTACCTTGGTAGAGCACTTGCCTGCGAAAGGCAAAGGTCCCGAGTTCGAGTCTCGGTCCGGTACACAGTTTTAACCTGCCAGGAAGTTTCATATCAGCGCACACTCCACCGCAGAGTGAAAATCTCATTCTGGAAACATCCCCAGGCTGTGGTTAACCCATGTCTCTGCAATATCCTTTCTTTCGGGAGTGCTAGTTGTGTGAGGTTCGCAGGAGAGCTTCTGCAAAGTTTTGAAGGTAGGAGACAAGGTACTGGCAGAAGTAAGGCTGTGAGGACGGGTCGTGAGTCATGCTTGAGTAGCTGGTAGAGCATTTGCCCGCGAAAGGCAAAGGTCCCGAGTTCGAGTCTTGGTCCGCCACACAGTTTTAATCTGTCAGGAGGTTTCATATCAGCGCTGCAGAGTGAAAATCTCATAATGGTCAAAATGCTTTGACAGATCGGTGTATGCACTGCTGCTTGTCTTACGGTATGACTCATTCAGCTTTTCATAAACCTTTCGTGTGACCACTGGCTGGTTTTTGAATCAGGCAGTTGTCTCATTACTACAGAGGAGAATTTAAGTTCCGTTTCCTGTTAAGACTCAGGTGCATTGCAATCGACCGAGCGAGGTGTTCTAGTGGTGTGCTGAATTTTCATCCACGAGGACACAGCTGCCAGTGGCTTTCCAAATATCATAGTTTTCCTAAATCGAGTAAGAAAAATATCAGGCTGGTCCCTTGTTTACTGTGCTGAATTTGTGCTCCATTACTAAGGACTAGCTGACCATGAGATGATAATCCTTAATCTTCTGTCCTTCCATTAGAATTCTCTCTACTGAGAGACGTTAGCAGGACAAGACACCAATGTCGCTTAGTAATGTGGTGAGATAACTTTCAATACGCCCACCACATGTAACATGCACTCAGCCATACGAATTTTGATTTCATAGAATCTTTTTAGTTACTAATGTTCACTGTCCAGTTACTGACACCTAAGGTAAAACGACGATAATTGTGTCCCTGATACGGAAATGGGTGCAACATATCAACCATGGACAGAATGGTTTCTGTAAGTTTAGTGGGTGGCCATCTGTGTTGACAAAGGATCGGTCAACACTATGGAAGAGAATATGAAGCGGTACTGACGATTCACTATGACGATAGCACGATTTTTAAAAATTTCACTGCCACTGAATTGTGTAGGGACGAAAGAAACTCCGATAATTGTGTACCCACAGTCGCTAATAGAAGACAGCACAAAACAATAAGGTGATTGAGGGATTATTTTTATCTTGAGACAACTAAATATCTCGTAAAAGACGCATCGCCGGCCGAAGTGGCCGAGCGGTCTAGGCGCTTCAGTTTGGAACCGCGCGACAGCCGGCCAGTGTGGCCTAGCGGTTCTAGGCGCTTCAGTCTGGAACCGCGAAACCTCAACGGTTGCAGGTTCGAATCCTGCCTCGGGCATGGATGTGTGTGATGTCCTTAGGTTAGTTAGGTTTAAGTAGTTCTAAGTCTAGGGGACTAATGGCCACAGCAGTTGAGTCCCATAGTGCTCAGAGCCATTTGAACCAAAGACGCATCGTACGAAACACATGTTCTAAGTAAAAAGTTAGTATTGGTAACTTGTACATTTGTCTGTGCTACAACTGTCCACCTCCTAAACACCCTCTTGTGTTGGCGGAGTTAGCTCTGTATTTATAAATGGGAACCACCATTTTTATTGCATATTCGGATTCTACGCCAAAAAATACGTATAGTTTACTCAAACAACTGTTTTCCATTCGTGATGTATGAGGCTGCACTCGACAAACACCAGGTGTACCTATTTTTGTAATTAAGAACCGAGGTATTTGATTCGACATTTCATTTGTGATGTAAATATAAACCTTTATGTTCTAACGGTTGATGTTGATGTTCAAACAACACTTGAGTATTGAAAATGTGATTGAACAGAACAAATAATGTGGCTAGGCATTGATATTTCTGGCAAATAAACTACTTGTGTGGTGACGTACATTCCTGTTCCATACTGGGTAGACTGGAGTGAGTCCCCAAACCACCTGAATGCTTGATTTCGGTGGTCGCTCTCTAACCCCGCCATTTCGGTGTGTGTTTCCATCCAACCGCTGCAACCTTAGCGCTTGCCGCTACACGGCTACCTGCGGAATACAAGGCATAACCATTATAATAAAATAAAATGTCCATGAAGAGATAGTTGTCAATAAGGCACTCTGTAAGCTGGTGTTTGCTTCATCATGGTATGGGCTGTATTGACATGGAATATACTGAGTTATCTGGTGCAACTAAAGTGATCATTAATGGGAAATGGTAATGTTGGGCTACTTGGAGACGATTTGCCACTATTCATGGACTTCATGTATGCAAACAACATACGTCATGTCACTGGGAAACAGTTGTTCACGATTGGCTTAAATGACATTCTGGACCTTTAGAGCGAATCGTTTGTCCACCCAGATCGCCCGATATGAATCCCAAAAAAATAGTTCAAATGGCTTTGAGCACCATGGGACTTAACTTCTAAGGTCCTCAGTCCCCTACAACTTAGAACTACTTAAACCTAACTAACCTAAGGACATCACACTCATCCATGCCCGAGACAGGATTCGAACCTGCGACCATAGCGGTGGCGCGGTTCCAGACTGTAGCGCCTAGAACCTCTCGGCCACTCTGGCCGGCGATATGAATCCCATCCAACATTTCTGCGACGTAATCGAGAGGGCAGTTCGTGCACAAAATCTTGCACCGCCAACACTTTCGGAATTATAGACAGCTACAGAGGCATCACAGCTCAATGTTTCTGCAGGGACTTTCAACGACTTGTTGAGTCCACCCACGTCGAGTTGCTGTGCTTCGCCGGGCAGGAGAAGGCCCACGGCACTGGGAGGTATTCCATCACTTTTATCATCTCAGTAAATAATATAGTGATGTGCATTTCTAGAAATTGCGTAAATTCATTGGGAATTTTACTTTCAATTGACTTTTAGGTGGCTTTCAGCTCGTCCTCGTCCAGTTACAATGTCATCTTCAGTTCTAAAATTGTCTAGTCCAAGATGAGACAGGGTGTTTTTTAATGCAAGCCTTGACAGTACACATTGTCATTCATCAGCTTCATGCAGCCTGCAGGCCACCGTGAATACAAAATAACATTTGTGGCCAGTGCGATTCCTAACACTATGAGTTTATTGTTCCGCTCACATAAACAAATGGGCCACTTGGCCTAGTATCCTTGCGAAGGAATCCAGTGGAATATATGATCCTAATGTAACTCATTTGTGCTCTTAGATTTAATTAATGACCAAATGCCTTTACCATAATCATAATGACCATAATTTGTCCCACTAGCTTAACGTGGCTGTCGTCTTAATTACTGTAAATTATAATTCTAAATGACTGCAAATTTGGTTTATAATGGTCTAATCTTAGTTACCATAATTTACGATCGGAAAAACTCTCATCTTCACTCCCCCAGATCTGAGACCAAGTGTTTCATGTATAAGTGTCAAGTTTGGTCAAATTAATATAATTTATAAACCAAATGTCATGTTCGACGCGTTGGTGCTACAGTTGTCGTTTGAATGTTTGAATTTTCAATTCAGTTTTTGCAATTTGTCGCAGAGTATTGCGAGCAGTGGCATTTTCTGCTAGCACGCCAACGGAAGGCCACCTACCACTGCTATTTACAGTTTTGGGCCTTTCGTTACCATTTAGCCGATTCTCCCCAGTATTTCAAACAATCACGTTTCAAGAAGACATGCATAAATAGTGGGATTAAAATGTTTAAAAATCACCACAATAATACATTATTTAAACTACTAGGTTGATCTCCCGATAGTTTAATGTTGAACAATCAGGTCATTGCAACCAATACGCTCTTGCTGTGAACCAAGTCTGTGTTTCACTGAAAGGACCTTGCCCCTGCTTCATTAGCATGTTCAAAGCAATAACACTCCTATCAGGTCGCTTAAGAGTAGTCGGATACTATAAAATAATAGTGAACTTGTAAATAACGGCCAGAAATCCAAGTAGGGACATTTCTAAACGGGTGAAAACGCACACACACACACACACACACACACACACACACACAACACTAAATCACACTGAAAACAATTTATAATACTGCTGCAAATAATTTATCCGCTACCAGTGGAATGGGATGGGGACAATTACGTCTTTATTTAAAAACACGCAAACTGCGGGATGTCTCCTGGGTGGTCGACGTGATGTCCGGCCAAGCTTTGCACAAGGCCGGCGTCACCCTGTCTGTGCGCTGCACGTGCCACCGGACATGACCACCACTGCTACAGGTGCTGCACAGTGAGGGCCGGCCACAGCCACTGCCAGTGCAACAGCTGGCAGTTACCGCCGCCTCCCAACTCGGACAGAGATGTTTCACGTGGTACTTCCAACAGTGGCGGCAGTAACATGTTGCGAGGGCTTGGGGACGAACAGAGGCTGCTGCCGGGAACACACGTGTGTAAGCAAGTGGCGGCTGGAACAATGGCCCTCTGTGCCCAGTGAACACTCCAGTTATCCAAAGATGTGTGGATGAAAACTGTGATTACATTTTCACGCAATTTGGGTGCATAGATCTTGAGAAATCAGTACCCAGCACAACCACCTCTGACCGTAATAACGGCCTTGATACGCCTGGGCTTTGAGTCTAACAGAGCTTGGATGGCGTTTACAGGTACAGCTGCCCATGCAGCTTCAACACGATACCACAGTTCATCAAGAGTAGTGACTGGCGTATTGTGACGAGCCAGTTGCTCGGCCACCATTGACCAGTCGTTGTCAATTGGTGAGGGATCTGGAGAATGAGCTGGTCAGGACAGCAGTCGAACATTTTGTGTATCCAGAAAGGTCCGTACAGGACCTGGAACATGTGGTCGCGCTGAAATGTAGGGTTCCGCAGGGATCGCATGAAGGGTAGAGCCACGGGTCGAAACACATCTGAAATGTAACGTTCACTGTTCAAAGTGCCGTAATTGCGAACAAGAGGTGACCGACACGTGTAACCAATGGCCCACCATACCATCATGCTGGGTGATACGCCAGTATGGCGATGACGAATACACTTGTTCAATGTGCGTTCACCGCGATATCACCAAACACGAAAGCAACCATAATGATGCTGTAAACACAACCTGTATTCATCTGAGGAAATGACGTTTTGCCATTCGTGCACCCAGGTTCGTCGTTGAGTACACCATCGTAGGCGAGCCAGTCTGTGATGCAGCGTCAAAGGTCACCGCAGCCATGGTCTCCGAGCTCATAGTCCACGCTGCTGCTAACGTCGTCGAACTGTTCGTGCAGATGGTTGTTGTCTTGCAAACGTCCCCATCTGTTGACTCAGGGTTCGAGAGGTGACTGCACGATCCGTTACAGCCATGCGGATAAGATGCCTGTCATATCGACTGCTAGTGATACTAGGCCGTTGGGATCCAGCACGACGTTCCGTATTACCCTCCTGAACCCACCGATTCCATATTCCGCTAACAATCATTGCATCTCGACCAACGGGAGCAGCAATATCGCGATACGGTAAGCCGCAATCGCGATAGGCTACAATCCGACCTTTATCAAAGTAGGAAACGTGATGGTAAGCATTTCTCCTCCTTACACGAGGCATCACAACAACGATTCACCAGGCAAATCGGTTCCTAACTTTCCTCATGTCAGCACGTTGCATGTTGTCGCCACCGGCGACAACCTTGTGTGAATGCTCTAAAAAGCTAATCATTTGCATATCACTGAATCATCTTCCTGTCGGTTAAATTTCGCGTATGTAGCACGTCATCTTCCTGGTGTAACAATTTTAATGGCCAGTAGTGTATTTTTCGAGAGTCTACTTCCATTTTAGCGATGTTATGCATAAACAATCTGACTAAAAGTATCTTGACAGCTACTAGTGTACAGGAATATGAGATGTGTCCACCGCTCGAACCAGTTGCAATATCTAAAAAGAAGATCGTCACTCTCAAGTTTAAGACGTACACACAGGCTTCATGGTGCAATGTGAGCCCCTCAATCCGAGATATTGAGGAGTGATATCGTGTAGAAACCCGACAGGGCTACCTAAGTATCGTGATCATTTCAAACAACTGGGTTTATATCACGAGAAAGAGTCAGCCAAAAACTGAAGAACAATTACAAGGAAAAATGGCAAAGAAATTCCCTAACTACACCTGTCGGTCCCCTTTCATACACTATTCATGCATGGTACTTCGTTTCCCTACAGGTTTCGGGATGTACAGCATGTACGTATTTCGTCTCTCCGATACTGAAATGTGCTTTACTTATTGTTGCCTACACTTTTCTCGTTCTACAACTGTTACGTTATACACTGGAGCGCCAAAGAAATTGGTATAGGAATGCGTATTCAAATACACAGACAAGTAACGTGGCAGAATACCAGAATACGGGGCTGCCTTGGGCAACGCCTATATAACGCAACAAGTGTCTGACGCAGATTATCAAGATTTAAGTGAGTTTGAACATGCTGTTATAGACGGAGCACGAGCGATGGTGCACACCATCGCCGAGAAAGCGATGAAGTGGGGGTTCTCCGGGACAATTTACCGAGTGTACCGTGAATATAAGGAATCCTGCAAAAAATCTGATGTCCGACATCGATGCGGCCGGAAAAAGATCCTGCAAGAACGAGACCAACAACGACTGATGAGAATCGTTCAACGTGACAGAAGTGCAACCTTTCCGCGAATTGCTGCAGATATCGTTGCTGGGACATAAACAAGTGTTAGCGTGCGAACGATTCAAAGGAACATCATCCGTATGGGCTTCCGGAGCTGAGGGCACACCCATATACCCTTGATGACTGAACGACACTAAGCTTTAAGCCTCGCCTGTGCCGGTCAACACCTACATTGGACTTTTGATGACTGGAAACATGTTGCCTGGTCAGACGAGTATCGTTTCAAATTGTATCGAGCGGATGGTCCTCTACGGGCATGGAGTCAACCTCATTGTCCCACATGTCAGCAGGGGTTGTTAAAGCTGGTGGAGGCTCTGTAATGGTGTGGGAAGTGTGCAGTGGGAGTGATATGGGACCCTGATACGTCTGTATACGTCTGACAGGTGACACGTACGTAAGCATCCTCTCTGATCTCATGCATCCATTCATTGCCATTGTGCATTCCGACGGACTTGGGCTATTCCAGTACGACAATACGACACCCCACAAGCCCAGGAACACACCTCTGATTTTAAACACTTCCGCTGGCTACCAAACTCATCAGACATGAACATTATTGAACATATCTGGGATGCCTTGCAACGTGCTGTTCAGAAGAGATCGCCACCCCCTCACACTTTTAAGAATTTAAGAAAAGCGCTGCAGGATTCATGGTGTCAATTCCCTCCAGCACTACTTCAGACATTAGTCTAGTCCATGTCACGTCGTGTTGCTGCACTTTTGCGTGCTGGTTGGGAGCCTGCACAATATTACGGAGGTGTACTAGTTTCTTTGGCTCTACAGTGTAATTAGCCTATCGTTCAATGGTGTACGCATACTTTCTTATTTTACTGTAGTGGTAAATTCCTTCCAAAACCTCGAACCTGGTGGTTTCCTATGACAGTGATAATGAAGAACTGTTCTGTTAAAGTTCATTCTTATCCCCAAAAACTACCACAGCTCGGACTTCCTAGAGAGCGTCAAAGATATATAACCACACAAGTGTAGTAAAACAAGCAGTGTAAATATGTTGAGTAGGAACGTAAGTGAGATTCCATGGAAGACAACAGCTTTCTGAGAAGTATGTGGTAGGGATGTACCAGGTGTCTCGCCTAAGAGCCGTCAGGGCATTTTCTCTTGTGTTGCAACAGATATTTGAAAGTTCTATTTTGCTTAGTGTAGCTGGAGTCAGTCCAGACAAATAGCGTTCATCAAGTGTTTCATGCGACGCCCTGTGTTAGCAGAAAGTGTCTATTTGTATCCCAGTAAGAAACAAAATTATTTTTAAATCAGGACTTGTTTCTCATTACAAACTAAATTATTTTAAATCGGAATTTTACGTGCCCATTCTACAGAGCATTCCCAGGTTAGTCTAGTGCGATATTCGTTTTATTTAAGTGTATTAACAGGGATAGTAAAACACGAAGAATAAACGGCAGTTGAGCTGCGACTCGGCAGTCCTGCACGCTTGGCGGCAACAGACAGTGCGGGCCAGGATAGCGCTGTCGCTGCTGGAGTGCTGGTTATTCTTCGAGTTTTACTCTTCTTGTTAATACATGTCGACTAAACAAATATCGCACGAGACTAATTTGGGTCACGAAAATCCAATTTGAAAAATTATTTTGTATGCAAAGGGACACAAACCGACGCTTTCTGTCGATAGTGGGTGTCGCATGAAAGATTTTATGAGCGCTATTTTTTGAACTGATTCCAGCCACACAACGCATAAAATAAATTGCAGATATCTGCTAAAAGGCCAGTAAAATGCTTCTGACACACACACACACACACACACACACACACACACACACACACACACATACACAAACGCGCGCCTAGTTTATGCGGTAAACATTACATAAGATGCACCAACAAATGACTGTATTACTTGTAATCTTCGTTGGATCTTATCTGTATCATCTACTAATCTGTCCTAGTAAGTGTTCCAGACTCACGAATTATAAATATGTCGAATAGCTGTTTTTAAACCACACCTTTCGCTGATTGATTGTATTTCCTTAAGATTCCTCCAACGAATCTCAACATGGCATCTGCTTCTCCTACTATTTTCATACGTAGGCACTGAATTTTAGAAGGCTCTAGACACTTACTTCCAAATTTTTTACTACTGTTACTGTTTCTAGTGATTTTAGTCAATGGTTTAATAGAATGGTAGTGGTTCTCTTCAGCTGTTTAGGTTCAACAGCTACATTATTTGTGTTCAGCTTATACAGCCATTCCCTTCACAAATCATCAATCTTCTGCAAATCGCTACATGTCGCTGCAGTTTGCACCCCCCTCCCCTCCCCCCTAAAGACATACTCCACTGTTTATTCCACAAACATGCTGAACAAGGAAAAAATGATTCCCTATGTGCCTCTGTGAGTTTCCTAATCTCTTTTATGCTCACTACACGAAATAGTTTTAAAATGGTGAGGATATAGCGGGAAGGTGGATTAATGATTCTACAGACAAAATATCAAGTAATCCTTGCTGTTGCACGTTTGAGTACGCTGTGGTTACTATAGTGTCCGCTTCATACGGGATTTCGACTAGAGTAGAATATATCTCACCACGTCATGGAAACTGCGTACGCGTGAACTCGCCTGCCTTTCGTTGTCTGTTAGGTAACTGTGTTGCCTTCGTTATTCGAATACTGTTTGATAAAAAGTGGGTAGAGACCTAAAAATAGACAGTGATATTGGGAGTCTCTTCCTGTCGAAATGCGGACCGTAATTGAAGAAGAAAACAGTATTTGTCAAAGTTGGGACATGTTACTGTATTTGCAGCTATTTTCCTGTTTCACGTAACAGCCTGGCAGTTGTTCGGATATATGCGTAACTACGCAAGACCTGGATTGGTTTCTCATCCCTGCAGTAAATATTTTTACATGAAAGAATAACAATTTGTTTCTCGTGAAACACTGCTAGTTGATTTTAGGGTACGCCCGTCTGAGGTAGGCTTCATGATGTAATTCTGTTCTCATCACCGTATGTCTCGCATCGATTAATCCAACCTCCATATATTTCGCTTCTATTAATCCAACATGGTAAGGCTCTAAGGCTGATGAGCAAATATCCGTAAGAAACATCGGTTCAACAAGGTTCTTGTAACTAAATTCTTTCGTGGGTGATGAATTACATTCCCTTAAGATCGCTGCAAACGAATCTGAGCCCTAAATATAGTTTGCTTCAAGCATCCTACTTTAGGTCACTTCAGATGCTTGCCTGTAGGTATTTTATGGTAGAAAATGTTTCCATTGGTAGCTCAGCGATTTATAGGCCTATTTATCTGCTGTAGTTACGTTTGTTTAAGTTTAGGTTAATTGCAGTTCCTGCACCAGTCATGGATCCTCCAGAGGTCTTCCTGCATTTCGCTACTCCCCCTTTATAGGCAACTGCATAGATTAGTTAGTTATACATTCCATAGTTCATTTGAACGGTTCCTTTGTCGAAATGATGTGAAACGAGTTAGTTTGCACTTAGCATAATCTGTGAACATCTTACATCTACATCTGAACAAATACCTAACGTTCCACTGTAGAGTGCAAGGCTGAGAGTACTTAGAAGCACTGTTGTCGATTTCACTTCCATCCGCTCTCATGCACAAATCGAGAGGAAAATGAGTTTTTAAACTATTCGAATGGACTTGACTGACATAATAGGATCTTAGGTGCAGTATGACGCGGGTAATTGACTGGTCAGCCAGGAGCAACCACACAATGACATTTTATCAGAAGTAGTGTTTTGGAAACTACCTATTTCGTGGATGAATTAAATTTATCTGAGCCCTACATCTGTTCCTGCCTTATGTGCCCATTCCACTTTATTTCTCTTACTCCATGGTACTTAATGATAACTACTAAGTCCGGTGATACTGTAGCAGTACAGTACTGGATTTCTTCATCGGCATATGCAAAATATGCTACCTAAGTCTGTCTGTACCAATCTTCGACCCTCTGCAATTTACTGCAGTCTACCAGCACTGATAAATTCTTCTTATTGACGATTACATCATACGAGGCCTACACACTGGATATTACGGTAAACTATGGATACTGTAGAATGCACTTTCCTTAAAGTAACTGAAGTAAACCACACACATTTTATTATTTACGCAGCATTCCCAAGATTTCATTCTCTCCTTTGCTTATAAAAGCAGTTCGCGACTGACCTAAGATTCTATTTTTAACCTGTGGTCTACTTTTTCCGTGACAGAACCTACGCAAAGGATATTCAAAATAATACTGTTCCCCACAACTCTATCCGACTTCTGCACCTTGTGATCGACTGGTACTAGTTTGGTAGCACTCCCCACGACTCCACAGAAATGTGGAGACCAGTTGGTGTAGGGTTGTAAACTGAAGAGCCAAACAAACTGATACACCTGCCTAACATCGTCTAGAGCCCCAGTGAGCACGCAGAAGTGCCGCAACATGACGTGACATGGGCTCGACTAAAGTCTAACGTAGTACTGGAAGGAATTAACAACATGAATCCTGCAGGGCTGTCCGTAGATACGTAAGAGTACGAAGGAGCACGTTGCAAGGCATCACAGATATGCTCGGTATTGTTCATGTCCGGGGAGTTTTGTGGCCAGCGGAAGTGTTTAAACTCATAAGCGTGTTCCTGGAGACACACTGTAGCAATTCTGGACTTGTGGGATGTCGAATTGTCCAACTGAAATTACCCAAGTCCGTCGGAATGCACAATGGAGATGAATGGATGCCGGTGATCAGACAGGATGCTTACGTACGTGTTACCTGTCACAGTCGTAGCTAGAGGTATCAGGGGTCCCACATCACTCCAGCCGCACACGCCCCACACCATTACAGAGCCTCCACCAGCTTCGAGCGGTTCTAGGCGCTTCAGTCTGGAACCGCGCGACCGCTACGGTCGCAGGTTCGAATCTTTCCTCGGGCATGGTTGTGTGAGATGTCCTTAGGTTATTTAGGTTAAAGTAGTTCTAAGTGACGGGGGACTGATGACCTCAGCTGTTAAGTCCCATAGTGCTCAGAGCCATTTGAACCTCCACCAGTTTGAACAGTCCCCTGCTGACATGCAGGACCATGAGGTTGTCTCCATACCCGTACTCGTCCATCCGCTACATACCATTTGAAACGATACTCTTCTGACCAGGCAACATGTTTCCAGTCATGAAAAGTCCAATGTCGGTGTTGACGGGCCCAGGCGAGGCTTAAAGCTTTGTGTCGTGCCGTCATTAAGGGTACAGGAGTGGACCTTCATCACCGGAAATTCATGTGGACGATGTTCCGTTGAATCGTTCGCACGCTAACACTTGTTTATATCCCAGCAGCTAAATCTGCACTAATTCGCGGAAGAGTTGCACTTCCGTCACGTTGAACGATTCTCTTCAAAAAAATAAATAAATTAATTAATTAATTTAAAAAAAATGGCTCTGAGCACTATGGGACTCAACTTCTGAGGTCATCAGTCCCCTATAACTTACAACTACTTGAACGGAACTAACCTAAGGGCATCACACACATCCATGCCCGAGGCAGGATTCGAACCTACGACCGTAGCGGTCGCGCGGTTCCAGACTGTAGTGCCTAGAGCCGCTCGGCCACTTCCGTCGGCGATTCTCTTTAGTTGCCGTTGGTCCCGTTCTTGCAGGATGTTTTCCGGTAGCAGCGATGTCGGAGATTTGATGTATTACCGTATTCCTGTTATCCACGGTATACTCGTGAAATGGTCTTAGGGGAAAATCGCCAGTTAATCGTTAATTAACAACTGGTATAACCGCCAGACCGTTGAATGCAACCTGGCAAGCGTTCTTGCGACCGTAAACTCGTGGCCACCATTGCCAGCAATATTATGCAGTAGCTACATTCGCTCTAGCTCTTTCTGCAGTATCGGAGAGGGAACACCCAGTCTCTTCTAGTCCTATTACACGACCTAGTTGAAAGTCAGTGAGGTGTTGATAAAAGCGTTTACGTCGCCTTAAAGCGGTTCTTGACTAACATCAGCTCACCTCGGCCAGTCTCAAAGGTACCTAACGCTTACGAACGTTAAAGCGTGGATCTAAAGCAAACCTGATGTTGATCCTCATAGTGGCACTGCCACCGCCCTTCTAATGCAACTGGAGCAGAATATTAATAGACATCATCTTTGAGATAGTCCGCCCCCGCTAGCTGCGTGGTCAGCGCGACAGACTGTCAATCCTAAGGGCCCGTTTGCGTTTCCCGGCCGGGTCGGAGATTTTCTCCGCTCAGGGGCTGGGTGTTGTGTTGTACTAATCATCATCATTTCATCCCCATCGACGCGCAAGTCGCCGAAGTGACGTCAGATTGAAAGACTTGCACCCGGCGAACGGTCTACCCGACGCAGGGCCCTAGTCACACGACACTTCCTTATCTTTCAGACGTAGAGCCACGCGTACCACCTTTCGTTTATGTCTTAGAATTCCTTCTTGGTATTGCTATTTGTTTCCTTCAGTGTATTTTCACAGTCGTCAGTAGTGTCACAAATGAACAATCAACTACATAGTTATAAATTGTAGGCTAACTGTATATTTCCTCAAAGTGGTTTCAAATGCACCTCGCCCTATTTCCTATATGTTGCTAGTTTCGTCGTGATACATGCGTCCCATATTAAAGTACACCCATGTAGTGTCATCTATCTTTTAAATCTTGTGCCAACACTAAATGCCACAGCTTCGGCCATAAATTTCGATTAATTAAATTGTTTAATTTTTTTATGTGTATCTATAAATCATTCTAGCCATTGTGTTATAACTGATGAGTGTGGTAATGGAACATATTGTATCGACTGTCTACTAGCTTAGCGGAGTGTGGACGTTTCCTCTATAGTGGTTCAAAGTGTTCAAATGGCTGTGAGCACTATGGGAATTAACTGCTATGGTCATCAGTCCCCTAGAACTTAGAACTACTTAAACCTAGCTAACCTAAGGACATCACACACATCCAGGCCAGAGGAAGGATTGGAACCTGCGAACGTAGCGGTCACGCTGTTCCAGGCCCTCTATAGTGGAATGACCACATAGCAAAGCCCTTGTTCATTGATAATACAGCAAGTTTCAACATTATTACTCTACGGAAAAAACCAACACATACACAAATAGCTCAGTTGGACTAGGTGTTCACAACTGGATTGCATGTACAAGCAAACGTATAATGCATGACCAGAAGTGACTTCATAGTCATTTGACCAGAGGTGTTGCTTTCTTGCATCTTTAGAGCATATAAGCATCTTCGCAAGCAAGTCTCCCTCTAACATAAAAGATACCTGTTGCGTTTGTGGTGTAGGGGAGGGGGGGGGGGAAGGTGGGGGAGGATACACGTGTGAAAGTGTGTCTGCGATGAGTCAAATGTTGTGCCTCGAACTGTTTCTTTGTACGATACTTGTAGCCTGTACACAATGGAAATACGTCTTCATTCATCTCCTGAATCAGTATCGCTGTGCAGTTCAACTCGTGATAGGGTTAGCTAACCCTAAATATAGAATATAAGAGGTGATGCTGTCAACCTTTGATGGCTGCTCGTTAGCTATTAAGCATTGTCCTGACAAACTAAATGAAGCTAGTGACAGAGCCCAATATTTGTGTTTTCACTGCGGTGAAGGGTGAAAGTTTGGTAGGAAACGCACTATCCACGGGTTGAACATGCGGCGTGTTTTTCGGAGCGTTTCTAAGTGATTGCAGTGAAGGGTAATAATTTTCCAAAGAATATTTGTAACAACGAAGATGCAATAATGACTGACTAGTATTAACTTCTACCCAATATTTTGAAGGCTGAAGAAACTCTTATCCAGTAAACAGCACCAGAACAGCGTGTGACTGTGGGAGCCTCCAACAATACTTGACTGTGTAAAATCTGCTTCCAGGAAGAAATAGGAGTGCTGTTCGTTCCATACAGACATATTGCTACTTACGTTAAATGTGTACTTCCTTTCGTCGTGTACTTTGTGCTGTTACGTGTTTGACGTACAGAGAGACCATTTTTGACGAAAACAACAATTGTCTGACAAATAGTATTATTTCACTGTACACTTTTACACATTGCTAATATACATTATGGAAAATAAAGCACTATCGTTAAAATACAGTAATTCTTTTTTTTCTCCTACGTGAACTCATAACATGATAGTTGTGGTTAAACCTTGATCTTAACACATTCAGCTAAAAACCTGACCAGCATTAATAGATCAGGTTTTCAGAGTCAATGCATAGAATTGTTGTACAATAACACTGTTTGCTGATGAAGGCTGCCTTCCACAGAGTTAACAACATCATTTTATATCCTGTAGCATAATATTATTAAGACCTGCTGTGTCATCTTTCAACAAATGCCTTGCGATATGGTAACAACACTCTAGAATAACCTCGCAAATTTCACTTAGCTATTATTGACTCAGTGCCATATCAGAGACTACATCTTGGAAGTAATATACGATTCTGTTCCCACACGTAATAGCTAGTATTCAGCTCCTACACTGACATAGAGACACCCTTAGAGAAAAGAATTATACACTGGCATTAATCGGAACTTGCGCAGAAGCGGCGTTTCTTTAATGTAGGTATCAGATATATGATACAGATGACACCCCATATACGTTCTTTAATAGGGGACACGTGGTACCACGACGAAACTAACATTTCTCGTACACAGGAGCAACACTGTGGGAGCAAGAGACATATTGGAAGAAAAATGGCAAAGGAGCACTGGAGAACTTGTCCAAAAAATATACGAGGGTTGGAACTTAAATAGTGGCAACTATTTATCCACAACCGATACAAAAGAGTTAAATGTTTGCACCTGTTACTGTCCTCCAAGCTAGACACCAGTGTTGTGTAGAACCCGTTGCTAGCGATGAGGAAGACGTAGTATGCCGTTAGCAGAGCCTGTTCTGTTCATGGTGCGAATGGAGCGGTCTACTGCCTGTCAAAACTGTGGAACAGTTCTAAGTTCTAGGGGACTGATGAACTCAGATGTTATGTCCCATAGTGCTCAGAGCCATTTGAACCATTTGAACCACATATAGCAAACAGTATGAAAAGCAGATGGACTGCTGCGATTCGATGGAGGAATCTTAAGGAAATATAAACTATCAACCAAAGAAGTGCTTAAAATATACATGTTCAACCGATTTTGAAGTACTGCTCGTGAATCTGAATCTCTTTCTACCTTACTTTGTTCTTCCATGGATTCTGATTTCAATTCCAACAAAACATGTGAGCCTGGTTGTCATAATACTCTAGTGTGAACATAAATCTCAGATCGCTGGGATAGTGTTAACATTTTGGAAACTGAACGAAGGGAAAATTTGAGCCCTATAGGAGGTCTCTGACCTTGATGGTGTTATTAGGTGTTTCCAGAGAGACTGAACATATATTTTAGAAGATATGTCAACAACTACCGACCTGTTTCGCTATTGACATCATTTTCGAAAACTTTGAGAAGTGATGTATTGCGGAAGACTAATCTCCTCCTGCTTCACAAGATACTTTAATCCGTTTAGTGATCCATGGGTTTTTGCGTAGCTTTTTGATGTCCTTTCTGCTTAGCTTACTCAGGAAGCTACTCTCAAACATTGATATATATATTCATTATGGAGTAGATTACATTGTACTCTATTATTTGGTTTATTAAAAATTCCATCCCAGGTCATCTCTAGTAAACTATTCTTCAAAACATTTTTCCTTAGCCAATAATTACTGTAACTGATTTCCACTGAGTGCTACCCATACCGTAAGGCAATATCTAACTGTGCACCGTGACCACAGAGAGCTGGGTAAATAGTTACTTTATTGCTTTGAACTTCGTCAAAGGAGACCTCAGTTAAGATCCTAAAGTCTTTATCCACCTGTGCTGGAAAGTTAATTACTGAGATAAAATCGTAGGATGCAAATTAGGTTCTTAAATCATTTTTCCTGTCGGAATCGTATAGAGAATCTGCATCGAAGTCACAACAGACTATTAACTGCTTGCTCCTGTCTGACACATAGCATAGGTAGTAATCTAGATTCCTCATATCCAGTTGAAAATTCCCCAAAGGGGACCTGCATGCAGTTCAAATTAAAAATTAAATTTTGTTCAGTATTAATTCACCAGCCCACACTTTGTGTGCTGATCAGTACAAAATCTACTAGTCTCAATGTTTCTGAACTTTTGTTTTGTCTCAATACATGTAACGACTCCTCCTTTTCCCATATTAGTTCTGCATGAGTAAAATACTAGAGCGCAATATTTTATGTGTAATTTATCTGACTATGTGCTTGTGTGGTACTCAGGCACAGGACGATTATCTTTTCAGATCTCTCTAAATTTCCCTAAAAGGCAACAAGCTCTTCTGCCTTATAACTCAGTCCTCTAACATTTTGATAATATAATGTATCCTCAATTTTCTGTTGCGTGCTTAAGCATTTCGTCGTGCTCTTCTGTTGTTTCGACTTTTTTCAAAACAGGGTGCCTGAATCCTGATTTTAACCTTAAAAGGGTACTTCTTTGACACTAGTACCCACAAGGATCCTAATTTATATGATGGTGGCGCTCTGTACATTTTATGCAAGGATCTCAGCCAACCCCTCCCTCTCCTATTTATGTGCACATCATGTCTATTATATTCTCGTCTCTCAATGGTAGCAACAGACACTTCAAGCACCTGTTCAACTCATTGTTCACATAGCTCACACCGGTTTTAACCTATAATCTCTTCGCCACTTCATCATCATAATTATCATCATCACCATCTTTTTCAGCATCTTCTTTTTCTTCTTCTTCTTCTTCTTAGCATTTTTTTCTTGACTCTTTTCGAGATATAAGTCATGTTCTTGGTAACGGTCACGATAGATCACGATATTTCGTTGGATCTGTCGAATTTCTAGAGTACCTCGTAACGGGACCCTTACAGTACATTGCAAATCACCTGCGCAACTGTAAAACTTGTCAGTCAAGATTTTCTTTTTAAATATGGCACGTTGTTCGAACATTAGACGTATATCATATTAATCTACAGTTTTATTCGTCACGATACTTTTGATTTGATTGTATTTACAGAACACTGAGTGCACCTTGCTAGAATGGAAGCAAATTCTCGAATAGGTGTTTGTAATTAGACTGGCTGTCAGCGTGAGCAGGAGCGAAATATCTGCTCACATCACAATGACCGACACGGAAAGGCCACGCCTGTGGTTTGTGTCGTATATTAAGCCCAGAGGACCATTGTTCCAGACGCCGCTAGTGACGCGCGAGTGTCCCAGGCGAAAGCCTTCAGTCATTCGCCCCGCATTATGCATTAGGAATCAGTCGCTGCCAGCTGCCGCAATAGCTGTGGTTGTGCGCTCGGAATTGGCAGTGGCGGTGGCTGTGGCCAGTGATGACTGCAGCACTGACGAAGTGAGACCATAGCTGAACGCAGTGCTTGGGCAGGCTTTGAATGGCACACAGAGGAGACATCCTGCATTTTCGTATTTATAAATATAGACGTAACTGTCCTCATCCTATCCCAGTCGAAATGGCACAAGTGTGGCAAATTATTACAATGTACTTTACAGATGTTGTGTGTGTGTGTGTGTGTGTGTGTGTGTGTGTGTGTGTGTGTGTGTGTGTGTGTGTCTGTCTTTGTGTTACATACACGCGTGTAGAAACATTCCTACTTTGATTCCTGGCCGTTATTTACAAGACTACTGTTATCTTACAGCGTCAGACTCCTCTTCGGCCACCTGATAGTTATGCTATTGTTTTGAACACACTAACAATGCGGGGACAAGGTCATTCCAGTGAAACTTAGGCCTGGTTCACAGAAAGAGCGTATTTGTTGCACTGTGCTAACCGTTAAACTTTAACCTATTTGGGTAGCAGTGTATTTGTTCCTGTAGTGCACTGTGGTGGTAATTTTTAAATATTTAAAGGCTTGTATTTACGTGTGTCGTCTTGAAAATTAGATACTTGGAATACTGGTTTTAAATACGCAAAATTGTGACAAATAGCCGCAAAATTGATATCAGAAATGGTAGGTCGACTTCTATTAGAGTGCTTGCAGAAAATACCATTGGGCACAATAATTTGTTGGAAATTGCATAAACGAAATTGAAAGTATCGCACATCAGCTGTAGAGTCAAAGTCACTGACACCCCTTTTAGGTTATAAATCATATTAACTCAGCCCCACCTGTCATTTATACATCATCCAATTGCACTACAGGAGAGGGGGACAGAATGTGGTCTTTTTCTGTCATGAGTTATGGTAATTAATATTAGATTGCATAAATTCAAATGACACGGTTCTTAAATACCAGGATACAACCTATGGTATTGCTAAGGCAGCTGTGTTTGTGAGAATAGAAATTGATAAAACATAGTACAAATACTTTACTTCAAATTAGAACAAACTAATTTCTTCTATGACTTTTTTTATTTTAACTGGCCTTCGGAAATTACTTTCTTAGGACCCGTTATATGTCGTTACTTAATAACTACGCCGCGTGTGCTTAAACCGCATATGGTCGAACAGTCTGACGATACGTTATAGAGACAAGGCAGGATGAAGTTAGTCAGTAGCTTATAAACTGTGTGTGCGGGGGGGGGGGGGGGGGGGGGAGGGGCGGGGGAGATGGCACTAGCCAAACTCAAACTCTTGTGGTTGGTGAGTCGTGCCTTGATACGTGAGTCAGTAAGAGCATAGTCTGCCAAATACAAGGATCCGAGCTCGAATCCCGGTCCAGTAAACTGTTTTAATCTGTTACGAAATTTTAAGCTTTTCAGTAGTTTCCATTTTCGTTAACCTCTCAGTAAGATAGTTATACACAAGGAACATCCCCTCATACATTAAACAAATGTGGTGTGTTCAGTCTAGCAATAGAAAAAATCGATAAAGCGTAATATGAATTTTACGAAATTCAGGCTTGGTGTGGTTCAAAGACAGTTTGTCGCCAGTGCTGCAAGTCGATAGCAGAGGTTTCTATTAGGTAGTTCAATCCGTGTTGGTCAAGGCATTGTACTCACAGTCAAGGACAGATGACAAGGTGGCACGCATTTCTTGAGAATATTAATATTCATCAGTGCTCTGCTTCAGATTCCAAATGTCTCATCAGATGTCGTGGAGAGAGGGCTTGTGATATTATGAATGGTGTTCTCTCCATCGGATGGCTGTATTAACCTCCAAGGTCTCTTTCACGTTATCTGAAAACAGTGTCCGACGTGGCGACACCGGTACCCCACACTCCCTGCCATCCCTCATCGGCAAAGATGACGTTGCACTCCATACGAATTCAGTACAATCAGTTAAACGAAAAATTTGTTCTTAAAACTATCATACTCAAGAAGAGGATGGCACCGAACAGACGCTAATAAAAAAAGTGGTTCTACCTACCCTTCCAAAATCCTGCAGCATTTCTCGCTATCAAAATTACAGAAAACATGCATTTAGTGATGTTAACGCCTGAAAAAGGGTACGAACGCCCTTGAACTGCCTGACCACCCCACTTGTTATTCATTCATCACAATTGTGAGAATATTTTACCGACAATTCATCAGTTTACCGGCATCACCACTTCCTCTGCACTTGTCACGACGACAGTAATGTGCCAAGAAACATAGCTGTGTGAAGTGAGGGCGAAAAATTTAATTGCGCTGTAGATAAGCTACCGAAAACCCATAAACACTGGTACGAAATAAGGAGCGTTGCGTGGAGCCTCGAAAGATATATGGGAAGATGTTGCAGGACTCTAAATTTACGGAAATAACTTCAGTGTAGTCATGAATTCACGTGCATCATTTGGCGTTGTGGTGGAAACGGGTTTCTTACGAGAATGTCTAATAATAGTAATAATATCGTGTGACGAGGGCCTCCCGTCGGGTAGACCGTTCGCCCGGTGCAAGTCTTTCGATTTGACGCCACTGCGGCGACTTGCGCGTCGAAGAGAATGCCTAATAATCGCAGGGTTCCTCATGTATTGCTATACACAGAAATTCTGCAGGTGAATAAGTTCTTAAAATACACATAGATCGTATTCCTAAGAGAGATATCTCGCTCACTCTGTGTCATTACCATGTTAGTGAATTTACGATCTACAGGGTGAAGAAAAATTCGTGCTCTCGGACTTTGCAGCGAATTCCTCGCATACTAGCAATACAAAAATCCCTGTCACAAAATTTCGTTCTGCACATATTTCCGGCAGTAAATGGGCGTTAGGGATTTACAATCTAGCAACACCGTAATCACATGCATGGTAACTCCTTCTGTCACCTCGTGCGAGTAGTGCTGTGCTGTTAGTGCTGTGGATAGCGATTTGGGTTAGCATGCAGGAGTTCGAGGTTTCGATTTTAAATCGATGCGTATTTGTTTTTATTTGCCAAATTCATTCTGCCATATGATGCTGTAGTATAATGCTAAAGTATACACCGTTTCTTAGACCACATTTATCCGACATTTACATAGCACAGTGTTTTGTATCTGTGAACATTGCAAAAACGTGGCCAGACTATTCAGAAATTGACAGCTGAAACAATTGACCCATCATAGTACAGAATAACTACAAAGACAGTATCAATTTTGCGATGCTGAAGATGAATTCACAGTTAAATAACTCATCATCCACTAGTCATTTATACTACATGCAACCACATCAAATACTGACGAATCGATTCCACAGACCGAACGTGATGAGAGGGGCTAGTGTAATTGGTTAATACAAACCATAAAAAAACTGCACGGAAGTATGTTTTTTAACACAAACCTACGTTTTTTAATTGAACCCTGTTAGTTTTGTTACCACATCTGAACATATAAACAAACACGTAATCAGTGCCGTTTGTTGCATTGTAAAATGCGAATTACATCCGGAGATTTTGTAACCTAAAGTTGACGCTTGAGTACCACTCCTCCGCTGTTCGATCGTGTGTATCGGAGAGCACCGAATTACGTAGGTTTATGTTAAAAAACATACTTCCGTGCATTTTTTTATTGCTTGTATTAACCAATTACGCCAGCCCCTCACCTCACGTTCGGTCTTTGGAATCGATTCGTCACTATTTGATGTGGTTTACGAAATATATCCAGCGGTAACGTTAGTTGACTCACCCTATATATATATATATATATATATATATATATATATATATATATATATATATATATATATATACTCCTGGAAATTGAAATAAGAACACCGTGAATTCATTGTCCCAGGAAGGGGAAACTTTATTGACACATTTCTGGGGTCAGATACATCACATGATCACACTGACAGAACCACAGGCACATAGACACAGGCAACAGAGCATGCACAATGTCGGCACTAGTACAGTGTATATCCACCTTTCGCAGCAATGCAGGCTGCTATTCTCCCATGGAGACGATCGTAGAGATGCTGGATGTAGTCCTGTGGAACGGCTTGCCATGCCATTTCCACCTGGCGCCTCAGTTGGACCAGCGTTCGTGCTGGACGTGAAGACCGCGTGAGACGACGCTTCATCCAGTCCCAAACATGCTCAATGGGGGACAGATCCGGAGATGTTGCTGGCCAGGGTAGTTGACTTACACCATCTAGAGCACGTTGGGTGGCACGGGATACATTGCGCGCGGCAGAGAAAGGGAAGGAGGAGGTAACAGACAGAGAGAGGGAAGAAGGATATGCACAGGGAGAGGGGGAAGGAGCGGATGGACAGAGAATGAGAGAGGGGGATGGACGGGGACATAGGGAGGAGGAGACGGAGAGATCGTTTCAACGACAAATATACATAAGCACAGACACACAAACACACACACACGCGCTCGTGCACACACACACACACACACACACACACACAGACACACGTATCTGAATCTCGGAACCATCTTCGAAAATATCTTAAGGCCCTGAATTGTTTCTGAAAAAATATTTGTAGACACTGACAGCACTACAGTATATCAATGGCAGTAACACTATAGTCCCACTGGAAGAACGTAAATTGGCACCATGTTCAAAAATATACGAATGATCTGAAAAGTGTGCCATGTTCAGAAGTATCTAAAGAACCTTCATTAACTATCAAAAATAGAGAAAAAGGGTGTTATCAAATCCGTACCTATCATCTGACATGTGCCCACACAGCAAAAAATAAAAAAATAATTTGAAAAAACAGTCAAATGTAGGGTGAAATCATTAGTCAAAAGGTACAAATGAAAGATATTAGTCATACAAGTAATATATGTTCAGATGATCCGCAAAATCGCATTCGACACCTGGGCTGTGCGTAAATTAGTAAGGAGACCACTGAGTGAAATTCCACCAGACAAATGTTCTCTAGAACTCTTTAAAATGCTAAGATTCTAATTTAAATACTGAATTTCAAATTCCCAATAGGCACCTCATTTGCTGTACACGATTTCGAACATCATTCAAAGATGCTTTAAATGTTTCATTAATCTGTTCTACATATTTCTTCCTCAGAACAAATAATTTCACGAACACATGATCGTGTTTTTCAAATTCTTTTTGCTTTGAAGTTATGTCAGAAGACATGAAGTATAATATACTTCAATATCGATCGCTATTCTCTGTTATAACGAGTATATTGGTCAAGAAAAACATGTGTGTTTCCGTATGTATGCTTTAATTTGATATTTTTTGACATTTCACTTACATAGCCAGCAGCGGCAGCTTTCAGTTTTCCTACAAATCACTAATTACGTTTTTCTTAATTCTTTTGTTACTTCCAATTACAGAATTTTTTTCAAAAATGAAACTAACGCTGCTCAGTTTAATACATGATTTTTCCATTTTCCACCGTTCCTTTGCAAATGAAAATTCTGATAAAAATTCACCCTCAAACCTAGTATTAAGTTTTTCTTGATTACCCAGATATCTTTCAAGCAGCTAAATACTTTATTTAAAAATACAAACCAAACTGGTAATTTGATACAGAATTTGTCCATTTCCCAATTTTCATCTGGATATGAAATTTTGGACAAAATCATTGGGGAATTTTTACGAAGCGTTGTTTTCACTCTGCTCAAATATCTAACAAAAAAGTATGTAATTGGTGTAACTAATTTCATGCTTTCTACGTTTTGTACATCACTAAAAATATTTATGCGAAGGAAAGTGCTGCTGCATTAGTAAATTTCATCTGTTGTATACATGACAAAAAATGTTTATACGAAATTCTGTACTGCCTCAGCAATAAAATTTCATCTCCCTCTGCAATGATTACTTTCTAGAACAGTATAAAAGTCATGCTGTCAAAAATAACAAGCAAAGTATGCCGTTAAAACTTAATTTTCGCACTAAATGAGGCTAGAACAAAACTTTGGAAAAGGTCTGTGACCTTCACCAGTGGTAACTGTGGAGTCAAGGCTCTCTGAAAGGACTGCAAACTGTATTTCCTTTCCTTTCTATAGTCACCAAGTACTACCAAAACGAAATCCTAATGCTCCTAATATGAATTGTATACATATAACACAGTCACAGGAAATTATGGACAAGTTTTGTCACAGAGATGAAATATACTCTAGATTGTCTGTAGTATATATCCAAATATAGAAATGGTGTTGGCATTTAGATTGTAGGCTTACTTGAGGCTATGATACTCACGGTAAAGAGGTCGAACTATGAGTAGCTAAGATTTGTAGAAGCTTCCCTGTAAAGCATCACCTCACCATGTATCAGTTGAGAGAGAAGAACATAAGGCAAATAATGGTTTTTATTACATTTCCTCTAGTCCTACTTGAGGTTATGTAGAAAAATGAACTTTTGAGGAAGGCTACAACAGTTAACGATCGGAAATATGTTACCAGAGCACTCTAAAACGTTCACACACTGCATTTACTTTTTTATATAATATTAAACAGTACCGAAATCTAATCGCAATGCTCCAAATATGAGATGTATACACACAACAAAACCAAAGACAAACAGACTAACCAAGAGCCATTTGGGGTGAAAAAAGAAGTTCTGATGAGACCATTAATTCGTTGTATCACTTAAATTACATAATTTCGTAATACGCAAATATAATTTCGTAATTCACTGAACACAAGATGTATACACACAACGACAAAGTAAATGATGACCAAAGTTCGACACACACAGAGGGAAGGTTCTGCATCTTCAAAATATGATAGTTGTATCAGAATAAAGTTATTTATTAAATACACACAGATGTCGATACAAAACACGCTGAGGTTACCTAGTTTAATACGAAAGTACAAATACAGCTCTCTGATTGGGAAAGAAAATAATATCTTACAAGAAATGAAATCATTTATGAAAGTAAGTAACGATTTCGAGTACAAATCAGGTTGCACTATAGTATAGACTAGCTGTCGTGTAACATATAAAAAAATGAACGTAGACTGAGTAATAGCACTAATGATAAAACATATAGATTATGCAGCAATTGTCGATGACTTAAGTTCGATATTTGTCCTACATTATTGAAGGCACAATGCAATCTCAAATTAAACATTTCTGGATTAAATTGCCTGTATTATTTATTAAAATACATGCACCTCACCTACTGACACTAATGATATAATTTACAGGTGATAATTTACCACTGTGCGAGGTAATGACAGTCACCATGTTAATTAAGCATCATTTCTTCTGCTGTATACCTCCCACAAGAGAGAGTCCTGCATATCTGCGACACACCTGCGTCCCGTGAGAAGCCACACTTCAGATCTTGTCCACCGTGACGGGCACATACGTCTGCAAACTAAAATTAGACACACGTTCGTGACGTATGTTGACAAAGGTTCCAGACAACAACAGCAACAATAACAGTAACATATCGTTTTGATGTCTTCGAAGTCTCTGGCTACCACCACCAGAGGCGCCAGTGTGCTGCCAGCAGGGGGCGCTTCCATAACCACAGCGCTGCTATCAGGGTAGTATCTTCCAACAACATGTCATGCGTTCGCCAACAACTCGTGTCGTATCAGCGTGCCGCAACGGTATTTTGGCTGGCACTTAACCACGGAACAGCAGTATGGTCTCAGCTACTGAGCCAGTTATTCCTCAGAAGTTCGCTAAGGAATCATCATGACACAGTCGCAGTGATGTGTCTATCATTGAACCCCTATCGAGTTGAGGTCTGTGACTTTAGTTCATCAGATTTTGTCCTTATGCCAACTAAATACCAATCGCGTGATTAACGTTCGAAAATTTGCAAGCGATATCAGCACTAAATTCACGTAAGTTCATGATAGGACTTCTAGACTTTAATATTGTCTTGCTCATTGTGGCCCTTGGCCACTAATTCATTATTGGTTTTCCCTATAAAAATTTACTCCAAGAAGGAGTCTTATGTTCTATAATGTTCCAAAACTCTTGTCTACATTCATTCCCAGGGAAGAATTTTCACTGCGCCTCCAGCGACATACCAGAACCTATAAAACAGCATCTTTGGCAATGGCATTCAACATGTCAGCTAACCATAATTGACCCTTGGGTAATGAAAATGTTTGGAGTATTGTGAAGCAGTAATATCCGTTTCAAACTCGTACTTCACGGATGGCATAAAAGAGATCTACGTTATAAAACAAGTTTATCTCTATTCCAAATATATATATATATATATATATATATATATATATATATATATATATATATATATATATTCTTATGCTATCGAGCGGAGAAATTTTCAGCTAGCCCCGTTACATGACAACAATTATTATGAATATTGAACGGGTTAGAAGGGATGAGTCTAAACAGCGAAGCCAATGGCTGCTAAGTTGTACAGGGTGAAGAAAAATTCGCGCACTCAGATTTCGCAGCGCGATTCCTCACATACTAGCAATAGAAAAACGTCTGTCACAAAATTTCGTCCTGCCCATGTTTCGGCAGTAAATGGACGTTAAAGATTGGCAGTCTGGCAACACCGATTCACATGAAAGCTAACTGCCTCTGTCAGGAACTTGCGTAGTGCTGTGCGGTTGGTGGAGTGGATAGTGTTTTGGGTTAGCATGCAGGAGGTCGACATTTCGACTGTGGGTCGATGCAGATTTATTTTTATTTGTTAAATGTAGTCTTCGTGGTACTGTGTAAGACATCTTAATCGTCATACAGCGATTACAGTGGGTCTTCTACAAAACATTTGCACAATGGTGAACTTTTAAAGAAGCCTTTTACACTTCGTAGACTCGAAATCTTTGACACCAGTGCATCTACTAGATTCCAATCCTGTTTTCTGTGTACCTTCCCCCAATGGTCTCACTGATTAGTACCAACTACTATTTTTGCGATGTTCAGGTCAATTACATTTCGTTATTGCCTTACGTCACCAGCAGGGCTAGCAAAGTGCTTAGCAAATATTTTCCAAACTCGGTTCCATTTGTACGTATTATCACCATGGAACCACTAATTATGCCTCTGAACGCTGAGTCTGATAAGTGCATGCTGTTTAATAAATATCTACATGCGTTTTATTATTATTATTATTATTATTATTATTATTATTATTCTTTCTTTTCTCAGACGTTATGTCTGGTCAAAAATAAAAGTGACGCGGACCTTCATCAAGCGTGACTTCCTTTTAACTGTACGGTATATGATACATTGCATTTAGGAACTTTCGGGTAATTGAACATGTATCAATAATTACAGATTTGTGTAGTTGTATATATAAGTTTGGTTTTAGCTGTATTACGTTGATGTACTGGTGGATATTGTGTGCTACGTCTCCTGTAGTTGATAGTATAATTGGTATGATGTCAAATTTAACCTGATGCCACATGTCCTTGACTTCCTCAGCCAGTTGGATTTACTTTTCTGTTTTTTTCTCCTGTTTTCTTCTGTATATTTGTTGTACTGGGTACGGAAATTTTGATTAGTTGTGTTAATTTCTTCTTTTTATTGGTGAGTATGATGTCTGGTTTGTTATGTAGTGTTGTTTTATCTGTTACAATGGTTCTGTTCCAGTATAATTTGTATTCATCATTCTCCAATACATTTTGTAGTGCATACTTGTATGTAGGAACGTTTTGTATTATTAGTTTATGTTGTATGGCATAATACTATTTTTGCTACATTGTCATGTCCTCTGGGGTATTCTGTATTTGCTAGTATTGTACACCCAATTGTGATGTGATCTACTGTTTCTGTTTGTTGTTTGCAAAGTCTGCATTTATCTGTTGTGGTATTGGGATCTTTAATAATATGCTTGCTGTAATATCTGGTGTTTATTGTTTGATCCTGTATTTCAATCATGAATCCTTCCGTCTCACTGTATATATTGCCTTTTCTTAGCCATGTGCTGGATGCGTCTTGATGGATGTGTGGCTATGTTAAATGATACAGGTGCTTGCCATGTAGTTTTTTTCTTTTTCCAATTAACTTTCTTCATATCTGTTGATGTTACGTGATCTAAACGGTTGCAGAAGTGGTTATGAAATTGCAGTGGTGTAACCGATGTACTTATATGAGTGGTTGCTTTGTGTATTTTGCTAGTTTCTGCTCGTCCTAGAAAGAATTTTCTTAAATTGTCAACCCATCCATAATGTAGGTTTTTTATGTCGATAAATCCCCTTCCTTTCTGCTTAATGTGAATCTTTCTGTTGCTGAATGTATGTGATGTATTCTATATTGGTGGCATTGTGATCGTGTAAGTGTATTGAGTACTTCTAGGTCTGTGTTACTCCATTTCACTACTCCAAATGAGTAGGTCGATATTGGTATAGCATAAGTATTTATAGCTTTTGTCGTGTTTCTTGCTGTCAATTCTGTTTTCAGTATTTTTGTTAGTCTTTGTCTATATTTTTTCTTTTAGTTTTTCTTTAATATTTGTATTATCTTTTCCTATTTTTTGTCTGTATCCTAGATATTTATAGGCATCTGTTTTTTCCATCGCTTCTATGCAGTCGCTGTGGTTATCCAATATGTAATCTTCTTGTTTAGTGTGTTTTCCCTTGACTATGCTATTTTTCTTACATTTGTCTGTTCCAAATGCCATATTTATATCATTGCCGAATACTTCTGTTATCTTTAGTAATTGGTTGAGTTGTTGATTTGTTGCTGCCAGTAGTTTTAGATGATCCATATATAGCAAATGTGTGACTTTGTGTTGGTTTGTTCCAGTAATATTGTATCCATAATTTGTATTATTTAGCATGTTGGATAGTGGGTTTAGAGCAAGGCAGAACCAGAAAAGACTTAATGAGTCTCCTTGGTATATTCCACGCTTAATCTGTATTGGCTGTGATGTGATATTATTTGAATTTGTTTGGGTATTAAGTGTGGTTTTCCAATTTTTCATTACTATGTTTAGTAACTATATCAATTTAGGATCTACTTTGTATATTTCCAATATTTGTAGTAACCATGAGTGGGGTACACTATCAAAAGCTATTTGGTAATCAATGTATGCGTAGTGTAGCGACCTTTGTTTAGTTTTAGCTTGCTATGTCACCTCTGCACCTATTATCAGTTGCTCCTTACATCCTCGTGTTCCTTTGCAACAGCCTTTTTGTTCTTCATTTATAATTTTGTTGTGTGTTGTATGTATCATTAATTTCTATGTAATGACTGAAGTTAATATTTTGTATATTGTTGGTAGGCATGTTATGGGGCGATATTTAGCTGGGTTTGCTGTGTCTGCTTGATATTTAGGTTTCAGATAAGTTATTCCATGTGTAAGTGTATCAGGGAATGTGTGTTGGTCTGCAATGTAACTGTTAAATAATTTAGTTAAATGTGAATGTGTTGAGGTGAACTTCTTTAGCCAGAAATTTACTATTTCATCTTTTCCAGGGGCTTTCTAATTGTGAGTAGAATTAATTGCTTGGGTGACTTCATGTTGCAAAATTATCACTTCAGGCATTTGTGGTATCATCTTGTATGCGTCTGTTGTATCCACCGTGCATGCCTGTTATGCTCTACCCGGTTTGACCATATGTTGCTCCAGATGTGTTCCATGTCTGTTATGTTTGGTGGATTGTCTATTTTAATTTGTGTGTTATCTATTGTACTTCTATTTTCACTTTTTTTGTATCTTCTAAGTCGTTTGGCCAATGCTTGTAATTTCTACTTCTTTTCATCTAATGGCTCTATCGTTTCTTGTTGTGAGATTGTACCTAACGTTTTTCTTTTTGTGTCTGACATTTCATTTCTTATAAATTGTGTTAGCTGTCCAATGTCTTTTCTCAGTTTCTCTATTCTGGTCTGTAGCCTGTGTTGCCATGCTGGTTTTGTGGGTTTCTACTGTGTGTTGGTTGGTTCTGATCTCTGCCTAGTGTGTATATTTTGTGTAGAGAGTGCTCCTATATAAGCTAGTAGTTGTAACTCTTCCATAGTTGTATTTTCACTTATTTTGTTGTGTATGATTGTGTTGATAGTTGTTATTGTTGTTCGACTTGTGGGTTATTTGGTGGTCTATGCAAGAATGGTATAATGTCTGTATTTGTGTCTTTGTACTCTATATATGTCAGCTGAAATTTTTCTTCTATATCTAACATGTGTGTCACTTGATGTTCTATTTGTGCTTGTTATGATGGCTGTCATAAGATTTCGTTTTCCTCTGATTGTTTAATTGATGCGTGTTGTTCTTTGTTTGTTTGCTCTGGGATGGTTGAGTCAATTACTGTATTTTCTTCTTCTTCTGATTGCACATTATTATTATTATTATTATTATTATTATTATTATTATTACCATTATTATCGTTGGAAATGTGTAAACACCAAGTCCGTTGTGGAAACAGTGTAATTCGGAAAACGACATTTCACAGTTAGATGAGAGATGAATCATGCAGAACTAATTAATAACTTGTTTACACTGTACGCGCTGTTCACCACACAGCGTCTATTTGCTAGTGGAGTAACGCTCCCGTGACTGATTCCATGTGTATTGCTACACATATCGTATTTTCTTTTTGTGTTATTCTAAAACAGTTTGGCAGTCGTATGACATTCACAAACGCTGAATATCGGAAGACAGCTCGTTCCTTCCAGCATCGTGTGACAGAGGTCGTCCATGGACTCACCGTACTCCAGCTACCGATGAAACTATGCTGGAGTTAATACACCACGAACTCTAGCGAAATACACGTAGCGTAGCAAGTCAGGTGCGTGTCTCGAAACACACGATTGTAGACATGCTGCACGAGAATGGGCTGCATCCCTGTCATTATTCTTTAACGCAACGCCTACATGTTGTTGACCGACGTGTACTGATGCAATTCTGTGAATGGTTTGAACAACGGGACGCCAACAACAACTTCATAAACATTGTATTATGGTCGGATGAAGCAGCGTTCACTCTTGATGGCGTCTTTAGTATAGACATAATGGTGTAATGTTAACCTGCATGTCAGTCTCGCCTTGGATATCAAGTTCGCCTTCAAATTGAAGTTTGCGCCGAAATATTGGGAGACAGGTGTTTGGGTCGACACTTGTTGCCTAACCGTTTGACTGTCAGTAGGGTTGTTTTGGGGAAAGGAGACCAGACAGCGAGGTCATCGGTCTCATCGGTTTAGGGACGCGGGATTGAACCGTCGTCCTCCCGAATGCGAGTCCAGCGCTTGACTGTACGAAGGTATCATGTATTCCTCTTAAACTATTTGCCGCCGGCTGGAGTAGCCGAGCGATTCTAAGCGCTATAGTCTGGAAACGCGCGACCGCTAACGTCGCAGGTTCGAATCCTGCCTCGGGCATGAATGTGTGTGATGTCCTTAGGTTAGTTAGGTTTACGTGTTTGTAAGTTCTAGGGGACTAATGACCTCAGATGTTAAGTCCCATAGTACTCAGAGCCAAACTATTTGCCTGAAGCATTGGAAGATGTTCCACTTCACGTTTGCCAGAGGTTATGGTTCCAACATGATGGTGCACCTCCACCCTTTGGAATTAATGTGCGATGGTATTTCGGCAGAACATTTCCAGGAACTGGCTTGGACAGAGAGGTCCAGTTGAATGGTATCTGCGTTGACCTGACCTAAAACACCTGGATTTTTTCTTGTGGGGACACCTGGAATAACATGTGTATTCTACTCCACCGACACATACAGAAGAGCTGATAGCACGTGTTGCGAAGAGTGCGAAGCTGTATGATCGAGCGGGTTTGGACGTGCAGGAGCGTCGATTTGAGCGTCTTCTCCGAGATCAATGTATTATTTTGTAAATTTCATGCAGTCAGTAATATGGAAATTATTATTATTATTATGACTGGTTGCCACTGTGTTGCATCTGAGCGGACGTACTGCATGCCACGCGGAGTGGCCGCGTGGTTTGAAGGCGCCATGTCATGGATTGTGCAGCACCTCCCGCAGGAGGTTCGAGTCCTCCCTCTGGCATTGGTGCGTGTGTGTTGTCCTTAGCATAAGTTAGTTTAAATAGTGTGTAGGGCTAGGGACCGATGACCTCAGTAGTTTGGTCCGTTAGGAATTCTCTCACACACACACATATACACTCCTGGAAATGGAAAAAAGAACACATTGACACCGGTGTGTCAGACCCACCATACTTGCTCCGGACACTGCGAGAGGGCTGTACAAGCAATGATCACACACACGGCACAGCGGACACACCAGGAACCGCTGTGTTGGCCGTCGAATGGCGTTAGCTGCGCAGCATTTGTGCACCGCCGCCGTCACTGTCAGCCAGTTTGCTGTGGCATACGGAGCTCCATCGCAGTCTTTAACACTGGTAGCATGCCGCGACAGCGTGGACGTGAACCGCCGTAGGTCCGACTCCTCACTGGGGCATGTGTGTGTGTGTGTGTGTGTGTGTGTGTGTGTGTGTGTGTGTGTGTGTGTGTGTGTGTGTAGGTCTGTGTGTTATTCTTAGCATAAGTTAGTTTAAGTGGTATGTATCTATAAGGACCGATGACCTCAGCAGTTTGCCCTCTTAAGAATTCACCGAGACACACGCACACATACACACACACATTCCCTTTCTCTCTCATTGTTATCACCCTCACCTTAGTAGGAGGCAGGTGGTTCCTGTTGCCACAGTATTTCTACCAGATAGTAACTGATATGTGCATCGAATGTGATTGATATCGTTATAGAGGTTTAGAATGAGATGTTTAACAATGGGGTTGCCCACGTATGGGCATGTGAAATATATTTCACATATATTTAACTAAATGCTCAAGTATTTGTAGACACATTTCACATGTATCTCTAGTGATTTTCGCCCTGCAATTTCATTTTTACGTAGCTCGCGGTTTGTAACGTCGTATCTCCTAAAGTGTGTATCGTACAATGATAGATGTTTCTAGGTACAGTCAGCTACATATTTGGATACTACCTGAGAAATGTTCCACTAATAGAGTTAAAACCAAAGAAGCAATCAATTTAAACGTTGTGCGGGTTGCGGCAGTTTTTCCTGAACTGTGTGTCGTAAAATAATACAGAAAGAGCGATCAAAAAGTGTCCGTATACACAACGTACATGGAGTTATATAAGCACCATTATGTGGGCAAGGAATTAGTGCGGAGTTCGTGTCTCACCGATGTGAGTGTGGCAAATGTAGAGACGTGATCTGAGGCGAAGTTGTTACCAAATGCGTTCAAACAGAAGCTGTGTGCTGTTATTCTTTTCTTGGCTGCCGAACAGCAGGTACTGGTAGACATAACTGGAGGATGAAGAATACGTACGGCGCAGCATGTCAGCCGAAAACCACCGTTGTGGAATGGTGCGTATAGTTACGTGCTGGTCGCCATTCGACACCAGGCGCCAGCCGATCTGGGCGTCCAGTTTCTTTCATTACGGATAACGACAAGGATTCAAAATGGCTCTAAGCAATATTGGACTTAACATCTAAGATCATCATTCCCCTGGACTTAGAACTGCTTAAACCTAACTAACCTAAGAACATCACACACATCCGTGCCCGTTGTAGGATTCGAATCTGCGACCGTAGCAGCAGCGTGCTTCTGGACTGAAGCGCCTAGAACCGCTCGGCCACAGCGGCGGGCTACGACAAGGGGGGGGGGGGGGGGGGGATTGATGATGCGATTAGGAGCGGACCGACACATAACCATTCGTGCTCTACCAAATGATCTCGACATCAGCTTCGGTAGCAATGTTGAAGGCAACACGTTCCTTGAGCGCACTGCTCCGGCCAACGGAAGCAGGTGCCACCATTGTTAACCGGAGTCGGAAGCGTCTACGATACAACAGTTCATGCATCGTTTCCTCATGCCAAGAAGTTCAAGAGCCAGCCATCAGCGGCAAAGGTTATACTAGTTGATTACCGGGCCCTTTATTATTGATTTCAAGGAACGAGGGAAACAGCACAGCCCAAAGATGGAGAAATTATGGTATGCAATTAAGGTGAAACTTCTCGGAAAACTGCAACGAATGTTGCTGCTACTTCATGACAACGCACGTTTCCCTGTGGCGAATGCCGTAGCGCAGAACTTACGCCGACTCAAGTAAGACACTCGAGAACGACCCTTACGCCTTCGGCCGTTTAAAAAACGTCTTGAAGATCCGACAGTTCCTGTCGGATGGGGCTGTGGATCAGGCTGTTACGGAATTCTTCATGTGACAAGATACAGTGTTTTACCCAACCGATATCTCCAGCCTGGTGTTTCGGTGGGATGATTGCCTCAATGCACACGTCACTTTTGCCTGATTGACATACCGATTCTGGATCGTACGGCCTTGGAACGGGAACTTTTTGATCGGCCATTATAATTTTACTGGTACATTCAGTGGCGTATGTGAATAGTGTCTGCAAAATGTCGCGAATGCATTTAGTACTAAAGAAGTAATAAATTAAAACGTCATGCTTCATACGGTAGTTTTACTGCATGAACAGCAATAAACTTTATTCTTTCATCATTTTGTGCGGGTTGTAAGCGAGAAAAGGTTTCGTAAAGGTTGGAATTTGTGTGTAAAGTTTGCTGCAGGGCACTAAGTGCTCTCATTCTCAAATACTGGTGGAATAAAGTGTGGGTAATCCTTCGAATACTGGTTGAATAAAGTATGGGTATTCATGCGTCGTGGACTACATTGGTTTTTCACTCCCACCTCCACCCCAATGATAGGTAGATCGTTATTACCCTCACATCGATTCTTTCCCGACCGTATCTGATATGTGTAACATGTTTCGTTGAAATCGGACCAGTGCTTTAGGTGGAGATGCTTACATGCTTGCATAATAGTGCATACTGAAATATAATGCCTCCGAAATTTTTCTCTGAAAATTTATAAAGCTTTTTGAATTAAACAAACGTTGTTAAAACTCTAAACTTTTATTCTTCATACATACATGTTTGAAACCCTCTGCCGCTAGAGGGCTCCGAACTGTAGCGTGTAACATGGTCGGTCCGTTAGAAACAGCGTACTGTAACAGAGTTTAGAATTTGAAGAGCTCGTACAATCGTGGGGTGCCCCCTCCTTCAGCACGACAAAGCAAGACCACATGCGAGCCCTTCGGAATCTGCAGCAATCCTAAGGCTTTGCTTCGCTGCCATTGGCCATCGTCCCGACTTTGCCCCATCCGATTTTCGTCTGTTTCCAAAGCTTAAAGAACACCTATGAGGATTTACCTTTCATTGTGATGAAGCGTTATAAGCAGAGGTGACATTGTAGCAACGTCAAAAATTCAGGCATTCTACAGCGACGGTATCAACAAACTGGTCTCTCATTGGGAGAACTCTGTTCGTCTTCAGGATGACTACGTTGAGAAAAAAATATTTATAAATGAAAAATAAAGATGTAGATGACTAATAACGTTCGTTTTTAAAAATCCTTAAGAACCGCCATATAAAAATTCGGAGGCATTATATTTTAGCACGCCCTAGTAAATACATACACAGTGCAATGCGGGGCTAAGTGACCAGGCTAAGGCATTCCTATTTTTTAAGCTAAGGAGCTACAGACGGAAATGCATGGAAAAAGCGATTATAATAGCGGGTCGTTTAATCGTCTAGCATCAAATTAAGTAATTTAAACAGTTCAATTTTCACTAAGTGGCAAAATGGAGACTTGGCCCGACATGAGTCGGCAATGTGGCTACGTAGTTTTAAACTCAAAAATAAGGGATAAGAGCTGTTTTAACAACAAATTAAATATATTTCATCGTAATAATGATCTGAATTAAATTACTTACGCTGTTAACACAAGTAAGTAAAACTGTGTACCGCAACTCCTGTGCTGAATTCGTAAGCCCAGAGGGAACACAATTATCATTAAATCTACTGCTCTTCTGGTCTTGGACTTGCAAATTTTTCTTCGCAGTACATGCACTCGCGGACTTAATCGTTGTAGTCGAAAAGAGCTCTTCTAGGGTTGGTTTTCCTGCTCTTTGCAATTTTATCTTACCGCTTTTCCTCTATTCGGTTGTTTTCCGTTTTTCCGTCTTCTTATTTTCTTTTTCTTCTCTCTCTTTATTTTCCTGTCCTAGATCACTCTTATGAGGACTTGCTGGAAGTATCGGCACGAAGCCTTTCATTTGGCCCCTGCTTTTACGCTTTATCGGTACACAAAGAGGCCAGAAGCCACCGCCCGCATTGACACCATTTTAGTAAATATGTATACCGTCTAATAGAATGGCTGAAATTTCAAAATTAAATTGGGATTATGGAGTGAAGATATGACACTTTTAGCTCAATTTCATTAAGTAGACCGAAGTCACTTTTCCTCTCCACAACAAACACACTAACTGACCACTTACCTTATATCAGGAAAACTAAAATAAAAATATTATAACTCTGAGGAGTGGCACAGCGAACGCGTTAGACTTTATGGGGTAACTGGGACCTTCAGGAAGAATATGCTAAAGCATTTCATGTCCTGTTCCAATACAACATACCCCATGACCCTAATAGCATCTTTGTCCTCCATGTCCACTTCGCCTGGTTCTACGTCACATACGTACATAAATTTTTATAGTATGTGATGATTTCTCGAATACGTGATATTCAATTAAAATTACCTTCCGCCGAAACTGTCATAATACACGTAGCATCTTCATTTTAATTTTTCACATACTTATATTTTTTAAACAGATCTAGAATTAATTGGAGATTAAAAACAGGATAGTATGAAAATTCTCATTCAGTGAGGTAGGATCTAATAGGATGCTAACATACAACCGCACTTCAAGGTGGTGCTGTAAATGAGGAATATGTACTTACTGGGTTATGTATCTTAGCAGCAAGAAGTACGTGTAACGTTGGCCATATTCTCTGCTTGTTAACAAAAGAATGAATGTAATCAGATGAACTGGATATATGTATTAATCATTTCCATCCTCTATGTCACCATTGTTTCATAGCAGACGGAAAGCATATTATTTTATTCTTAGCAGAGTAACGGATATAAAAACCGCAGTTTTGATGAAATTGCGAAATTATGTCCCATTACGCACAGGAATTTAAGCAAAGTGGACTGAACTGTTTGAAACGAAATGAAACTAATTAATGAGAATCAGCTTCACGATTGAAATTACGCCAGACGGAGGAATTAGTTGAGCCTATCTTCATCGCTTCCAACATGGATAGTAATTAATTCCACAGCGCTTCAGATATCAGTTTTATTTACAGCGATATGTGTGCTGCAGAGACGAGGGAAAATACAGATACAATCGCATTTAGCTAATAGAGCCCACAATTTCTGCAAAACGAATACTCTGTAATCCCCAGCTGAGTGGACGGGAAGTGCAGATTGATTTCCACCCAATAAATTTCCCAATAGGTAGCCTCATTTCGGCCAGGGGATGCAGTCAACAAGAAATGTTAGGAAGCCGTCCGATCCTTTTAACACCCAGAAAAATGAGTGCATCGATCTGTTCTTTATCCTGGGTGCAACTTTCTTTTCTGCACACACACACACACACACACACACACACACACACACACACACACACAGAGAGAGAGAGAGAGAGAGAGAGAGAGAGAGAGAGAGAGAGAGCAGGGGTGGCCAATTTCATGTTTAAAATCTGTTCTAAAATTTACAATAAAAAGAGAGATCCTTTGGAATGACCTAATATAGAGGGTGATTATAACATCTGATTTATCAAAGCAATTGCAGTAATGCTGATGCTCTTCGAGAGTATCAATACATTAAAGGAATACTGAGATGTCCTGTTTCTGGGTCGGAGTGGAAGAACATAGTTCCGAAGTTCGAGTTAACTAGCAAGCTGTAAACTGCCTGGTAGGGGCCGACGGCCACTTAGCGAAACAAATTGTTGAACAAGTTACTCTTGCAATGTCTGAGAATGCTCCCGCACGTCCACGGAGTGAGAGAAAGAGAGAAGGAAGAAGACTGGGTTTAACGTCCCGTCGACGTCAAAGTCAGTAGAGACGGCGCACAAGCTCAGATTGTATCAGAGATGGGAAAGGACATCGGCCGTGTCCTTTCAAATGAACCATCCCGGCATTTGCTGGAGGCGATTTAGGGAAATCACGGAAAATCTTTATGCGGACGTCCGGATGCGGGTTAGAGAGAGAGAGAGAGAGAGAGAGAGAGAGAGAGAGAGAGAGAGAGAGAGAGAGGGAGGGAGGGAGGAGATAGAGAGAGAGTGAGTGTGAAGGGTGGCGAGGAGGGGGGAACACGTAGTTTACGTTTAAAGTAGCACTGAAGATCTGCCCAGAGTGAATAACGTTAATGTTCAAGCCGGAGAAGAAGGGAAGAGAGTTAGTACGCTGTAGACCGAGCGAGGTGGTGCAACAGTAAACCCACTGGACTGGCATTCAGGAGGACGACAGTTCAGATCCGTGACCGGCCATCCAGATTTAGGGTTTCCGCGATTTCCCTATATCGCTTCAGGCAAATGCCGGAACGACTCCTCTACAAGGTCACGACTGATTTCCTTCCTCGTCCTTCCCTAAACCGAGCTTGAGCTCCGTCTTTGATGACCTCGTTGTCTGCGTGACGTTAAGCACTTAATTTCCTCCTCCTCCAAAGTACACTGCAGGATTCCTACAAGTGGGCGCTGTCACAAGCTACGCGTCTATGTACTAGTGACTTGCAGAGTACAACACTTAACTTTAACCGGCACCTTCGTTTGACAATACTCCTCTCATACTGTCACTGTGACAACATTTCGCTGCTGTGAACATGTATATACGTCCAACTACGCCGTTCTTCAGGTGCTGTGGACGTGTATATACGCGCCGCTTGGGTTTTCCTAAACTGCTATCGACATCTGTACACATGCTGAGCCGCTTCACTGCTGAGGAGGAGTTACTTCCATATCTCGGTGAGCAAAATAGTTTCGAGTATTTATCATACTACATATGTGCCTCATTGTGTGCTATCATTTGCAAGAATCCTCGATTCGATATCTTGAATCGTTTATGAGATATGCGAATGTTATAACCCCAGCATCCGCGATAGGCAAGGACGTGAGAGAGCGCATCGCGCGCAACCATCAATCACATGTAAGGCCCAGTAACTCGAGAACGAAATGAGAGACTATTCTGATCTCAATTTTAAATAACATTTCTTTATCTTATCTACATTTCATTCGCTGCAATGTATGAGCTAAAATTAACCATGCGCAAATTTTACGAACTGCGTTTTTCTCTCTGTAACATCTTTAAAATTTCGCGCAATGTTTTACATAATATGATGCAGAACAGTAACTATGGTATGTAATGAAAATAAATTCAGCCCTTTATCGAGCTACGATATCAGGCTTTAAGATGTGTAAAAACCAATTTTTTGCCCACTTGTTTTCTTAAGATTGGCTAACAAGCAGCAGCCGGCAAGCCCACTTGGACAGAAGGTGGCGTGCCGCGTGTGACCATCCATCAGATATAATCCGAATAACTCGTTAACGAAATGAAATATCGTTCTGCTTCCAATTTTCAGTTAAATTCCGACACCTTATCTACATGTTATTCACTGCAATGTATGAGCTAAAATCGACAATACGCAAAATTTACGCAATGCCTTTTTACCCCTACAGACTCTTCAAAATTTCGTGCAATGTTTCACTTAATTTCATCCACCGTAATAAGTATGACGGATAATGAAAAAAAAAACTGTTCTTTATCGATCGAAGATATATGATTGTAATATACAGAAAAACCAAATTTTTCACCCAACAACTTTCGAAAAATCGTATGATGGGTATTTCATATAGGCCGTAAAGCCGTCTCTCGGCACAGGTAACAGCATTTGGTGAGCAGCACAACCATAACTAAAGCCGCCTTCAGCACGGAATGTAGAGGGGGCATCTGTAGCAGCGGAAGCCTTGTGTCTGAATAAACCAGTGGTCGCATTAATTGTTATGCACATTTTCTCGTCAAAATGTAATGTGGTATTATGTTTCGAAACTCTAACCCACAGACAGAACTTACTTTTTCGGAATTTCCTTTCTAGATTTGACATGCATTTCTGTGAACCAAAACTTTGTCATTTTCACAAAATTGATGATCTTGTGTATCGTTAATAATATGGCAGAAATTGCTGTCTAGTAGCCAATTTATTCATAACATTAGTAGGATATTAATTTTGTTCAGCTAGCTTCTTCTTCTTAAAATCCACTCCACTTTGCATCATGTCCGTTGTTCCGCAACTTGAACACAGCTGACTTACTAACTTAAACATCTTCCGTACACGGTCTTTCACCTTTTCTTCAAGCATTGTATCTGATTTTTCCTTCTCATCGTCAACAAATTTAATGATGATAACAGTATGCTTTCGCCGTTTCCTGGGTAGTAATTTTGCGTTGTCATTTTTCGTGTCTGCACTGTGAAGTAACAAAACACACTGCTCTGAATTGTAACGTTGCTGTTGTAGTCTCGTGACCAAGTTAGTCTCCACTACTTTCGACTCTAATATTAGAAGTTTAATGCACTTAAATATTCAGTTTTTTTAGCGTTCGCGTTCACTTTTCATGTGCTGTAGTATTTCTTTGAAATCACAAAAATTACTCCTGAAAATTAAAGTTTTTCCGAATGTTAAAACATGTTACAAGGTACAATAATTTAATGTAACTAGTAACAAACATTTAATAGTAATTTAAAAGCGTTGCAATCGAGAAAATCTTGTGAATACTGTAGTTTAAAGAAAATATCACCACCAGCTGCGCTTTTTGTTTATTTTTAACCAAGGCAGGTTTCGGTCCCGAGGTCATTATGTAGAGCTATAAGTTAACCGAGCTGAGAGGGTTCAGGACAACTTCTGTGCTGACCACTAGATAACGGCCTCGGGGACCGAAAATAAAAATAAAAATAAAAGTGCTACTGGTGCTGATATTTTCTTCAAAATGCGCAATCGTCACCAAAATGTATCACACGCCGGACAAGAAACTCCAAGCTACACATGGTCGTCTATCTGTTACATTGTTCCTCTACAACACACCAATTATCAGTAAGCGGAATCAAGTTAAGCAGAAACATTATCAAAATACTGTTACTCGTTACATACATTTTGAAATCGAAGATATTGGAAAGATAACACAAATTTCCACTTTCAAGACAGGTAACATTGTTGAGATATTAATCCAACTCAGTTAATTAGCATATATCCCACGTTCCATAGCAAGGTAGAAGAAGGATCACGATCGACGAATCAGGGATTGACCGTTCACACTTGATATGAGTTAAGTAAATTAAAAAAAATACTAAATTGTACTTGCTATAAAATTTTTCAGCTAGAGAATTAATAATATATTTGAAATTGCTTTGAAATATTACACAGTACATAATCAATAGAACTAGATACATTGACAAATGCTACACTAAACGCGACCTCGTATCTAGAAACAACAAATCCGTAGGAAATGTTGGAAACTGCTTGTGGCGGTCTTTAGTGTTCATTATGTCACGTGATTCCAAAATCAGTTACTAGACTGAAGTAACATCCAAGAGACATCGTTCTTCGTGGTACACTGCCCCCTGGTTACAGCCCACGCCACTAGAGCTCGCTTTGTCGCCTAATACGTCATCTCTGAGAAATTCTCTAGTAGACTAGTCACACGAGGTCTGTGGTCTGCTTGGGTGTGATTACTACCCAGGCGACCACCCGAAATGGTGTTCGTGGAACCAAAAAAAGTGATGAAGAGAATACCGAAAGTCTGCAAATCGAAAATTCTAAGACACTAATCATTATAGGCAAATAGGAATTGAATGGCTCCGAGTTTTCAAAGTAAGACAAGAATGAGTTACTTCCGAATCAATGTATTTGCCTAGTGAACTATTGTGTAATGCATGACGAAGGATATTACTGATCAGAATAGCCTATGATTGACTGTATTTTCTCTTGCAATCGTGTATGTCTCGAAGAAAAAATGTCTGTTTTCGCAACTTTCATGTTATTCTTGATCCGCAGGCAGAATATACGGCAGAGGCAATAGAATGTTGTACAGAGTACGTCTAATACAAGTTCTGTAAATCAAACTTATCTTGTTTTCACGGAAACAACATCACCTCATTTCCAAAAACTTCCAGTTATATATGCCAGTATTTTGCGCTTCTCGTAGTGCGTCTCTGATTTTTTTTTTTTTAAATGTCATGTGTAGGGCGTACCCAATAGCTTCAGACGCTGGAGCACTACTCAAGAATAGGTTCCACTACTATCTCTCACTCAGTTTCCTCAAAACACACACCGCAATTTTCCATTACCGCCTACTAGCTGTTGTAACGATGTGACAGGCTCAAGAAGCTAACCATTAATCCTTTTATAAAATAGTCCCAGACTTTCTTGCATGTCTGTAGCCTCGTCATGTATTTACCAAAATTGGAATGGAGCCAAAGCATCCTGCATTTCATTACAGTCATCGAGTTACGAGATTTTCCTCTTCAGAGAACATCATCGGAAAATAATCTAAAACTGCAGCTGTCTTTATCGTGTGTGAGTTTTCAGAATATTACAGGTCCTAGTACACAATATTGAGGTACACCGGTTTTTGTCTCTGCTAAATATTAGACGACCAAAATAACGTACAAACTGTGTCCTAACTGTCTAAAATCGTTCTAGGCACTCGCATACTGTGGGCATACTGTGAAGCACGCAGAAGAACTGTGGGCATACTGTGAAGCACGCAGAAGAACTCGTCTGTTGCTACATAACAGTTTGAATACATCTCCGCTTTTTTATTAATACTACACTGCTAGTGGTCATATCGACATTTACTTATAAATTTTGTGTTTTACACATTTCTCTGTGCATTATATTAAACTTGGTATTTCCTTACACGTAATCCCCAAAGCCTCGAGTTATATGGGTTCCCTGAGCTGTGACGGCACCTTCTTGAGGACAGAGGGGAAGGGAGGCTGTGACGGTATTGCGACGTGTCTCCGCGCCGGCAGTGTGCTGCTATCAAAGCCGGCGACAAGGGGAATCTAGCGCCAGACATTGCCAATAGCAGCCAACTTCCGTCGGCAGACCCCCTTCCAGGAGCTGTCACGTTCTTGCTGCGCATGCCAATGGCATCTCTCCAGCTGCTCTCTCAACGGAGAGCTTCCTGTTTCTGACACTCCAACGCAGGGAATACAGCAGACGATGGGCTAGTCTCCTATGACGCAAAACCGCCAGCCTCTCCCTTGTCAGAAGCACAACGCACTGTGTTACCCCTCGCTATAACGAACAGAAGAAGCAGGTTCAATATGCGAGACACATATACATTGAGATTCCTAGAAGATGTTTATGGATTTCGTGTCCAAGATGGCACTGGAAATGACACCAGTATTCCTCTACCTGTACGAGGTGTTGTGTACCAAGCCCGCATCTCGTGGTCGTGCGGTAGCGTTCTCGCTTCCCACGCCCGGATTCCCAGGTTCGATTCCCGGCGGTGTCAGAGATTTTCTCTGCCTCCTGATGGCTGGGTGTTGTGTGATGTCCTTAGGTTAGTTAGGTTTAAGTAGTTCTAAGTTCTAGGGGACTGATGACCATAGATGTTAAGTCCCATAGTGCTCAGAGCCATTTGAACCATTTTATTGTGTACCAAGACATGTTAACATAAAAATGACACCAGTTACTCATACATATAATTGCTCACCTCTGTATCTGGGATGTGGGAATTTTCATGTACCCCAAGTATGTTACCGCATCGTGTTTCCTCCGCGATCCATCCGATAGAATCGCTAACGATAAGTTACAGGCACCTTCCTTTGCTGAAGAAATGATAACATACTAAAATAAAGGACTTGATATCCTCTGGGAGAATGAGAGGTTACAAAACTTGAACTCAACATCACACTTGTGACTAACGACGGTCATAGCGATCTCCTGATGAACATACTAGCATCATACTGAAGCACAGCTGCATGAACATGATCAGGGTAGTTGGTACATCTACTGGGAAGGTCTATGAGCTGTGTCCAAGGATCGCAGCCAAAGTATTTAAAACTGCAGTTCTACATATACATCTACATTCATACTCCGCAAGCCACCCAACGGTGTGTGGCGGAGGGCACATTACGTGCCACTGTCGTTACCTCCCTTTTCTGTTCCAGTCGCGTATGGTTCGCGGGAAGAACGACTGTCTGAAAGTCTCCGTGCGCGCTCGAATCTCTCTAATTTTACATTCGTGATCTCCACGGGAGGTATAAGTAGGAGGAAGCAGTATATTCGATACCTCATCCAGAAACGCACCCTCTCGAAACCTGGCGAGCAAGCTACACCGCGATGCAGAGCGCCTCTCTTGCAGAGTCTGCCACTTGAGTTTGCTAAACATCTCCGTAACGCTATCACGGTTACCAAATAACCCTGTGACGAAACGAGCCGCTCTTCTTTGGATCTTCTCTATCTCCTCCGTCAACCCGATCTGGTACGGATCCCACACTGATGAGCAATACTCAAGTATAGATCGAACGAGTGTTTTCTAAGCCACCTCCTTTGTTGATGGACTACATTTTCTAAGGACTCTCCCAACGAATCTCAACTTGGTACCCGCCTTACCAACAATTAATTTTATATGATCATTCCATTTCAAATCGTTCCGCACGCATACTCCCAGATATTTAACAGAAGTAACTGCAACCAGTGTTTGTTCCGCTATCATATAATCATACAATAAAGGATCCTTCTTTCTACGTATTCGCAATACATTACATTTGTCTATGTTAAGGGTCAGTTGCCACTCCCTACACCAAGTGCCTATCCGCTGCAGATCTTCCTGCAGTTCGCTACAATTTTCTAATGCTGCAACTTCTCTGTATACTACAGCATCATCCGCGAAAAGCCGCATGGAACTTCCGACACTATCTACTAGGTCATTTATATATATTGTGAAAAGCAATGGTCCCATAACACTCCCCTGTGGCACGCCAGAGGTTACTTTAACGTCTGTAGACGTCTCTCCGTAAACGGATGAGCCCAATATCACCTTCTGATCGCTTTCATCTGGGGTTGCAATACAAGAGAGAGTGGTACCCATATGCAGAGGCTATATAAAGGCAGAAATGACACAAGTTTAGCAAAAAATCATTCGATGTAAAACAATTTTTTTACAAAAGTCGTATCGATGCTGCTCCAGATAATTCGTGCCCAACAACCTGAATCGATATGTTGTTGATATTTTTACATCCACAGGGAGTTGGAAGTTGTACACCAATGCTTTAAACCTTTTCTTCCAAGTTGAGACACAGTGATTTGTTACACCCTGACACTAACTGCCACTGCTACGCCTTGTGGCGTGTTAGCTGGTGGCCGTCAATACTTCGTGAATGTGGATGCTTTCTCATTGCGTAACCCACAACGTACCGAATTAATTCCAAACAACCGAAAACTTTTGTTACATCATGGTAGTGCATAATCAAATTATACATTTATATTACATTCTCTATTTGTGATTCTAAATCAGCTGAGGAGGTGGCCCGGATGGTTTTGACTTTCTCTTCCCTCCTTGTCAACTGAGCGAGTTATCGGTCTCAATTAATTTTGATGTCTACGAGGCTATAAATTGTTAGCTTCCTTCTTTCTGCTTTTGACTTTCACAAGGGTCTTTCTTTTACTTCTGAAGAACAGTTACCTTAGTGGGTTTGATTTATGATACCAAGGGGTTTTCCGTAGACATTCTCTTACCGACGTAATAAGTTGTAATTTTCTGGGAATTTGTGCCACAACACAGTCCCCACAACCTCCGCTAGGATACTTCTGTAGTCTTGTCTGTTCGAACACTCTATATAAAACATATTCATTCTGTATACTTTTTTTTCTCAGAAGCTGATGAAGGATATTTTGAAATATATTAAATCAGAATGAAATGGTGATTGGGGGAATTCAACTGTTAAACATTACAAACGAAGGAAAAAACATTTTTTGTTTCTAAAAGCAAAAAGCCTACTGGAAGCCTATCTACACAAGTGGAAATAAATTAACAGAATAATTCGGATATAAACAAGTGCTAATCTTGGAGTTGCTTCAAGAATGCTGGCGAAAAGCTGAAATCGAAGAACCCAAGGGCAAACAAACAAAAAGCACAGGAACTCTGGCGTTACGAAGAAATTGTGGCTATTCATTGCGTTCATAATATTCAATATGTTATCAATATCCATTTTACGTTTTGTAGAAAATCATAATAGTCTACGCGCTGGTACGACATCAAAATCCACCTTGGAACTAGCATCTATTGGTTAGGAGGTGGATGCATGGGATCTTCCAACTTTGGTTTATGATTTATTTTCCTGTCTTCTGACGTCGTACAAGTCATTAATCCAACTTTTTATTTCTTCATACGATTGCTGGAAATATGAATTACAGATTAACATTCAAAAGAAGTTCTGCTTTCATGATAAATATATAACTGAGACACTAAATATGTTGAAAAGTATTCAAGTCGTTTAATGCTGTTATCTTTCATCATCTCTGACGAAGTTAGTATTAATTCATCAAAAGGGCAATAAATTTTTAAACATTACCATATAAATCTGAAACAAGAAACATTGCTAAAAATTTCTCTAAGGCACATTTCTACTAAGAGAATCGGCATACCAATAAATTCTCGTAACCCTCAATCGTCAGTTTACAGTGCCCGTAAAACTTCCGTTATGCTACAAAATGAAATAATAACTGAGATTGAATACTTTTTAACGTGGTGCTTAAGATCTACCGTACAGGCATTTTTTCCCGGAAAGGGTTGCCTCCGACCTTTCCCAGACGAAATGTGCTTTAGGCAAACTGGCATGGGTAAATAGAATGTTGAAAATTAGATTTCATGGAAAATAGTGAAAAACCAACTCAGCTTCAGGACATGGAAAATAAATGGTATCGTTAGAAAGAACCCTTAAATCATAATATGTCTGTCTAAAAAGCTTCCCTTTGTATTTTCCGCTGTTTCGGTGATATGAAAGACTTTCTTACCGGATCCGATTATTTGAACAATGTTTTATGAGAGAAAAAGAAAGTTTAACGGTAATGAACGTGCTTCTAAATGTTGTAGTGAGAAAAAGACCTTGCTGTTACACATAAAATTTTAAATAAATTTACTTCTAATGTTAACACCTACATCATTAGAAAATATCACGTTTTTCTCACTCGACTTGCGGTTTAGACTTATTGTAAGCAGATTCGTTTGTGCATTTCGATTGCTCCGAAATATCTCTGTATCTGGAAGTAGCCAATATGCTTCGCGAACTCTGCGTTTTAGGATTCTGTTAATATACACTGTCTTCGAAGAGACTTCGAAAGAAGCAGTGGAGGGTAGTGAAATCTGACGAGCATGATGGACAAGTCACTGGCGCTACTTTAACAGTAAAAATTAAATTAAGTTCACCAAAGAAACTAAGCTGGACATTCACATCGATACCAGTAGAGCATCATGTAACAACGCTGTCAGTGGTTATTAACGTAACTCAGAGTAACATTCACAGTTTCATTGTTCATCAAAAACTAAGAACCGATAGCCCCATCATAGATGAAACCACAAGGGATCTCCACTTTCATTTATTTAGTTATTTGATAACATTTACCTTTGACCTAATTCGCATGTCGTATTACATCTGTGACTACAATTTTTAACTGATTCGATCACAAGGGATCTCCATTTACATTTATTTAGTTATTTGATAGCATTTACCTTCGACCTAATACGCATGTCGTATTACATCTATGACTACAGTTTTTAACTGATTCGACATGTATTCTGCTCAAAAAGGTGAAGATATTACCCATTTAAGGTATCGTAATGTCTTAGTAAACTGTAACTACGTGTAGGATAATACAAACAGCGCATGTCTGTCAATTTGTTATAACTAAGTTAGGATTACAATAAAAGCTAAACCTACGTTAATGTAATTAAATGGTTTATGACCTGTTACCTGTGTTTACGACATTGCAATAATTTTATAACTTTTACTCTCTACTATTATTATGTCGAATTTCGCAAGGTACGATATAAGATATTCTAGATGCATCTAGCACTCATCATCAACGCTGATCCGCGTGACACGGTCGCTGTGTTTAATTCTTGAAATCAGAGCATGTGGTTGTACTGTTATATTGAGCTGTGAGGAGATCAAATGAGGATGTGTCCAGATGGCACAGTGTCATGAATCTCCATCCAAATCTCATCTCATCTCGTAGCAGTCCACTGTACTATCGGTTCTTCCGAAGCTCCCTTCCCTTGCCGTCATGTGATCCATTTCCTTAGGCCTTGACGACAGAATCCACGGAATTATCCTTTGGCAAGTCCTCAATAACAGCACGGGTAAGAGTCTGAGACGACCTAGAAAGAGCACATTTCACATTAGGTCCAATGTGAAAGCTGTATCGTCACCGTCAGCGTTCCCTGTGTAGCGACGTTGCAGTGGCAGTTTCTGGAATTTCCTGCCGTCATTCCAGTTACTCCTGCGATTGAATTTTCAGAAGATACCGCAAAAATGCACAAGTTTCTATGGAATCCAGCATCTCACAAGGAAACATCGTTCGGACAACACATCTGTAGCGTTCAAAATCAGGGTCCGAGCTCCCCAAGTGAAGAAAGACGTATACCGGAATTTCAGTGTCACCATACACATATTTGTCATACACTTTAAAATAACACCCACTGTCGCCAGTCAAGCACCTTTTTTACCTACATACGGCTCCATTTCTCGTCTACCCGTCTCCGTACTCGAGGTGGCGCAGTGGTTAGCACACTGGACTCGCATTCGGGAGGACGACGGTTCAATCCCGTCTCCAGCCATCCTCATTTAGGTTTTCAGTGATTTCCCTAAATCGTTTCAGGCAAATGCCGGGATGGTTCCTCTGAAAGGGCACGGCCGATTTCCTTCCCAATCCTTCCCTAACCCGAGCTTGTGCTCCGTCTCTAACGACCTCGTTGTCGACGGGACGTTAATCACTAACCACCACCACCACGTCTCCGTACTGCAGCTCTGTCATCGTGCACTTCTCCAGATGTTGTTTACAGTTTCTGATTATTTTCTCTTTGTAGCCATCGTTTCTTGGCATTCTCGCTAAAACCAAAGTGTAAAAAAGGTAGTCACTACATAGATCCTCTTCTTTAAATACGCAGATCTATGGGGTACATTTCCAAGATTCCTAGTAGGAGCTCTACTGGCGTCGTTCTGTACGCATTTATGGGTCGTAAGGGTATTCTAGTTTCTGTCCTCCTCAGGAATTTTATTGGCTCTACCTCCTTCAGTTTTGTGGCCAGACGCAGCGGTCGCATTGCCTTATTGTTCTGTCTCATTGCGTTGGATGGTCTCTGCTGAATTGTGGAGACGCTAACGATCTGACACTTGATTTTTATAGCTGCAGACGTGCTAGGTGTGTTGTAGCCATAAACATGGAGGGTTTACTACCGATCAATAAGGGGCATTGTAGGTATTTACCCCTCCACTAGAACTGAAAGAGGTTTTATCTGTAGACAGGATAACAATTGTGATGTCGCTTAATGTTGGATGAACAGACATGTTATATCGATGTACCCCGTCAGTCAACAGAGTTTCGGGACTAGATTAATAAAAAATACAGAAACGTTAAGATGGTGGCTTTTCTGTTTCAATGTTATTCATTTCGCACACCATATTGTTTGGAATATAGGTTATGTCGTCAAAGCGTAGAACCTTCATATGAATGTCTGCTCTTTGTCGTTTTGTGGTATTTCGCACTGGTAACACCAAGTCTCGTCACCCATGATAATTTTGACCAGAAAATCATTGTTCCTATTTTGTATTGAAATCGAGAAGCGGCAGGTATCTACGCGTTGTTGTGTTTAATCGGGGGTTACTGGTGGAGTGTGGATCTATTGTTTACAGCTGTTAATTCCGGCTGCCACCGTGGCTACTGCACTGGTGTCCGTTATAGGCCAGGAATCAAACTCGTGAATTTTTGGACGGACGGTGTAAAGAAACTGTCTTGTAGAATTCTCCGACAGTACTTCTGGCCATTCAGGAATCCCATGCTATTTTTCGAGCAAAAGAATGAGCGTCACTGTGTATCAAAGAAGTAAATCTGCACTTCTATTTTCTCTCAAACATCTTCTGAGCTGGTTTTAAATTAATCTTCATTACAAGACCAAATAACACAGGTAAACTGAAGATCATCAAAGAAACCATTGATAATTTGAAACTAAAATACCTTCTGGGAGACGCCAGTAGTGGAGGTAGCAGTGAGGAAATGCTGGATTCTGCTATTTTACGTCAACGGTTTCCATTCGCTTCATTTAAATGTCATGCCGAGGTGCGTTACGTACCACGAAATATTTTTTGACGATTTCACTGAACAGCGGCAAAATATAAATCAAAGTTTTTGTCAGAATGGTCCATCATGTCTTTTCCACTGTGGTAACACGTACTCACGTTGCCACTAGAAATTCTGTAATGTAAGTGTTTTTCTTTACTTTCCAGCAGCTTCCAGCGAATTTAACGCTCATCGTTGTATTCTCCCATATCGGCCTGCTTAGCTCGTTAGCTGGCGCGCAGACGTTATTTGGTGAAATATACGTTATAAGGACAATAACTGAGATATAATGATAACTGAAAATAATAAATGCACGTTGATCTAAACCTGACAAAATTATCTTGCAATTGTAAAAAGTAAATCTTTCAGGGTTATTGTAGCAGAGAAGACGCAAAGAAAACTGTTTACTGCAAATCCATTAAACAAAAAGATTTTGTTGTCTTAACACAAGACTCTCAAAATGCTTTTCCTGTATGACATGAATTACTTGGCAGCTAGAAAGTCGTGGATGTAGTGCTAGTTCTTGGAAGGAAACGGCTGTTTCATATCATACACAAGTTATGTCCAGAATTTCAATTTCTTTGATTCGTAATTACAGTATTACTCCTGCTACATTGAATTTTATACGAAATTAATTTAAAAACGCTTAAAAGACACTGCAAATTCATGAAACAAGAATTCTAATGCCAGTTTTTCAGTAAGTAAATGGCACCTGTTGTTGATGTCACTGTGCTCCTTCTCAAGTCAATCCCTCATCCCCTGTTAACAATAAACGCCAGCCGGCCTTGGTGGCCGCCCGCTTCTAGGCACTTCAGTCCGGAACCGCTACGGTCTCAGGTTCGAATTCTGCCTCGGGCATGGATGTGTGTGATGTCCTTAGCTTAGTTAGGTTTAAGTAGTTCGAAGTTATAGGGGACTGATGACCCCAGATGTTAAGTCCGATAGTGCTCAGAGTCATTTGAATCATTTTTTAGATGAAGAAGCTTGCACAGAATAAAGTAGCATGGAGAGTTGCATCAAACCAGTGTCTGGACTGAAGTCAACAGCAACAACATTACGCCATGGTCTATGGCATGTCCCTGTGTCCAACTTTTCGAATTATTGTGTGGAAGTCATGATCAGATGCTATAAAGGGATTGTTACTTGATTTTGGGACTGAAGCAAGCTAAGCAGTAGGGCTAGCTAAACCTTCTTTGAGTTTTAAAACAAACTAAAGAAGTCTTAGTAGCCTCTGTAGGTGTATTCAGCATCAGGACACGAAATATTATGCACAAACACATGCCCTAGACAAGGGCCTAATGAAGATAGCCTAATGAAGATATGACTAATATCACCAAAGGTGTAAATTGCAGTAGTGAAAGTTTATATTGTATGAGATACCTTTACAGTGAATGGACCTAAACACTGTACATTGCACTGTATCACTCTAACCATCGGCTGCAGCCACTTAACATACACTGCTGAACACGGACCTCCTGTAAAACTTTATATTCATTATCACCTTCACCTATAGGTATCCATTGTGCTTTTGAATATTTTCTGACTTCATTTGTCCAGCTTTCCTTATCAGCGCTAAGGTCTTTCATTCACCCTTGGCATTCAGTAAAGCACCTCATATTCTCTTTAGTTTGCTAAACGTAGTTAAGGTTCATCACTATTCACCACAATTTTGTATATATATTTTACTGTCCATCAAGACGTTGTGTTCAACTGCTCTAACCACAAAACTTAAAGACTGGCTGTATGAATTTGAGTTAAATTTGCTTAAATATTTCTTAACTTCACGAACGAAAGCATTATTAATAGATATAGTGCAAGCTTGGAACTCCTGCATTTCTACTTTTTGCTCGAAATTCCGCTCCTGGTGTGGTTATATATCTACTATTCATTTTTTTGCAAATTAAAAATGGAGAAAAACGCGCCGCAATGAAATTAACAGAAGCCAACTTATACAAATATTTCTGATACCTGTATTATGTCGGCCGGAGTGGCCGTGCGGTTCTAGGTGCTACAGTCTGGAACCGAGCGACCGCTACGGTCGCAGGTTCGAATCCTGCCTCGGGCATGGATGTGTGTGATGTCCTTAGCTTAGTTAGGTTAAATTAGTTCTAAGTTCTAGGCGACTGATGACCTCAGAAGTTAAGTCGCATAGTGCTGAAAGCCATTTGGACCATTTGAACCTGTATTATGGGCATTATGCCGTGACTGTGGTCCAAGAAATATTTCTCTGCCTAAATTTCGTCTTTCAGTGGGAAGACATCATCAGAGGCCTGATGAGCTTGTTAGAGACTGTAATTGCAATCTGAGTCGATAAAGCCGCTGATGACGTCTCTAGCATTGGAAGGTGAAACCTTAGGCAAAGATTTATGCCTTGTACCACGATCGAATGCCTACAAAAAAAATATCAGAAAAATTGCAAATACTGGCCGTGAAAGCCTGTATTCTGTGGTTAAACTGATACAAAGTCGTAAATTCATCTTTTTGTATTCAAATTTTAAAGTTTGCTGCGAAACACTTGTCTATAATTTACACTTTGCTAGCACTTTTAGTGAATACTTCATGCTACTATAACACTAAAATGAGAATTTATATTGTGTACTGAGTAAAGTATTACAGGAAGATATTAATCCGGTCACAAAGTAGGTGAGAGAAGTGCATACATTTACGATAAATGCTATACAAATGATAAAAATATAGAGAATAATTTAAACACGTAACAGTGTTCCCATCTGCGAATATGCATAAGATTTCTGCATATTTCTCGTAACGTTTTGTACTTTATGGGAGTGAAGGGTGAAGCAGTCTTAGTATGAGTCATTTTTACATAATAAGAAAACAGTTTACACGAGCGATTATACTTTTCCTGTAATGTCCCACATGATGCTACGTAGCATCTTTATAACTATGTAACTTCTCTTAAAACCTTTCTAAGTTGTACCCCAGTGTCACGAGAAATTTCGGATTTATTTTTAAAGTGATAAAAACAGCCGTAATTTGCTACGTATTATATTTAAAAAGGTCTGAAAAAATTTCACTACATTTTAATATTTTGACAAGCCTCTTTCACATTTTCTATGCTGCGAATATGAAACATATCCTCCGATACAATGATGCTGATACTGCTACGCAAATTGCGCTTTGCAGATCAGGGATCCCAGGTTTTCTGAGGCAAACCTAAAACTTGTGCCTTTCTGAAAGGAATAATCACACATTTTGATAAATCGGACATAGTAGCTATTATTTATTTATTTAAAAGTTATTATTTTTACATATTACCTGCATCCTAGAAGCAAAAGTTGGCCACCAATCACAATAGTATTACCACTTTTACAATGAACAGTATATTAATTATGTGGTTGACTTCTTTAATAAATTATTATCTGTATAGTCTCAAAACCAACGCCATGTTGCACTATTTACCTATTTACAAAGAGGGAAAGGGACCAATGAAAATAAATTGAACTCGAGAGGGAGGGAAGATGGAAGGGAAAGAAAGAACTAAATTAAGAAATTCTAGGTACTGTATAACTACAAACAGAAGTTAAAAGTAATGGAAAATGCTACCAGTGATGGCAAGAAAAAGTGAAAGTGTAAGGAAGTTACTAGCTACGAAATTTCTCCTAAGTTCACCTCCCGTGGATAAACCTCTGTAATGACCTCCACTGAAGCTACACATCGACATAAAGGAAGCAAAACACGACCAAGGCCTCTAGCACCAAGCGTATTCTATGCATTTGGCGCAGACTTTACAGTTGTTTTGTTACGATTGCCTCACCAAAATATTGTGTGGAATAAAATTCTGAAAGATTCTTCGCGTACTGTTGGAGTTAACTGCTAGGTGGCTGCATTTTCTGAAGGAGTGTGTCGATGCCTTGTTTAGCAGCACGTGCCGCACTGTCTAGATATTAAATGAACCGCGCCAACTTTTAATGAGACGAGCTCACTTCGTCTTTTGAGTGGATGCTGTTTCGCGAGTACTCCTTATCCACTAGAGGAAATTTAGGGTAGAACTTGACTAAAAGAAGGGAACGGTTGATGTGAAACATTTCGAGGCATGAAGGAAAATTGTAAATTTCGTAGTGAAGGGAAGTGTAAGGGGTAAAAGTTGTAGAGGGAGGCCGAGCCTTGACTGTAGTTAGGACGTTTAAACGAATATAAACTGCAGTAGCTATAAAGGGATGAAGAGGATAGATCAGTGTAGAGAGCTGATTAAAACTAGCCATGTGGCAGAAAACCTCAACAATAACATCGTTTCGTGGATTGGGACACGAGCTTAAAGTGCAGTACGTAACTGGCGACCCTTGTGTCATATCACTAGACACAAAAGTAAAACATACTTCCATTAGACTAGCCCATTGTTTACTGTTCCACTGTTGCCTCAGTACCAAAAAGACACGCCAAAGATTATTGTTGCGACTAAGGGATATTTACTGTCACCCTTGTATCATACGTTGCATTTTGACCTGGAAAGAATCCTAACAACAAATAACAAGCAACAATACTCTCTATCGGTAGCTCAATGTTTTTTCTTGAGCTTCTTAATAAATCAAAACATGTTACTTACTGTCGACGTATACTGTCCCCGAGTTCCTAGCGTCTTTACTGCTCTGGGATGTTAACCCAAGTTCAATCCAATACTTTATTGTGTGGTTATCGTACAAGGATTTTTGTGTCCCCACTGAAGATAATTTGGTTAATTACTTCACGCCTTGTGTAAATAGTTTAGAATCCATTGACGACTGAACGGGAAATATAGTGAAGTACAACGATCTTCCATAAAAGGAAAATAAAGTGAAAATCTTCTTCTCCACCCTTTTACTGGTGATTTAACATCTCTCTCACATGGAAAGCAGGCTGGAAGATAACTTCCAATTTATTGCTCTTCAGACTTACATAATACAAAATTAGAGTTAATGTGAATGGAACTCAGTAGATAATGAATAAGCTGGTTCTACCATATTAGACAGTGAAGGCAATGGATATTTTTTTGATGGTCAGTTACTGATAAGTATAAGACAGTTTCAGGGGGGACGGTACAATGACGAGCAGTATGGAGGTATTAATGTGCATAAGAGCTGGAGATGTTTTCCAGTATTGAAAAATTTGTGGGCATATACGACCTAAAAAGGAAGGAGAATGTCTTCGATTATGGAAATAGAATGTTAAGGATCATTTCAGAGCTTTGATGTAAGGAGAAGGTACTTGACTAGGAATGTAGCTATAGGAAGAACATATCAAAGCATGGATTCGGAATAGGGAACTCGTTATTGTTGCTATTGGACACTCTCTAGAATTACAGCACAACGCACAGTTGTAGGACGTTGCTTCTGCACGCCAAACGCTCTGTTACTAATAGAAGATCTCACGTTTCCATTCTCAGGGTACCAACAATCTCAAAATTATTGCCTCAAACGCTTTACACCCAAAACAATGGACCAGTGTATGTATACTACAGTGTCCACTGATACTAGTGAGGTTTCTGTACCTGATTCGATTTATATGAAACCAGCAAAGCGAGAGAAATCAATGTAGCGCGTGAATGATGTCACCTCATGTGGAGCGCAGCTGTTATAACACCTAAAATTGGTGCAAGCATTATCGAGAAATGTCCTGGCATAGAGAGAGTCACAGATACACTTCATATCATTACCACCACCTTCGAGACTAGAAGACAGTCAGTAGTGAGTATGCTAATATCACATAGCTGTCTCACTCTTCGGTATCCCTTGTATAAATAGTAGCTACATGTAGGATTTTGCTCAGCAAGTACAGATTCGGTTGTCTAGTTATCACCATCCTATACTCCATGATTGTTATACCACTAAAACACGATCATATGTACTAAGTCAATCAGATGCATTCCGCGATGGGTGTAGAGTAAGGAATTTTTATACAGTAAACTTTGATATATTATTCACAGGAAAACTCCCATTAATACAAATTTCTCGATATTTCAACATGGGAGCCCTAATGTATAATCTCTAAAATCTCTTAAGTGAGCAACCAGGATCAAAACATTCAATATGAACGTTTTAAAACAGATGTGCTGTACAAGTTTTCATTAATTTTCTTGTGAGTGCAATTAAATTCTTTCTAATTTTAACAGGTAATTCTATATATAGAGTTAAAAAGTTCATCAACTCCTACGTTATTACTGATGAAATGCTAATATGGTCAAAAAGGAATGTTGAAGAAATGAACAGTTGCCTTCTATAGAAATGCATGCTAGCACCCAGCTAAAATTATATACGAAAACGTTAGAAAATCCCCATATGGATAGTGGCAAGGGGATTTGTAATCTGTTCCTGACGAACGGTGCTCCAGTTTCTGTAACACTGCCGCGTTATTGGATATGAAATATACTAGAGAGACGGAAACTAGGAGCCAGCCTATCCCTGTGACGGAAAGAAGAAGACGTGTAAACATATCACTCAGATTGAGTGGTATGGAAATGTAATGGCTTTTTCGAATGTCGGTGTTAAGTAGATAAGTGAGTAACTATCCTTTTTGCTCATCGATTACGTGCAGTACGGCCTGCTGGCCTTCTACAGGACAAACTGAAATTTCTAGTGCTGCTGAAGACTCGAAAAAGCGATCGAAGAACTGGTAATTACGAACTGATCTGAAGCCAATAATCTAAGGCTTCCTCTACTAAACCACGCACTAAAAACGTCATTTGCAATCAAATGAGTCATGCGCTTTATTAGTTACTGCCAGTTTGCTACCTGTTCTTGTGAAAAGACCGAACTACGATACATTCGAAATCAAGAGGGTTAGTTTGAAATACCGTGTTCGTGAGTTACTTCGGAAATTTATCCTACAAGGTTGTAAGTGGTAAACATGGTATCGTCATGAAACAGCATCGTGATATAAAACCACACACACTATCCAAATTGGAACTATATCACCAGACCGACTGAGGTGCCACATTGGTTAAGATAGAAGTTTCTTATGCTACAGGGAAGGAGCTGAAATCACTGTCCGACTGTCGAGATTTACGATTATCATAAAATCCTTAAATCACTTAAAATAAAGTCATAGCCATTGCCATGTCCCATTATTATCTATTCCGAAATTTAACTCCATTTGAAATTACCTTGTCGTAGTCATCACATCTGGTATCGCATGAGAGTAATTTGTCTTAGCAAAAAGTTTGTTTTTTGTCAGATGTAGTCAGTTTCAGGGCATACAACGCTACTTAATATGTTATGAATTAAATTACTACTGTGAAGGAAAGTAGGGGAATGATTGTTGAAATCAACAACATTGTCTTTGCATGTGGCCGATAATACATTATCTCCCCAATCAACTTTCATAAAGACGAAAAGTTATGGAATGCGCTTTAACAAAAAAGTGAAAAAATGCGCCAGTTCGCAGTTATTAGAAGCAACTGCTTCCAAAAACAGGGTAGGATTGTTTAGCTCAAGAACTAATGGCACGCGAAAAATGTGAAGATGGCCGCATCACTGACAACAAGCAACATGGACGTAGAGTGTTCCGTTCTTAGGTTTCTGTGTGCTGTATGTGTAAAATAAATTTCATACCAAACTAAGGGTCTAGTATAATGATGAATGTTTGTCACAACAGCAAGTCTCTGGATGAAGTCACAAATTCGATGGGAAATCTCAAAGTGACCTGGATGACACTGCATCGTTGGTCACACTATTTGCGGTTCAGTACGTTATACGGTGCATGATGCGGTTCAGTGTTACAAAGTTCTTGTTAGATGTGTGTCCTAACACTTGAATCCTGGATGATCCTACACTGTGCAGTCACATTAATGCGATCACCTGTCAAAAGCCTGAATAATCACCTTTCGCGGCGCGGACCGCAACAAGACTTGGAGGAAGAGAGTTCACGAGTTGAGGATTCGTGGCGCGTACAGGCCGATCGAGATACTCCCACAGATTCTCGACTGGGTTTAAATCCGGGAGATTTGGTAGCCTGGGGAGTACATTGAACTCATCCTGATGCTCATCGAAACATCCACGTACACTGCAAGCTGTGTGAGAAGTTACATTGTCCTGCTGGTAGATGCCCCCGAGGGGAAATAAATTGTATACAGGGTGAGTCACCTAACGTTACCGCTTGATATATTTCGTAAACCACATCAAATACTGACGAACCGATTCCACAGACCGAACGTGAGGAGAGGGGCTAGTGTAATTGTTTAATACAAACCATACAAAAATGCACGGAAGTATGTTTTTTAACACAAACCTACGTTTTTTTTACATTTGAACGACGTTAGTTTTGTTAGCACATCTGAACATATAAACAAATACGTAATCAGTGCCGTTTGTTGCAATGTAAAATGTTAATTACATCCGGAGATATTGTAACCTAAAGTTGAAGCATGAGTACCACTCCTCCGCTGTTCGATCGTGTGTATCGGAGAGCACCGAATTACGTAGGGATTCAAAGGGAACGGTGATGGACCTTAGGTACAGAAGAGACTGGAACAGCACATTACGTCCACATGCTAACACCCTTTTATTGGTCTTTTCCACTGACGCACATGTACATTACCATGAGGGGTGAGGTACACGTACACACGTGGTTTCCGTTTTCAATTACGGAGTGGAATAGAGTGTGTTCCGACATGTCAGGCCAATAGATGTTCAATGTGGTGGCCATCATTTGCCGCACACAATTGCAATCTCTGGCGTAATGAATGTCGTACACGCCGCAGTACATCTGGTGTAATGTCGCCGCAGGCTGCCACAATACGTTGTTTCATATCCTCTGGGGTTGTAGGCACATCACGGTACACATTCTCCTTTAACGTACCCCACAGAAAGACGTCCAGAGGTGTAAGATCAGGAGAACGGGCTGGCCAGTTTATGCGTCCTCCACGTCCTATGAAACGCCCGTCGAACATCCTGGCAAGGGTCAGCCTAGTGTTAATTGTGGAATGTGCAGGTGCACCATCATGCTGATACCACATACGTCGACGCGTTTCCAGTGGGACATTTTCGAGCAACGTTGGCAGATCATTCAGTAGAAACGCGATGTATGTTGCAGCTGTTTGGGCCCTTGCAATGAAATGAGGACCAATGAGGTGGTCGCCAACTTTGGGTTACAATATCTCCGGATGTAATTAACATTTTACAATGCAACAAACGGCACTGATTACGTATTTGTTTATATGTTCAGATGTGGTAACAAAACTAACAGGGTTCCATTTTTAGAAACGTAGGTTTATGTTAAAAAACATACTCCCCTGCATTTGTTTATGGTTTGTATTAACCAGTTACACTAGCCCCTCTCCTCACGTTCAGTCTGTGGAATCGATTCGTCAGTATTTGATGTGGTTTACGAAATACATCCAGCGGTAATGTTAGGTGACTCACCCTGTATATCGATGGATATGATACCCAAGGACAGACGCATACTTGTGTCTATCCAATGTGACTTTCTGAATGGCGAGATCACCCAGAAACTGCCACGAAAACATTCCCAAGACCATAACGTTCCCTTCTCTGGTCTGAACCCTTCCGACGACCGTTGCACGCTATTTGCTTTCAGACTTTTCACACCGTACACGCTGACGGTCATCTATCCGATGGAGCGTAAAACATTCGTTTGAAAGACTCATCTGTCGTCACTCGGTGGACATCCAGTTGTGGTACTGGCGTACAAATTCCAGCCTTCGTGGCCAAAGAACAGCTGCCAGCATTGGTACATGAACCAGACGTCTGCTGCGAAGACCAGTGCGCAGCAACGTTCGCTGAACGATTGTTGACGAGACGGTGTTGGTAGCTCAGTAGATCGCTGGGCGGTCGGTTGCTCAACAGATGCACATCTGTTCCCCAGTACACTGCTCCGCAACCGTTGTTCACCTCTGCCACCCACTGACCGTCGCGAACCACAGGTGTCTCGGCGCCTATTTTGGATAGCGCCATTTTGCAACGCACAGTATAATTTAACCACAACGGCTGGTGAACAGTTAACAAACTAGCCGTTTACGAAATGCTTCCACCCTTGGCCCAAATGCCAATGATCATGCCATTTTGGAAGGTAGTGAAATCGCTCTCTTTCCGCATTACGGTGTCTGCACCGTTTTCAAACCCTCCACTACTAGTTCTGACACCTGTCTTCTGTGAGTGGCTATTGAAAGTTGGTGTCAAACATTGGCAGCGGTCATATAAACGTGACTGGACGATGCAGAAACGTGTAGAAGAGTGTTAGTAAGTTACGAAAATCTATATCTACAGATTCATCTACATCTACATGATTACTCTACAACTCACATTTAGGCGCCTGGCAGAGGTTTCATCGAACCACAATCATACTACCTCTCTACCATTCCACTCCCGAACAGCTCGCGGGAAAAACAAACACCTGAACCTTTCTGTTCGAGCTCTGATTTCTCTTATTCTATTTTGATGATCATTCCTACCTATGTAGGTTGGGCTCAACAAAATATTTTCGCATTCGGAAGAGAAAGTTGGTGACTGAAATTTTGTAAATAGATCTCGCCGCGACGAAAAACGTCTTTGCTTTAATGACTTTCATCCCAACTCGAGTATCATATCTGCCACTCTCTCTCCCCTATTACGTGATAATACAAAACGAGCTGCCCTTTTTTGCACCCTTTCGATGTCCTCCGTTAATCCCACCTGGTAAGGATCCCACACCGCGCAGCAATATTCTAACAGAGAACGAACGAGTGTAGTGTAAGCTGTCTCTTTAGTGGACTTGTTGCATCTTCTAAGTGTCCTGCCAATGAAACGCAACCTTTGGCTCGCCTTCCCGACAATATTATCTATGTGGTCCTTCCAACTGAAGTTGTTCGCAATTTTAACACCCAGGTACTTAGTTGAATTGACAGCCTTGAGTATTGTACTATTTATCGAGTAATCGAATTCCAACGGATTTCGTTTGGAACTCATGTGGACCACCTCACACTTTTCGTTATTTAGCGTCAACTGCCACCTGCCACACCATACAGCAATCTTTTCTAAATCGTTTTGCAACTGATACTGGTCTTCGGATGACCTTACTAGACGGTAAATTACAGCATCATCTGCGAACAACCTAAGAGAACTGCTCAGATTGTCATCCAGGTCATTTATATAGATCAGGAACAGCAGAGGTCCCAGGACGCTTCCCTGGGGAACACCTGATATCACTTCTATTTTACTCTATGACTACTACGAACTGCGACCTTCCTGACAGGAAATCACGAATCCAGTCGCACAACTGAGACGATACCCCATAGGCCCGCAGCTAATGATGTTTAATTGCAGAACTAGTCACCGGGAAAATAAGCTGGGTTTACTAGCAACATCAAGAAATGAACACAGCGAGTAAGGAATGGTGCCATTCTACATCAGTGAACTGCAAACACAGCCAGTTGCAGGAAAAGTCTTGCTGACCTCTTATTGAAGGTCTTGATGACCTTTTACTGAAACTAAAAGGATGTCATCTTCGAACACAACACGACACGTGGAAAAATTATCACTAGTGCGACAAAGACATAACTCCTGAGAATTCATCTGTGGCATTATATAGTATCAACATAAATGGCTGCCGGCGGGTATTCTGTGGCCATATTAAAGTGCATTGCATTATAAGACATTATAAGATTTGTGATTACATAAGCATCTGTAACCATACCCTTGGTACGGTACCGATAGTCAGAAGAAATGCCGTACCCCTTCGTCTCATCTGCACTTTTCTTCAGAGTAATTACCAGTGGAACTCTCCATAGACTGGTAGTTTACTTGCCGGCCGGGGTGGCCGTGCGGTTCTAGGCGCTAAAATCTGGAGCCGAGCGACCGCTGCGGTCGCAGGTTCGAATCCTGCCTCGGGCATTAATGTGTGTGATATCCTTAGGTTAGTTAGGTTTAATTACTTCTGAGTTCTAGGCGACTGCTGACCTCAGAAGTTAAGTCGCGTAGTACTCAGAGACATTTGGTACTTTCCTTAATACTGCCGTCTCTAAAATGTTGATTAAAAATTATTCCATAACTGCTTGAAGAAGACGTGGCATACGATACAATTTACAATTCATCTTCAGTTGGGATTCTATGCTGGGATCACTGGCAAATACTCACGAGTGTGAAACAGATCCTCATATTATAACGATAACTGCTTCATCGCTATTGTGGTATCGTTCAGATACACGGTGCCTCACCGAAGTCGGCAACACATGCTGTACCTCTCAACATAGCAGCGCCCTCGCGCTGAGGTCAGTATAGTGTCGAGCATGCAAGAGCTGAGCCCAGTTGGCGAACTCAGCTGAAGCAGTGTAGAACCAACGAGATGTTGAAAATTTCTGGTGAGCTTGTACTTAAGTAATTGTTGAACAATGAACCTCAAGAGAGCAGTTTGTTAATTAGTGAATCAAGTGATGCTTTGCTAGTCAGTAATAGCTGTACATCATGCAGTGCTCCTGTGCCAAAGAAGTGTCTCAAAGTTAAGTAAATCTCTTATATATTAATAAAATAAAGTGATCTAAAGTTACATGTGATCTGGTTGCTACCTGCCAACTCACTAAGAACCCACGGATATGCCCAGAGGAAAGTAGTAACACAGCTAAACTGGTCGCTTGCTTAAGCTTAGGGTCCGAATTTCCTCTATGTAAATCAGCTTGCTGTAAGCTCTACAATTTTTCTTTTTTTTTTCTTACTCATGATGCATTTACAAAGGCAACTATCACATAATGTATTCACTACATTTTTCTTATAGCTCTATAGTGAAAAACAGTATTTATGAAGACATATTTCATCTTTGCAATTAAAACAAAGGCAGTTTGTTTTGTGGCGTAAGCATTTCGCTTTTTTAATTTAAAGCATCTTCGGTGGACTACAGTACATGTTCGTCTTATGTATTTAATAATTGTGATGTATATTAATTACAAATATGTTACTGCATTACATAGTTTTGTTAGTCTCTTATTTTTTACGTGAGAAACAACTTTTGCAGCATAGGTTTAGTGACGTTAAATTGCCATTTGGTATTAGTGACGATATCTTATGTTGTTAATCTATCTAACACCAGATGTTAATTTAACGTCACGAAACCTGGTCTGCAAAAGTTGTTTCTCACCCGGGAAAAAACAAGGAAATGTATGATGTAGTAACATATTCATAATTAATATAGGTAGTAATTATTACATATATAAAACACTTATTACGACCCACTGGAGATGCTTCAAATAAAAAAGTGAACCGCATATGCACAAAAAACTGTCTTTCGTTTAGTGGCAAAGACGAAATACATCTCCATAAACACAGAAGCAACTAAAAAGCGACGGAAAACATGCAAAGGGACGAATTACAATATTTTTTAAATACGTTTTTGTAAATGCTGTACAACATTACAAATATTCTTGAGCCACTCAATGGCTGAGTCACTGCCTGTGCATGTTCTTCAGTTCACCTTCGTAGCTACGTGCTTCACCGCAAGTAAATTGAATTTCACCCCATTCACATTCAGAACTGTCTGATAGGCCCCATTAGTTCATCAGTTGTTTTCACCTAGGAACACAATTTCTGACACAGTTCAAAGTCGTCCACAATTTTCTTGCGAACTTGAGTCTGTCGAACTTCTTGTTGGGGTCATCCACCAAATTTCAGAGGGGGAGGAGGAGATTATAGCTTAACGTCCCGACGACAACGGAGTCGTTAGAGACGGGGCACAAGCTTTGACTGGGGAAAGATGGAGGACAGCGGCTGTGCTCTTTCGAAGGAACCATCCAGGCATTTTCCTAAAGCGATTTATTGAAATCACAGTGAACCAAAATCAGGATGGTCGGATGCGGGTTTGAACCGTCGTTCTCCCGGCGGGTCCAGTGTTCTAACCACCGCGTTTTTTTTTTTTTTTAGTTGATCTCATTTTTGTTCTGTATTGTTCGTTGATTTTGTTCGTGGTGGACGTCCGATACCACTCGTTCAGGTTGTTCGTTGATCCGTTCGCTCGGTTTTTTTATTACACATGGTAACTAAACCCTCTGACCGAACACGCTGAGCTACCGTGCCGGCGCGGTAGTCCGCTCGGTACTAAATTTCGGTTCTCATGTCCACTTACAGCCCATAATTCTTTCCAAGATGTCATTAAGTCAAAATCTTGCAGTTCTTCGCCGATTTTCCATAGAGGTGACCGAAATTGAAGTCTGTTTGTAGGTGATAGCTCGCGGTGTATCGGGAGTTGTGGGTTGTCTAAGATATTTCTGCATCTTCCTGTGGCTAACAGTGATCACTTAATTTCAGGGGATTCTATGTTTGCTGGGATGAGTAGTAAGACATCTGGGAGGGTCCTGAGTGTTCCGAACATTATCTGCATTGCCTCCATCATTTCCACATCATCCAGTTTAGCTACGTGTGCTCTTCTCGTCCAGACTGGCGCAGAGTATTCAGCCATCCTATAGGTAAGGAAGGACCAGTGATGAAGTCCTCAAAGTGCTCGGTCCATAACGTCATAACGTTCCGTTCAATTTCGACACGATAGCATTAAGAGGTTCTACTTCCTGTTTCGTATCTTCTAGATGTGAGTTAAACGTTAGAGTGTGATTTAATTTCACTCCAAAGTTCTTAGGCTTATATTCATGCCTGATTTGTTGGCCATACACTTTTACCGGTTTCCTGTGTGTATCTATATTGTTTAGGCGCGTAATGAAACTGGTCCTTTTGTTAGAGTCTGCATGTAGAAGCCACTTCGAATACTAGGTGTTCAACACTTTCAGGTCAAAAATCAGTATTTTGTCAAGGCCGTTAAAATTTTTAGTTTGATATGCAAGTCCAGGTCTCGTGCATACGCAAATTTTCGGTAATTGGTGTCTGGCATGTGCTAGTGAAGAACCATATGGCAGGTCATTATTGTTAACCATGCTCTTGCTGTTTGTACCATGGGCAGAACCCTACTTTTTCCAGTGTTTTAGCAAATTTTTCAGTAATATGCAAGTTTGTTTGTATTTGATAATTCTAGTTAGATGGAACTGTAGCCTCTCACTGCATACTGCATCGTAAGTTTATGTAGGATTCGTGAGAACGAGACCAGTTTTCATCCTGTTTCGGAAGCGTTTCTCAGTGTGGTTTGTGAAGGACAGCACTGGACACAGCAATTTCTACCGCACGAAGAACGCTTGGTTTGTAGGAAGGTTGACACCGATGTATGGTCTTATTCTAGTTAATAATATTCTCTCGAATAGTTTAGAGTCTTTGACATACAACCTGGCCGGCGGCTGACCGATGCATAGTCTAAATCCGCACCAATCGCGACATGGGACAAATAACATGACCATTCCGCGTATGTCCTCTACCAGCACAAACTGGCAACAGTGTAGATTGCGGCAGTTACTGGAAGAAATCATGTCTTCTGCTCGAGCCGTTGTGCGACGTCTACACAGGATGTGTAGCGATAAACGCACGTACAGTCTACATCTACATCCATACTCCGCAAGCCACCTGACGGTGGGAAGCGGAGGGTACCTAGAGTACCTCTATCGGTTCTCCCCTCTATTCCAGTCTCGCATTGTTCGTGGAAAGAAGGATTGTCGGTATGCCTCCGTGTGGGCTCTAATCTCTCTGATTTTATTCTCATGGTCTCTTCGCGAGATATACGTAGGAGGGAGCTATATACTGCTTGACTCATCGGTGAAGGTATGTTCTCGAAACTTCATCAAAAGCCCCTACAGAGCTACTGAGCGTCTCTCCTGCAGAGTCTTCGCGATTTCTAAATGATCCTGTAACGAAGCGCGTCACTCTCCGTTGTATCTTCTCTATTTCTCCTATCAACCCTATCTGGTACGGATCCCACACTGGTGAGCAGTATTCAAACAGTGGGCGAACAAGTGTACATTTCCATATGATTGTTCCAATTTCAGTCTAGAATCTGCTTTACCGACGATCAACTTTATATGATCAATCCATTTTAAATCACTCCTAATGCGTACTCCCATGTAATTTATAGAATTAACTGCTTCCAGTTGCTGACCTGCTATATTGTAGCTTAATGATAAGGGATCTTTCTTTCTATGTATTAACAGTACATTACACTTGTCTACACTGAGAGTCAATTGCCATTCCCTGCACCTTGCGTCAATTCGCTGCAGATCCTCCAGCAATTCAGTACAATTTTCCATTGTTACAACCTCTCGATATACCACAGCATCATCCGCAAAAAGCCTCAGTAAACTTCCGATGTGTTCTCGCTGTAACCCCCACCCCTTGTTCAAATTTTTATAGCGTCTTTTGTCTCAATGCTCAAATCGTGATTCTAATGCTAGCACAGCTACAATGTATTTCACTTTCTGACACACCGGCAAGAAAAGTTCCGTCCAATAACATGGTTGTAAAGGTATCTTGGTGGACTGTCTTCCACTGAACGCCGCTTGCGCCAGAGATCTCCGGGGACCACTTGCTGAGGACGGGCAGCGGCTACCGCTGCGGCACTGCACTCCCTCGTCTATTGTGGAAAGCGTCAGCTACTTCTCATCGCTCTGGATACCATAAAGTGCTTTACTGTTGTTGAGCGATGCTACGCGAAAATTGTTTACGAGTTCCATTTCACACTCGATGGCATAAAACTCTGTTTTATGTGATGAATAGACTATTGCACTGATGTGCGAGACATGAATACGACTCTATATTAATTTTATGGTTTGCGATCCAGTCGAAATGCTTCACAACGATTTTTTTAATATTGTTGTTAATGCTTTTTATTTCGCTTCTTTTCTTTTAGCCGCTCGGGGTAGCCGCGAGGTTTGTGGCATCTTGCCACGGTTCGCGCGGCTCACCCCGTCGGAGGTTCGAGACCTCCCTCGGGCGTGGGTGTAGAAATTTAGAAATTTGTCGTAAGAGCTTACGGGACCAAACTGCTGAGATCATCGGTCCCTAACCTTCAAACTGAAACTACTTAAGCTAAGGACAACACACACGTCCATGTCGGAGCGAGGACTCGAACCTCCGACGGTGGGAGTCGTGCGAACCGTGCAGGACGTCTGAGACCGCGAGGGGTAAAGACGCGGTCTGAAGCGTGTGTGTTGTCCTTACAGTAAGATAGTTTAAGTGAGTTAAGTAGTGTGTAAGGCTAGGCACTGATGACCTCAGCCGGCAGCGGTGGCCGATCGGTTCTAGGCGCTTCAGTCCGGAACCGCGCTACTGCTACGGTCGCAGGTTCGAATCCTGCCTCGGGTTTGGATGTATGTGATGTCTTTAGGTTAGTTAGGTTTAAGTAGTTCTAAGTTCTATGGGACTGATGACCTCCGATGTTAAGTCCCATAGTGGCCAGAGCCATTTGAACCATTTTGTGAACTGATGACCTCAGCAGTTTGGTCCCATAGGCACGTACAACAAAAATTTTTCTTTTAAAAGCCCTTCTTTATGGTATCTTTTCTTCAGGGATCAGATTTTCAGGTCCACATGTAGATTCGTTGATAAATTAAAATTTTATCTAAAGGTTTTTAAGGTGTTCAATTAGATTTAAACCGTCAACACTGCCGATTTTTGAAGCTACCCAAAGCAGAAGGAAGTTGCCAACGCCAGTGTCATTAAACATCTACAACGGTGATGATTGTTGTCACACAGATTTAGCTGAGAGGTACTATATTCACATCGTAACTACTCCCACGACGTATTGGTCCCACCTGACGAACAAACTCAAATTCGTATGGTTCACGGGCGTGTCTAAACTCTTCAGAGACCTTCGTATAGTGAAAAAGCGTGGTTTCAGAAAGCAGACATCTGTGAACATAAATACCATTCATTGAGTAGAGCTTGTGAGAAGACGAAATGTGTAAAGGTTTTCTTCAGATTATTTTATAGAATTTCCATAGCAATTCCTAGCGCCATTATATAAAATGGAAAATAAGAACCTAGAACTCGTTAGTCTGCACCGTGATTAGAACTGACAACATAGCACCCTTGCGTCACAAGTTGTGTGGAACCACTGACCTGATCAGACGCTGCCTTAAGCAGATCTCACTCTTAGCAAGAGTGGTCGCTGGGCCTCATAACGTAAAGTTTAAGAGATGGACAGTTGTCAATTTTGTGAAGCACGGCTTTCCTGGAGTCCAAAAATTAAATTTTCTGTCTGGCTCATGTTCCATGAGGATTACGTAGCTTATGGCGTGGAAGTGGAATGGGAATGCCAACTAAATTTAGCGTAACAATTCAAGGCCTCATGCGGAAGTGAAGCCACTATCACAGGGTTGCGAAATATTTGCAAGGATATTGCCAACTCTAAGCTGTGCTAGGGGCAGCTATTTAGCTAAATGCTTATCGTGCTCGTCTTACAAGGTTTCTCAGAGGTGAGGCACGAGCGCGTTTGTTTTTTTCGCAGCGTTATCTCGTGATATTTTCTAATGTTGACTTTCACGCTATCTATTTAAGGCATTCAGTTAAACGTAATCTAGAATTCCTCGTTATTGTAGCATGCCGTCGTAGAAAGTGGTGTTAACGCCGGTGTTATATAATTTCAGTGCAGGAATAGTACAGATATTTACAGTAGTTTTCACTGATGCAGCATAAGACATGTGAAATACTGAGGTATATAATTCTCCATCACAATTAACAATTTCCACAAAACACAAAGCAATAAAACACTTACTCTGACAGTCTGCAACGCAAAAGAATTTCAGTGGAAAATAAAGTTATTGGCCTTAATCTTCCGTCACACGTCACGACAGAGCAAGATATTTAAAACTTTGCATCTCGAAGTCGACTGTGTCTGCATATAGTTTTGTGCCAACCGCCAACATAATTTCCCGACTACCATGAGAATGGAGAACTATGTTGATTGCGATCGCAGTGAGACGAAATGAAGTTAACTAATGATCCGATGCTAAGCAGTAATCAGTTCATTTGAGGATACAAAAGAGAAGAAACTCAAAATTATGTTAATTAAGACAGAAACCACGAGCTAGCCTGTTCGTTGCTTTCGTAATGTCCCCTTCTTGTTTGGTCTCCAAAAGATTAAAAGAATCAAAATCCATGTCACTGATGGTTCCCTCGAATCTTTCCAGGGACCTTCTGTGTGTCGCTGTGCCTGTCCCAGCAGGGCAATCGATTGAGGTTGCTAGGAGGCTTACGAACTGTAATCGAAATCGATTGTATCAAGTGAAACACACACTTGATTACCCGGAATTTGCCTGTATCTTACGTGGGTGCGTAAATAAAAGCAAGAGAAAATCCTATGTTATCCATTGGTATAACTCATTTGAACATCAGGAGAACACAATTATCAAATGTAGTCTTCCACTAACAGTTGTAACGCATAACCAGCAGCTGAGCAAGTGGTAAACTATGGTCGTGGTCACAAATATGTAGGGTTGGAGAGTCGATACTACATATTTAAGTATTGTTGAGCAATATCCTGTGACCCGAATTTATCTGCCATCATAGCGTTAAATCAACAGAAATTGTTGCGGAGTACAGCTTGCGTCGCCGGACTCCCGCTGTCTTTTTCATTATTGGATCTTTCCTCATCGCTTCTGTATTATCATTCTCATGCGGTGAAAATTCCCTTTCCATAAAAAATTGTTTCTGTGTGTATTCCTTGTATTATCATATTCAGCTAAATTATTAGGGAACTCTGCCCATAATCCTCTTACACACTGGGCGGTAACCACCGTCAAAATGTATGTAATGCCCTGTATTCTGCTTTTTGCGGGAGGGATCTGTTGGTATCAGCCGGCGCTACAGTCTGGCACCGCGTGACCGCTACGGTCGCAGGTTCGAATCGTGCCTCGGGCATGAATGTTTGTGATGTCCTTAGGTTAGTTAGGTTTAAGTAGTTCTAAGTTCTAGGGGACTGATGACCTTAGAAGTTAAGTCCCATACTCCTCAGAGCCATTTTTTTGTTGGTATCATATTTACCATCAACTCGTATATGTTGATATTTATCTTTCTAATTCTGTTCAAAAAATGTTGAATAAACTCCTTTTCTTTTCCGACAACTTGTTTAACTGTTTCCTATAACTGTTCTTTGTCGCGTATCGCTGCACCAAGCCCGACCTCAGAATTTCATATGTCCACAGATTTCTTAACTCATAGTAATACGTTGTGTACATCTTAGCATCTCCCACCAAATGTAATTTTGACCAATGCAAAACCTGTTCCTCCGTCCAGCATCCCAGTTGTGGCTGTCAACATGTTATGTACGTATCCTAATATATCCTCTTCTGCCTTCCCCGAAAAAGGAGAGACAGGTGTACAGTTATAGCTCCCTGGATGAGTCCCGACATCCTCTACCAATGCATCCAACAGATTCCGCAGCTCGATATAGTCTCTTTGCATTTGGGCCCACTTCATTCAGTAATGTCTGTAAACTCCTCTACAGTGGTAGGTAAGTTTATTGCAAAGTCAGTGTCCAAAGTAAAAGGTTATTCAAAAGAAAAGAAACCAACACCACAGCCCAATTTCCTGCCACTGAAGACACCTAATTCTTTCTTCCGATTACTAATCATGGTATTTGCTTCATTCCCTGGTGTAATGACGAGGCCCCGCAGTCAGGCGATGCGACACACCGTGTCCAATCTTATCACACACAAACAGTTCATTTTCAGTTGCAATATTGAAGGGTTGCCACAGATCGTCACTTCATGATGTGACTCGTAGGTTTGTCTCTTCTTACATCAGTGTTAGAGCTAACTAACACCAGTTTTGCCCGATGTCAATTTTGGATTAAATTTAGGGATGGATTCTTCACTACTACAGCGAGTCAAGAATAATTCCTTAACACGGACATCTTTTGTTGTTAATTGCCTTTCATACAGCATACATGTGACAGCAACCCAGGATCTGGACGAGGACAGTAGGCAGTGAGTCTCATTGGAGACAGCGGAACGGTGCAACAGCACGACAGCAGCTGGTCATGATGGTTGCCTTGCTGACGCAAGTCGACGACGCGAGGCTTAGCAGCTGGACACGTAGGCTAAAGTCCACCACATGAGGCCTGAGGCAACTGGTAGCAATGTGCACCCATCCAGAACTGAACCCAGACCGTCAGAGACTGGCTGGACTGTCAGCCGATGTTACCCACAGCGTGATCTCTCTTCGGCGTATTCAGTTCGAAGCCGGGAACCACAGCGGCTAGCTGATGACTCGTGGATCAGCAGCTTCGCCTAATTGACCAAATGAGGGTGCAGTATCTTAACCACACATTGACCAATAACTGGTGCCGTGACTACACCAGTCGGATGCACGGAGCAGAAGGAATGCAGCTGGCGACTGAGCTAGGATCGTTTATACTCGTTGCGGCCAGCTGTACAGTGACAAGGACTGGACTGCCGTCACTTAGCTGGGTCTGGAAACGCCGCGTTGTGCTACATGTATCAACCTAGTCCCCACTAATAGGGACGGCCCAGTGGCAGAATTACGTCAGTGGCTAGCCTGGACACACGTTTCATGGTTGGGAAGACTGTAATGTTGCTGATGCAGCAACAGTAAGGTAGTATAACCTAACGCCTTTTTGTCTGCATAACGTAGATGAACGGAACAAATTGGTAGACGATGCCAAACATAGTCCTAATGGATCTCAATATAACCGAAACAGCTATTCAAGATCAACTTTTACTTTTTAGGCAACACTCAACAGCATCGGTATAGCTGGAGAAATACGTGATATCCACTTACAATACATTTATTCACTGCCAGTTTCGATCAAGGCTCATCTTCACCGTACTAGCATAAAAACTGGAACAAAGTGATAACTGTGAATTTCAAAATACAGTACATTTTCATAAGTATTATCCACCGGATATATACTACTTACGAAAAATATCTATTGTAACAGCGTTACATAGCATACGTGCTGTTTAACCAGGAAAGTATATACCGTTGCTGACATGAAAATATACATATACATGTACAATATTATGTTATATAACATTCACGCGATGCTGTTGTAATGTCTCACTATATTATAATGCCACATGATGAAAACAAGCCGACCGCTTGGTAAGAACTAAAACACACGAAATTGTACATTACATGTCTATGTATGCTTTCATAAGTAGTAGTTTTCACCAAATGCCTAGTTTTTTTATCATGTCATTACTGTAATTCATAATGTTATGCGGAATAAAAAAATATGCAGCAGTATCTTCTTTTATCGTAGTTATTTTATTGTAATTTAAGTGCATGTGTATCTCTCCGTGACTTTAATAGGGTGTCCACATAATTTGTAACTTGTTCTTTGACCTATAACCTTTGAATCTGGCTTGCAGCTTCCTTGATTAACACTTGTGTAGTATCCTACCGCGTCTTCTTGTGCCGGAGTCACTGTGAATGTTCTCCATGATCGAAACCGGTAGCGAATAAATGTATTATAAGCCAGCACAGTGTGTGTGCGCTGACTCGGTCAGCTAGCGCTGCTCAAGTCCTACGAGAAAAATAGGCCGCGTTGCGTATGTGACGAGGGTAGCCTGAGCTAGCTCGCTTGCTCAGCTCTGCAGACGAAATGCGTTTCTAATCGTGTTAACTCGTAACTGGGTGTTTGCATACTTACTAGAAATGCACATTCTACTGAAATCTGCTTTTATAGAGTCCTACTGATTACTAGTACTACACCAAAATACACAACTGTGCGGTTGCTGTAATTTAAGATCTATGCTCTGCATAAATGGTATAACAGCTCGTTTATAATATTTAGTCTCTGCTGCTCAATATTCCTAATTTCATACAAGATTTAATGCCTCATCAAACCGACCGATAAAAGTTTATTACACCCATTACAGCGGTATACTTATGTGTCGTACGCGCTGCGGCCTGTTTTATCGTTGGCCTCTGCGCTGCGTGCTGTGACGTCATTGAAGACACACGTTGACAAACCGGACGTAGTCGCCAGCTGTATCCTTCAATCAGTATTGATTGATTTGTGGGCAGTGCAGTGGTCTGGCTTGCTATGGCTACTTTTCTAATGAAAACAATTTCCGCTGATATAAATAGGATCCGGCATAATTGTGCTCTTATTCACTGCAACATTATGGCGCAAAGTAACGGGATGTCTCGACTCATCGGTTCCCGAGAAACGCTATTCAGTGCACACAGGAACTCCGTGAACAAAATATTCTTACTGCAAGTATACATTCAGAACATTTCCACCATAAAGATTACACGCGGGATTTGCAAAACGAGCTGTCTATTCGTAGAAAATAGCCAATTAGGAGACAAAACTCTGACTTCTGTAACAGATTCGATCGTTACTGTCGACAGGAGGATCAATTAACTGCTGAATTATTTTACAGAGTCATTTACAAACAATTTTCCACATTAAATCTCTTATTTTGTCCTTGCATATGAGTACTTCGTGAATATTAAACATGACGCTTTTACATTTTTTGTTAATACTGTGTTATTTAACCATTTATTATTGAGAATCCATTAGCACGATCTTTTTATTTACTGTGAACTGTAGGTCTTCACGGAAACGTAGTGTCGCATGCATATGAGATCTGTACGAAAAAAAGTAGTTCAACAACTTTCTGTTCCAAAAACAGAAAAACTGACCAAGTACCCGATAGTTTCTCATCAGAGAAGATTCGATGTGTACAATGAAAGGGTAACCATGCGAAACATGTTAGGTGGACGACAGTCTTCTTCCGCTGTTGAAGCGTAAATGGAATACAAATGGATAAGGACAGAGGCCATTCTGAGCACATCAAGTACAGAATATCCAGAAAAAGAACCGCATTCGTACCTCCAGTGCATGCTGTGCTGTGTTTCTTGCTTTGAACGTTGTAGAATTATTGTGAGATGCACGAAGACTGCAAACTTCGGCTAAATAATTCCCTAGTCAGTCTGGTTTTACCCTAGTAGTCAATATGTAAGGCGTTGAAATGTTTCTTATGTAGCTAAAGTGACCAGTGACTAAGCTCACGTATTTCATAACTTCTTTCTAAAATTCTTGGAGGCTTACTTTACCTCCAGAAAGCCCCTAAAAATATTCTCCCAGTTATTAAGGGTGAAGCCGTATCTACCGGGTGATCAAGAACTAAGTATAAATTTGAAAACTGAATAAATAGCGGAATAATGTAGATAGAGAGGTACAAATTGACACACATGCTTGGAATGACATGGGATTTTACTAGAACCAAAAAAATACAAACGTTCAAAAAATGTCTGACAGATGGCGCTTCATCTGATCAGAATAGCAATAATTAGCATAACAAAGTAACACAAAGCAAAGATGATGTTCTTTACAGGAAATGCTCAATATGTCCACCATCATTCCTCAACAATAGCTGTAGTCGAGGAATAATGTTGTGAACAGCATGGTAAAGCATGTCCGGAGTTATGGTGAGGCATTGGCGCCGGATGTTGTCTTTCAGTATCCCTAGAGATGTCGGTCCATCACGATACACTTGCGACTTCAAGTAACCCCAAAGCCAATAATCGCACGGACTGAGGTCCGGGAACATTGGAGACCAAGCATGACGAAAGTGGCGGCTGAGCACACGATCATCACCAAACGACGCGCTCAAGAGATCTTTCACGCGTCTAACAATACATTGTTTTTTTCGGTTCTAATAAAACCCCATGTCATTCCAAGCATGTGTGTCAATTTTTACCTCTCTATCTACATTATTCCGTGGTTTAATAAGTTTTCAAATTTATACTGACTTTTCGCGAGAGTCATCTCGTCTCAGCGCTATCTTCAGTTTAACACGCATCTTTTAGAAGTTCAGTAAAATTATCTTTAGGTAATCTTCATCACATATTTTACGGCTCGCGCACAGATGCAAGAAAATAACTGTGCAGCAATTCTAACACACTCACGTACACTTTCAGTAATATTCAGAGCAGCCCATGAACATGAAACTGAATTGAAAGACAGCCCTTCTGAGGAACCAGCAGATCTTGTATTAGCTTCTTTCTCACTACCATGTCATCTGCAAAATATGTCCTTGGTCTATGTATTGGTTCCCTGAAATTTCAATAAAGGTTGCGTTATACTGTCTTACCAAGATCTCCATAGCTTTCAAAATACGTTTCATATATGACTAACCCAAGCTGCTTCCATACTTTCACAAATTTGATCAAGTCCATTCAGGTTGGAGCTTACAAACTTCCACCAGAATTGGACGATTCATTTCTTAAGGCGGCGTTGCTTCCTTTTGGAATCGTTCAGCATATCCGGGGAGAACGCTGGTATGCACAACATTCCTTAAATGCTAGTGTGGCAGCCAATCCGCAGAAACGTATGTTCAAAACAAAATTCCTTCAAATCTGAATGTTTGTGGTTACCGGATTCATGTTAGGTATGCGGGGCAAGAAGAAACCTGCTTCCTTTGCAATAGAAGTGGCCATCTCAGATTCAGTTGTCCGAGTCGTGTTATCGTTTTAAAGTCGTCCCATGAAAAACGTCGTCCGTTGACATTAGCTGAATTTGTGTCTTCGCAATCTGGGGCCAGTATTTCTTCAGCTTAAGAGGACGTCGGGGAGACATTACCCAGTCTCCACGCGACTTTCCGCTGTTATCGCACGTTCAGATGCGGCCCATGCTATCGTTAAGGCGCCGGAACTGGTAGCACAATTTAAACCACGGCGGACTCAGGATGATGAAGATTTGGAAGTCACCCCTCCCCAGTCGCACCTTTCCGAGAAGGTGAGTTTTGAGGGTGATCATTCCAGTGGTAATGATTTGAATATCGACGTTAATTGCGGTTCTTGTTTCGCCTGGAATGACGAGGTTGAGTCTGTTGATGCTTAAATGAGTGTTGAATCTGCGTCCTCTCCTGCACCGATAGAAACGTCTGTTCCAGTGGCTTCCGATGATTTAACAGATACCTCGTCCCCTTTTCTGTTTTTACAGTGTTGTAGTGCAATACCATCCCTTTCCCATTTTAATGCGGTGGAGGCTACAGGTTACTACGGATTATCTTTCGGGTAGTCAGTTTCAGACGCTGCATTGTCTGACTCTTCTTTATCTGTTAATGATGATCATCACTCCCAGTTGTGTTTTTCTCATTCCGGTGAGTGGAGTGGAAACGCCTCCCCTCCCGCAACAGACCTCAATTAGCCCCCTACAACGCTGCGTCAAGAAGTTACGTTGTCATGGATTGGTGTCAAACAACGTTTTCAACCCGAACTTTCAGTGTCGCTCCGAAAGGAGGCGAAGCATGCAGTCCACACTTTCGGTAGGAAGATTTCAGATCCTGTACCTTATTGTCCACCATCTGCTTCTGTTATGGATGCGTAAATTCTTCTTTAAATCTCCATTCATGCTTTACATGTGTTAACTAATGCAGACGTATACGTTTATTACCCCAAATGTTAATAGTTTAGCTCTCCATTTTGCTGCATTATGATAGTTTATTTATGATTTCCAAGGTAATGTCGTGTTTTTGTAGAAGTATTATGTTTTGTCTCCCTGTGTATTTACTGTTTTTTAGAGTTGCGCCGGTAAGTTCTACTGGTATGGTCATGCTTTATAAGGACGGTATACCATCGACGGACTTTGAAACGGCCGACGATGGTAGTAGTATAAGGTGTGTCGTTTGTGTGATCTCGCCTTAATTTTTTCTTTATGCTCCATCGGGGCCTGGTCATACATACAATCCTGGAAATGGAAAAAAGAACACATTGACACCGGTGTGTCAGACCCACCATACTTGCTCCGGACACTGCGAGAGGGCTGTACAAGCAATGATCACACGCACGGCACAGCGGACACACCGGGAGCCGCGGTGTTGGCCGTCGAATGGCGCTAGCTCTGGATCTGTCCCCCATTGAGCATGTTTGGGACCGGATGAAGCGTCGTCTCACGCGGTCTTCACGTCCAGCACGAACGCTGGTCCAACTGAGGCGCCAGGTGGAAATGGCATGGCAAGCCGTTCCACAGGACTACATCCAGCATCTCTACGATCGTCTCCATGGGAGAATAGCAGCCTGTATTGCTGCGAAAGGTGGATATACACTGTACTAGTGCCGACATTGTGCATGCTCTGTTGCCTGTGTCTATGTGCCTGTGGTTCTGTCAGTGTGATCATGTGGTGTATCTGACCCTAGGAATGTGTCAATAAAGTTTCCCCTTTCTGGGACAATGAATTCACGGCGTTCTTTTTGCAATTTCCAGGAGTGTATTTTGTGTTGTGGCTATTAATCAAAGGTTCCGCAGCGAAGCGAGACAGTCGGCCTTGGGTTGTGTAGCGGCGTGGACGTCCTCAGAGCTCCGACCCGCACTCCGCTAGCGAGTGTTTACTTACTTACTAACGCGCCGCGTTGTATAGTAGTGTTCGTAGCACGATGGCTCTTTCGTACACAAAGGTGACGATAAAGCTTACGTAGAATGCACAATACATCTGACCCAGAGCTAACGAACGATTTATGCGTGACGTAGTGCACTTAGGTTCACAAAATCTGCTAGGAATTCCTCTACCCATTGTCTTCCACACGGTTGGTTTAGCTCAAGCTCGTAAACGAAGCGCCTTCTGAAAGGCTGGTACGCAGATACGCCGATGGCTTCCACATTTGTCATTCTGACGGGAGCATCGGTTGACCACGGTGGCCTGAGATTTCGAGCGATGCTCGTTTTCGAACTCCCCTGTGAAGTCTCCTCCGCTCTGGCCTTAGGAGCTTTACGGTCGTGTGGCACAATCCTTCGCCATGTGGACGAAAATGGAAAACTTTTGAAACGTATCCCTTACTCAGTAAAGTGCTGCAAGTTTGTATTGAGAACTGTAAACATATAACATCATATTTGTCAATCGTTAGATGTCACTTGACCGTTCCGTGTAGGTACCTCCTGCAGAACACACACTGACGCCACAGGAGACGTCCATCCATCTCACATATGTTGATGTGTTCAGGAATGATGTGGGTGTCGACCACGACCTCAGATGAACTTGAATTCTGCCCCCGCTCCTGTAGCAGCGACTCTGCGGCGTCTTGTCGCGGTCCACGCGGCTCCCTCCCTAGGAGGTTCGAGTCCTACCTCGGGCATGGGTGTGTGCGTCGTCCTTAGCGTAAGTTACTTTAAGCTAGGTTACGTAGTGTGTAAGCTTAGGGGGCCGATGACCTCAGCAGTCCCATAAGACCTTACCACAAATTCCCATTTTCCCGCTTCTATACTGTAGCAGTCATATTAGATGCAGTCCCATAACCGCACAACTACATCGCTGTCAGGAATAAGTGACGGCTCAGTCGCCCTTTCTCCCAATGTGGATACGGGGCCCCTTCTTCTTGTCAGGTTGTGCCACAAACTTCTCTTCTCCCCAGTTCATGGATACGAGGCTTCACAGATCATACCGACCTTCGACCCACGTCCTATGCAAAGACGCGCCAACGCAAACAGAAGTCCCCACAAAGACATGTAAGAGGAGGTGGGAGGAGCACTGCCGGAGGATGAGGACGGCCCCGAGATGTCACTGCCGACTGGGTTAGGTGCTGCTACTTTAATCGCGCAGTTGCCATAGGCCCACTTGGAGCACCAGACACATGGGATGAGATGTGCAGCTGATGATACTCAGGTTGCGAGGTCTAGCAACCGCGAACCAACGGAATCCGTCGAATATTATTCACTGGTAGATTTCACTAACGAAGTGGAATTGAACAGTGTGATGTAGGAGACGGATGATCAACCGATGCCCCTTGCCGACGCGGCGTCGGTCGTGTCCTGCACGATGTTGTTGTGGTCTTCAGTCCTGAGACTGGTTTGATGCAGCTCTCCATGCTACTCTATCCTGTGCAAGCTTCTTCATCTCCCAGTACTTACTGCAACCTACATCCTTCTGAATCTGCTTAGTGTATTCATCTCTTGGTCTCCCTCTACGATTTTTACCCTCCACGCTGCCCTCCAATACTAAATTGGTGATCCCTTGATGCCTCAGAACATGTCCTACCAACCGGCCCCTACTTCTTTTTACGTTGTGCCACAAACTCCACCCCAGTTCTATTCTATACCTCCTCATTAGTTATGCGATCTATCCATCTAATCTTCAGCATTCTTCTGTAGCACCGCATTTCGAAAGCTTCTATTCTCTTCTTGTCCAAACTATTTATCGTCCATGTTTCACTTCCATACATGGCTACCCTCCATACAAATACTTTCAGAAATGACTTCCTGACACTTAAATCTATACTCGATCTTAGCAAATTCCTCTTCTTCAGAAATGCTTTCCTTATCATTGCCAGTCAACATTTTGTATCCTCTCTACTTCGTCCATCATCAGTTATTTTGCTCCCTAAACAGCAAAACTCCTTTACTACTTTAAGTGTTTCATTTCCTAATCTATTTCCCTCAGCATCACCCGACTTAATTCGACTACAATACATTGTCCTCGTTTTGCTTTTGTTGATGTTCAGTTTATATTATCCTTTCAAGACACTGTCCATTCCGTTCAACTGTTCTTCCAAGTCCTTTGCTGTCTGTGACAGAATTACAATGTCATCGGCGAACCTTAAAGTTTTTGTTTCTTCTGCATGGATTTTAATACCTACTCCAAATTTTTCTTTTGTTTTCTGCACTGCTTGCTCAATATACAGATTGAATAACATCGGGGAGAGGCTACAACCTTGTCTCACTCCCTTCCCACCCACTGCTTCCATTTCATGCCCCTCGACTCTTATAACTGCCATCTGGTTTCTGTACAAATTGTAAAAAGCCGTTCGCTCCCTATATTTTACCCCTGCCTCCTTTAGAATTTGAAAGAGCATGTAAGTCGTGTGTTGGGCACCCCGATGACAAGAGGATGGTCAGTTCAGGATCAAAGCAATGCCGTGACTGTTCCCAACACGACCAATTAACTGCGACCTCACAAGAATACCAAACAGGTACCGTTAATATCAACGGCGTTCGCACCCCAGTCAGCTCCACATATTAAGGGAAACGCTACGGGTGGTGGACATGGATGTTGTTTTCCTCGGAGAGGTGCCCCCTGACGTAAGATTAGACGTCTGCGGTTACGATGCTTGTAGTTTACTGGCCGGCAACGGTAGTGGTGGCACGATCGTACTGCCAAGTAAAGTAACTGACACGTCGAACGTGATCTACCTTCTGTCGGCACGTGATGGCGCGCTTACTGTCGGTGCGGTGCGGTTTGTGATGGAAAACGTGAAAAAAGTTTTCGTAGCTCACTGCAATGGCGAGTTGTTTCAATCCGTCAGTGCGACAGCATGGTTGGTGAGCGATTTTTTAACGTAAATATTAACAGTTTTGTAATATTGAAACAAAATATTTTTGCAACTATGTGCATATTCTTTTTTACATTTTTCCTACATAAATATAACATATTTAAAACATATTTAAAATCCGAAACAGCAAGCCTTTTCTCGTGGAGTCTACACTAGTAGTCCCACTGCATTTGTTGCAGCTTGGAGAGTTTTATCATATTGATGGACAGGAATCATACTGCACACTCGGCGTTTTAGCAAGCATTAGCGGTACCACGTACGCAACTATCTGTCCTGTTACTGTTCGACCGGCAGCATAAATCGGCAGCAAGGCACCAGAAAATGGCTCGGAGCACTATGGGGCATAACATCTGAGGTCATCAGTCCCCTAGAACTTAGAACTACTTAAACCTAGCTAACCTAAGGACAACACACACATCCATGCCCGAGGCAGGATTCGAATCTGCGACCGTAGCGGTCGCGCGGTTCCACACTGAAGCGCCTAGAACCGCTCAGTCACACCGGCCGGCCAACGCACCAGAGTAATTTATATATCATTCATACAAAGTTCTGTGAAATTAAATGCAGATCTATATGAAAGTAAATAATACCAAGTGTGACTTAATTTTATAAAGTAATTTCCCAGATAGATAACATTTTTCTTAAATTTTAACATGGCCGAAAACAGTGGATGCATGTTAGAAGTTGGAATAGAATTTGTGTTTCAACATGGAAATATCTTCATAAAGGGTTTTAAGTCTAATTCTCTAAGTTACTGGGATACATGTTAATGTCTACTACAAAACATAAAAAACATGACAACTGTTACAACAGGAATACAATTTAAAAAATGTACCCAATTTTATTGTTGCATCTATCTTATGTTAGAGTTCAGTGAATTTTGCACTTAATGTGTTCTAGGTGAAAAGTTGTGGCTCAGTACCAATTTTGTGTTACATTTACAGCGTTTATTGCAGCAGAGGAATGGAATTTTGCCATTTTGATTGGAAAATAGCCCCTTATCAAAAATTGAATATGTTCCCAAATGGGAACGCTTTAAGTGATTGAATAAAGAACTAGAGGCATTTCGTTACGACGATCAGTATTGGTAGCGAGCTAGGGAGAGATATCTCATGCGTCATCCGTGCCCAGATACGTTTATACTTCATAGGAGCACGTCTCAGAGTTGTGGCAGTCTCCGTTCGTAGTCTTCACTATACAACTGAGACAGTGGGGCTATAAGAGAGGCATGCGTTCTTCGGATGGCAGTATTAGTAAAGTGTCTTATTGCGAATGTTTGATAATTGAGCAGTATCAGGGAATGAATTGTTTTATGTTATCGAGAATATTTATTAATTAACATTTTGGGTTTAGCACCGTTATGGAACTGTAGAATCGCTTCAGCTAACTGCTTCTCAGATATTAGGAAGATTGCATTATTGTACAACACTAGTACGACAACTTTCATAGCCTTTCGTTTCCAATACGTGGAAGTTACAGTCAAGAAACATTTGTAAACAATTTCTCTACGTGTGGAAGGTTTTGAATGAGTACACATTTTTCATCAATCACGCAGTCCTAGTTAATTGAACAGGAAACTTTAAGTTGCCATAACACTGATGTTAGCTCAATTTCTCTCCGATTGCCTAAAAAGATTCCCTTTTTTCTTTTTTTGCAGGACAGTAACTGAGATGTCAGTGGGTAGGAGATATCTATTTATCAGTGTTTGCTGTTGTATAAATCACCACGAAAATGTTCTACTATTCCTGTTAAGAAAGTCGACAAAAAATTGTTTTCGATCGTTAGGGAGAATGGCTTCAAAGTACCACACTGAACAACTCTCAAACAAGCAGCAGACAGCAAGGTGTCGGGATGGTTCCTTTGAAAGGGCACGGATGACTTCCTTTCCCATCATTCCCCAACCTGATGGGACCGATGACCTCGCTGTTTGCCCCCCTCCCCTAAAACACCAATCAGCTAACCAACGCAGCAGACTGCTTCGTCACCTCACTGTGCATTCACTGGCTATTTCCGCCACTGGGTCCTTTGTGTTTTGCAATGTTCACTCCTTATGTTGGTTTTGATCAATTCAGACATATAACTGTTATCATGTTAACTGATCCATCCATCAGTTTTTGGTAGAACAACATAATAATAAATGGAAAGCTCAATATTACAATGTTCTACAGGATTAAACTCTGATTATGTGCGTTGAAAGCAAACAACGGTTAATCTGAATAAATTAACCCTGTAGAACATAATCAATATATTGCCTTTAATTTATAACATAGCGGTAGTCTTCTGTTTTAGAAATCTGTTTACAGCGAGTTATCCATATCTATTTAATTGAAAAATAAAGTACAGCTACTCGTGAGGACTGATGCAAATCTTCTCAGTGTTGTGTTGCAGCCTTCTGTATCTCTAATGAGTGGCTAGGTTTATGAAGGCGAAGTGTTTAGGATTGAGTTTCAATGCGTGTTACTGCCATAGTGAAATAAGACAAAATTGAAAGTTTTTTTTTTGCATTGGAACAGAATTAACCCTGTAGGCTGATAATGATCTAATGGTAAACACTTCAAAATATCCGTTTTTACTTACTGCCCCAAATAGTTGAATCATTAGTAGAGATTTCAGAGCAGAGAACTTGACTTACTATTAACTTCGGCAAATCATCACTTTCATATACCACCACAACACGTTCTTCAACAATTCATACACCCTCGGATATAACTCAGTTAACCTTTCTATCAGTTTTCAGTCTCTAACGTTACATGGTTCACAAGCAGCGAGGCTGATGTCTGATTTATATCAGTAACGCTTTAAATAAAATTGTGAGAAATATTTTTCCTCTTCCTCTAAATACTTTGTTACTGTCGCATTATTTATAAAAGTATTTAAATGAATTCCTCTGACATTAAATTCGATCTTCTTTCTCCTTCTTTATGAGCTAATAAAACGCAACACTTCCAAAAGTATGAACTATGAGAGCAAACTAAGTTTACATCTACGCAGTGCTATACGGATGTTAGATTACTCACAAGTTACTCATACTGCATTGATTATCTGTGTAGTAGATCATTTGAAAATCTTAGTTGCTTATTAAGAGAAGTCACGAAACAATTTTCCAACTGATTACTCTGTACTACTCCATTAGTTCAATATTCTCTTTACTAAAAAATTAATAATTTCTAAACCGCACCCATACTTATTCTTTGATTCAAAATATCATTGCCTACAATTAGCGTTACTATCTAAGTCATTAATCAGCACTTTTTCAAAATTATTATGTCACGGGTTTCCTAATATTTCCGTGGAATGGCCGAAAGGTTCTAGGCGCTACAGACTGGAACCGTGCGACCGCTACGGTTGCAGGTTCCATTCCAGTCTAGCGAGAGAAAACTACCACCACTTAGCCTAAAAAGTGATGGGCTTAAATTTACTGCACGACTAGCCTGACTAGCCTTGGAGCCGGCCGTTGTGGCCGAGCGGTTCTAGGCGCTTCAGTCCAGAACCGCGCTGCTACTCGGCCACAGGTTCGAATCCCACCTCGGGCATGGATGTGTGTGATGTCCTTAGTTTAGTTAGGTTTAAGTAGTTCTAAGTTCTAGGGTAGTGCTCAGAGCCATTTTTTTCCGTAGCGAGAACTTCTACCTTCCGTCATGAACATATCACATTCAACGATATTTTAATTTACGTACATTACAACGACGATCAATAGATCCTTCAAAAATAAAGAATTTATTCAGTTTTATTGTTTTTTGGCAAATAACATACCTGCCATTTAGATATCCTCTTGTAAATCATTCGGGAGGACGACGGTTCAATCCCCCGTCCGGCCATCCTGATTTAGGTTTTCCGTGATTTCCCTAAATCGCTCCAGGCAAATGCCGGGATGGTTCCTTTGAAAGGGCACGGCCGACTTTCTTCCCCTTCCATCCCTAATCCGATGAGACCGATGACCTCGCTGTCTGGTCTCCTTCCCCAAACAACCCAACCCAACCCCAAATCATAGCCGTGTTGTAAGACTCGTTTCTTGCATTGATACTAAAATTTCATTATTTAATGAAACGTTAGTTCTTAAAATTGATATTATCCTTTCATCTTAGTTACAGTAACAAGGGACCATTTACTCAGGTAGCTAACAACATCTCTGGATTTGCAGCATTTGTTTAAAAAATTTAGAGAAATTTTGGTTTCTCCATTGTATTCCATTTATTATTGGAGTAATAAATACAAAACATAATGTATTTAGTGTTTATTGAGGGTGTTAGTTACAAGTATAAGTTTCCTCCAGTGCTCTGAGTGAATGTCTATAAATTTCAGACTACTGTAACAGTACCTTAAATCCCGCTCATCGTTTACATTTATTTTGCGCCATTTCACGAGTGAGTGTGACGATAGCGTCATAGCACGTCATGCAGGCACAGACTGGTAAAAAAACTGTTCAGAAAACAGTGCATTGATGGTATAAAAAAGAAAACACGTGTCTATCTTTTGTTTGTTGCAGGTGATAGTCCAGCCCAACAGTAAGACGATTTGATAGCCAAAAATAAAAAGGAAAGTTACGCGCGAAGAAGTACTATGGATATTGTTGCGGACAACATTAAGTAAATGCAGTGCACCTCTTAGGAATACTATCCCATAAATTATGGATGGCATGGTGCAGCGGTTAAGTATTTGACTTGTATCAGGAACTTTGCTCTATAGTAATGGCCTCATATCCCCACCTGGACGTCAAGATTTACGTTTTCCGCGTCGTGTATATCCGTGACTTTACGCGATGGCGTATTTACCTCCTTCCCCTCACTGAGGGTGAATATAGTCATGAGAACTGGGAAATCGAACATTTAAAATGACACTCTCAGTTCCCCAGCATCAAATTTATAAAAATTGCCACTGACTTTACGCTGCAGGTTTCATTGAAAACAGAGAGACAGAAAACTTAACAAAAACTATGATGGTCTCGGAACGTTCAGTATTGCGCTTCTATACATGGTGATGTGTCTACCTATTAGTACAAAGTTTCGTCTTTCAATACTTGTAATATTATTTTCTGTAGTGTACGCTATGCATGCTACTTGTTATTTTATTTTTCCCGATTTGCTACTAATACCATGGGTTAAATTCTGTTTTAGATGCAGTTATAATGTAATATCGGCATCCGAGTATTTGGCATGAAATGATATTTTTCTTCATTATGATTATAAATGTATAGTCTATCTTTTGTGAAATTTTGGCATCTCAGTAGAAGAAAGTCGATAAGAGAGTTTCACAAGCAGTCTCAGTTTCGTGCACTGAACTTTCATATCTAGTTCAGTACTGGAATCACGTGAAATTGTTTGTGGAGCGTGGCTCATCAAATACCTGAATTTACGTTTCAGTGAAAGGAATGGTAGAAACTATTGACGCTTTGAAACATGCAGCATTTATTGAGTGCTCTCTGTGTAATTAAACGGTCTTCTGTAATGAACTGGAATTTGACGCTCCACAAAAGCAAAGCTTATAAGCCGATCGGTTGCTTGTTCAAAAGCTTTCAATGAAGCTAAACAGGATGGAGTGTTATGTTCTAAGCTAAATACAAAGAGATCGTTTCTAAAGTTTGTCGGTTAGGTTAAGCTTGTAGTCTTTACTCAAAAACTCGCTAGTCTGATTTCTGAGAAGTATCTTGCTACACACTAGTAATTCATTCTGGGGACATGCAAATTAGAAAAAAAAAACACTGCAAGGATCAAAATTTTGCAAAACGTTTCCCTCCATATCAGTATTAAATTTTCTGTGGCGTCATTACTTTAAATACATACTTACTTGCTTACTAGGTTGGCCACACAAACAATAGTCTAGTTTTTGGCTTCGTCGATCATACCCCTGCTCGGTCCATGTAGTCTTCTCCAGCTAGTCTCATCTTACACGTATCCTCTCTGACCCTATCAATCCATCTCATCCCTGGCCTTCCCTTCGCTCTGTTGCCACTGAGGTCTTCTCCCACCACCTGCCTGGTGATCTGTCCTCGCGGCATTACGTGCCCTACCAACTTAGTCTTCTCACTCTAATCACAGCCACTACGTCCAGCGACTTGTACATCTCCTGGAATTCACGGTCTTTCCTTTTTCTTCAGTCGTCTCCATCCCTAATTGTCCCAAAAATCTGTTTCAGAACAGCATTCTCAAGTGTCAGAGGTTTTCTTTCTATCTTCTGTGCCATAGTCAGGGCTTTGTTCCGTATAGGAAGACAGGTTGCGTTGCTGTCCTGTAGATTCTAATCTTTGTGGTTCTCGATAGAAGCCGAGACCTCAGCAGCTGTCCTAGAACAAACCTTGACCTATTTCCTGACTATAATCTTACCATTATTTCCTCATCTATCTCATTCCCTTCACTCAGTACCACCCCAAAGTATTTGAACTATTTTACCCTTTCAAAGATTTTTACAATCTATATATAAAGGTGTGCTATCGTTCTCTTTGCCCAAAACAAGGTATTTGGTCTTACCCATCTTCATCTTCAGGCTTGCTCTCACTGCCTCTTCCATTAAAACTCTAGCAATCTGACCTAGATCTTCCTCATTATCTGCAATTAAAACTAAATCACCCGCATAAGCCAGAGTGCTGATTCTTCTACCCAGCTACATTCCTGTCTCCAGGTTTGTTATCTTTGTCAGTGTTCTTCCCAGAACCAGAATAAAGACAAGTGGAGAGGCACATCTTTCCATTCACTATCGCCATGCATGTTTTCTCTTGTATACAAGCGTGTGTTACTTTCGTTCGTTTTCTCAGGAACTTGCGCTCTTTCCAATTCTGGCTGTAATGTTTGCCTACTCACACACCTACATTCCTTGTGGAAGTCCACATAAAGGCAGTGAATATCTCTCCGAAATTCCCAGCTCTTTGTCAGCAGTTGACTTATTACATGCAGTTGGTCGACGTTTGATTTTTCCCTTTCTAAACCCTGCTTCTTGGAATCGAAGTACCTCTTCCATGTAGAGTGTTAGCCGCTTCAGCAACAACATGCTCAGGACCATATAAGTTTTGCGTAGTAAGGTAATTCCTCTGTAGTTGCTCGATCTCGCTGGGTCTCCTTTCTTTAGTATTGGGGAGATGATAGACTGCTTCCATTCTGCTGGGATCCTTTCCTACCTCCAAATTAAAATTATTAGATGGTATACTCTCTCTTGTATGATATATCTCCCCTCTAATAGCATCTCTGTAGATATACCATCTATTCCTGTTGCCTTTCTCTGTTCAGAACTGCATGGCTTCTCCTGTGTCTTCCATGCTCGGCAGTCAGTAGTATGTCTGTTCTAATTCTAGCGCAGTGAGCATTTCTGAGTCAAATTTAGAGAATGCTTACCAAAGATATAATGTCCCAGTTCCTTCCAACAAAAAAATCTCATATGCCACATTTCGAAAATTTAAATTCTACATAAAAACAATGGAAAAAGATGATGAAAGCTGAGATGTTTAAAACAACTTAGAAAATTATAGCAAAAGAAATCTTAATTTAACTGGAAGAAAATTACAATATGTAAGCAACCATCGCTTGCCTAAGTCAGAAACCCAATTTTCCATTTCCTCATTTTAAAAATTTCAAATCTAATAAATTTTATTCTTTGTAAATGACGACCTTCGATCCTCATTTGCTCATACCGAAAAAAACCGAAGTCTCACGTTCTCATTTAAAAATTTTCAGATAATATTAATTTTATTCTTTATAAATATGAAAAACCTTAAGTATCAAGTATACCTTGTAACAGTTAAAAATTTAATAAAAATACAAATTTAAATTTCCTTTGCTATAAATAGAATGGATAAGAAGTGATGAACCAAGCTCAGCACGTTGAGCTTAGAAAATTATTGTGGAGTAAAGTATGGATTGAATTTAAAATATTTAGAAAATTATTCTCAAGAAAATGGTTACTCAAATGTAACTAGAAGGGATCTGTTTCAATTTATTGATTATTTTAATATATGAAATGAATAAAGATGACAGAACTAAATCTAAAACTTTAAAAGAACTTTAATCAATTGCTAAAACAGAAAAATTGAAGAATATTTATAAACTTCGAAAAAGTTGATTAATCATTCTTATTATCGATCTTGCTGAGGGTATTAATAACAATGATAACGATAATTAATTGAATAAATACTCTTTAAAATTACTTTCAAGTCTCAAAAGAAAAAGAATAAAAAAGTTTTCAAAATTTAGAAAAAGTCAATTAATAGATCTTATCAAAGGAAATAAAGTTAAAATTAATAATGATAATAATTTGAGTAAAAAATCTTCAGAAGTACTACATCAAATCTGTAAAACAAAACAAAAATGAAGAAAATTATTCTAATCTTGATAAACAGCCATTAATCGATTTTATCAATAGATCTGATGGTAAAATTATTAATAACGATAATGAGAATTATTTTCAAAAACGTCTTGTAAATAGCTACCAAGAAATTAAGTAAAGAAATTATCAGAAAAATTTACCAGGTATCAATTTTTTGGATGACAAAGGTTTCTCAAATCAACCAAATTCATTTATAGATAAGCTTCTGCTTGAACATCATGCATAATAACTTATGGAAAGTAAGAGATCATTGTCACATAACAGGAAAATATTGAGATGCTGCACATCAAGATGGTAATATTAATTACCAAAATCCTAAATTCGGTCCAGTTTATATTCATAATTTAACAAATTATAATGTTCATATGTTTATTAAGGAATTAGAGGTGGATATTGAAATATCGATGCTGTTTCAAATAATGAACAGAAACGTATTTCTTTTAGTAAGCATGTTGAAAATGGATCAACATTATAATTTAAATTTATGGTTCAAGTATCATTACTTATCTTCCTATCTTACAGAAGAACAATTTACAGAAATATCAAAATATTTTGAACGTAGATAATGATTTAATAATAAAAAGTGAGTTTACCTATATCAACATATGGATTCTGAAGAAAAATTGCATGAAACAAAATTGCCTAAAAAAGAAAGCAGTTCGGAAAAAATCATATAAAAATTTAGATGAATATACAAAATAATATAATACATCTGACATTTTAATAAGAGCACATATTTTCGAAAATTTTACAGATACATGTATTAAATCTTTTAAACTTGATCCATCTTCATCTTTTTAGAGTTTTAGGTTTAGCTTGGGATTCCACATCAAAAATGACAAAAATTAAATTAGCCTTTTACATGATAATTTTGTGATTTTATTTCTTAAAAAAGGAAGTCAAGGTGGAATGTCTCAAAGTATTCAAAGATATGCAAAATCAAATAACAAATATATAAAAGAATTAAGCCAACATAACAATCAAATTATTTTTCATATTTAGATGCAAATAATTTATATGTTTGGGCAATGTCACAACTTTTACCATTTCAAAAATTCGAGTGGATGGATCAAAAATAGCTTAAAGCTGAAAAAATACTTACAATTTCAGACGACTTTGAATATGAGTATATTTTCAAAGTTGATTTAGACTATCTGAGAAAATTATGTGATTTACATAAAGATTTATCTTTAGCACCTGAAAGAGGAAATAAATTGTTAACAACTATGTAATAAAAAGAAATGTGGTATACCTTATAGAAATCTTAAGGAATATCTAAATCATGGATTAAAATTAAAGAAAATTCATAGTCTCATCATTTGAGAAATCAGATTGGTTGAAGAAATACATCGATTTTAATACAGGGATGAGAAACAAGGCAGCTAACGAATTTGTAAATTATTTCAATAGGTTAAAGAAGAATTCAGTGTATGGAAAAACAATGGAAAATATTAGAAATGGGTAAAATATTAAAATCCTAACAGACCCAATAAAATATACACATATTTCAAAATCAAATTGTGGATGTACTACTGCATTTTCAGAAAATTTAGTAGCAATTCATATGATAAAAATTAAAATAATGTTCAATGAACCCAATTTACATTGGACTGAGTATTGTAGATATTTCATAAATAAAAATGTATCATTTTCATTATGATGTTATGAAACAAAAATGTGGTGAAAATATTGATTTATGTTACATAGATAATGATTCTTTCATTTACAACATAAGAACTGACGGTTTCTATAAATATATGAAATCAGTGATAAACGAATTTAATACGGCCTCAGAAAGGCCTCTCCTCCTGTTTTCCATTGGGCATCACCTAGGAACATTTTCTCATTGTACAATGGTGCATCCTCAATTAATGATTCTGGGTCTTTGTAGAAAATGTCTTTTACATTATCACCTTTATCCACTGTAGGTGCATGATACGAGACCATTGTTAGATTGTAGAACTTTCGTTTCATTCTTATCTAGCAATTTTTTTCCTTTATAGCTTTGAAGTGCTTCAATTTTCCTATTACACTGTTCTCTACTGCAAAACCAACTCCAAGTTGATGTTGGCATTCACTATTTCCACTATAGAAGTAGCTGTAGAACTTATCTTTACACATGTGTGCTCCACGTCATCTCGTCTTTTGCAGTGTTGCTGCGTCTAGCCTGTACCTATGAAGGTCTTCATCCAGCATCTTCACTGCACCAGGAGTGTAGAGTGATCTTACATTCCAAGTGTCACATTTCACTCTGTGATTATTGTATGGTATTCTAGCATTAAGCTTTGACTCTCTGGGGTCCTTTCCACTGTCGTTCCATCTGGTATCCACACATAGTTTAAGTACATAACTTAACATATTTAAGAAAACAGAGAAAGAGGCTACACACTATAACAAGCCAAATATCTATAGCGCCTAATGACATCCTTTTGGAAGCAAAAGATATAAAGAAATTAGTTATTCTGACCTTGATGGTAGCTACTGGCAACAAAATATTAACACTATTGAAAGTTTCACTAACAGAAATACTATGTAACTAACAACGTTTATTACAAGGAAAGAACTAAATGGAAGACTTATCAGATGATACCAAGCATGAAACTCTAAGTACAGAATTCAAAATGTATGCTTTACGAAGATTAACACCAGACAAGATAAAATGATCACAGATAACATTTATCCAAGAAGAGAGTCGTAGCCGTATCGAGCTGAAAGTTCGCTGCGACTACAATGTAGAACTTCAATGGAGATGTTAATTTTCTCTGTTGTAGACGTTGCTTCCGCAGGTAGTAATCGTGCGGTAGCGTTCTCATTCCTGCGCCCGGGTTCCCGGGTTCGATTCAAGGCGCGGTCAGGGATTTTCTCTGCTTCGTGATGACTGGGTGTTGTGTGCTGTCCTTAGGTTAGTTAGGTTTAAGTAGTTCTAAATTCTAGGGGACTGATGACCATAGATGTTAAGTCCCAGAGTGCTCAGAGCCATTTGAACCATTTTGTAGACGTTGCGATAACAGTAAGCCTATTGACCGCTAGTAGATTGTTTCAGACCGACCTGGGGTTTTAATGTTTTTCCAGTATCGTCTTGACGTACCAGTCAGAAATCCGAACAGATGTAAGGTAACAGTTACCGTTTAGACAGACAACGGAACAGTTATTATACGTGAAGGAAAAATAAGTCGTGAGATAATTAATTCTGGGACTTAATCGTCGTGATCTGTAATAGTCACGAACATTGAAGTATACAGAAACATACCAACTGCCGACATAAACTCTACAAATAGCCATGTGTAGGACACATCTACATGCAATCATTAAGAATTCACAGGTACGCCGTGTTGTCGGAAGCTGTAGTCAATGTCAGAATTGCTGATGCAAATAGCTTCAGTTACCTGAATGACAGATCGGTATGCTTTCAAGTGCATTGTTTAAATAATTCAGAAGTTGAATAAACTCAAATGTAACTTTGATGCTTCGTGTCAGCTATATAATTTAATGGAACTTTACTCTATAAATGTGAAATAATTATTTCTTGAGAGAACGCTGAAATTAAAGGTGATTTACTGACATTATTAACAGGGAACAGTAAGTTTATATCGAAATACGACGCCGTCTGAATATTGTTTAGAGAATACCTTTTCTCTGAATCTACGACGTAGGAGTTGTTGAATTAGCACCGTAGCAAACCCTTAACGACGCTATAATACTTCACAAATCAACATTCTGGTAAGACTATAATGTGGCATCGGTTTGAATGGTGGAACTTATAATTCGAGATATCATATTATCAACTTTTGAACATTCATTTGGAAATCAGGCATAAAGAATTACTGTTATCAAGTTTCACGTAAGCTTATAAGCCCGTCGCGAACACGCGAAGACCGGCCGAGGTGGCCGAACGGTTCTAGGCGCTACAGCCTGGAACCGCGCGACCGCTATGGTCGCAGGTTCGAATCCTGCCTCGGGCATGGATGTTTGTGATGTCCTTAGGTTACTTAGGTTTAAGTAGTTCTAAGTTCTAGGGGACTGATGACCTCAGAAGTTAAGTCCCATACTGCTCAGAGCCATTTGAACCATTTTGAACACGCGAAGGATATTTGGTTTATCGTCTCAGATAAAGGGAGTTGCTGCGGTACCGAGCGGTGCAGTCGCTGTGTGTGGCAGTAAAGGAGACACACATCCTTCGAACACCATTGCTTCAATTATAGGAGAGGGCGGCTTATACATTCCGGGTTGCTGCTCCAACGATACGCGGATATGTTTTAAAGGGAAATAGCATCTGAAGCTAACTAAACAAAGAGAGAAGTTTGTTTCAACAACATTTGCAAACTCAGTTTCGTTTCTTGTAAAACTGTTTCATAAACTTACAGAAACTCTTATTTTGTTGCCTTCTTAGTTTTTTACATTCGTATCACTCTATGTTCCCAAAATAAGAGCCTTGCTGGACACTTACTTTCTATGTAACTGTGACACTATTTAACAATTCAGTCGTGAAATATTGTTTTGAGTCCCACTGTTGTTACGTTTTTTTATGTATAACAGTTTTAGGCGCCTCTTTCCCTGTGGCCATCCGTCACAAAGTATATAGGTTTTCAGTTTTTAATTTTATCGGCAAGGTAGGTTCAGCATATGTTTATTCTAGTAATTTTAGTGTTGCCCTAAGACTCGACTGATGTCATTTCATCTATAAAACTTGCTTAGTGATGGGCTGTTTATTAGCTTTCGATGACTTGCTCATACAGATCGTGTATACGTTTGGTGGATATCTCAACACTTTTTGTATCCAAAAAGGGTTGATTGATTATATGAATACGTTTTGTCTTACATGTTTCAACACTTGAGGCGTTATTTCCAGTGGATTTCTGATTTCTTCAATTCACCAGGGACAAATAATTTTCAACATTATAAAGAGTATTGAATGAGAAGGAATTAACTGTTGGGCGAAACACAGACTAACATACGGACATCTGTGGAAGACTGAATTAGAATGGCAGAAGAATGTCGAAACAAAGTTCCTCTTGTTTTTCGTCATCGCAATAAAAGCACAACATTCTAAAGCAACAATGGGCTGTATAACTTACAGAGAAGACAATAACCTCCAACCGTATATTGCTTCAGGCAAATGCCAGGATGGTTCCTTTGAAAGGGCACATCCGATTATCCTTCTCCGTCTTTCCCTTATCCGAGATTGTGCTCCGTCTCTGAAGACCTCGCTGTCATCGGGACGTTAAACACGAACCTCCTTCTCTCTATTCCTTTCCATGATACAAATATCTTTGACATTTTCATTTAAATAGTTTTTTCAGCTTATGACATTATGATTAAATAAAATACTGGGGTCCCAATGAGGAAAAAAGTGTAATTACTAGTTCTTGCGATATTTTAGAATCGCTGTGAATAGTTTACATTGCTTACTTATTATTGATTTTTTCATAGTCCCCGTGTTTTCATATTCACTCATGTGCTTGCAGTGGTAATAGATTTCTGTCAGAATGCATTCCAATCTCTTACAAAAGAATGAACGAATCATTCAGACGCTAAGTGAGATTCATCTTATGGATCAGCACGTGGAAAGTACAGAAGCAGAAATTGTACGTCTGTGAATGTCAGCTTGTTGTGGGAACCGACCAGAGAAAACGACTATAGCAACCTTTCTCTGCCTTTTAAACGAAGCTGCACACCAATTACTCAGACGTCATGGTAGTTTATAATGTATAATTATACCAGACACGTTTTATTTATGTTTGTTTCAGTGACAAAAATTGTATGTTTTAGGCAAATGTTGAACAACAAGCTGCAGATAATCTATGTGAATATACTAAAGAACTTCTAATGACATCCTTTTGGCATCTCTTTGCGGTATTGAACACAAACTACGACTCTTCTTTTATAATCTAAATAAACGCCGGGAGATGACTTTACTAACAATATGTTGATATTTGATAAGGAGGCATCAATTAAAGTCATTCCATTTAAATAAAGATACATTATAGAGGTACAAGACTTCCAATTATTTCACTAAATATTTCTGTACATAATTAGTTTACCACCACCTTCATGCAAAATGATTTTATATTGGAGTATTCGTGGAGAAAACAGAAGATACTCTGTTTCAACTAATAAACTTGGACTTATCGTGAAAACGGTTGTGACACTGGATTGCTGTGTTCCGCAGCTTACGAAGAAATCGTATTTGTAAAATGTGATTTCCGATTAAATTTCGTTTTCTTAATTGGTTTACTTCAAAGTATTCACCATTAGTTTAAAAAAATATTTTACTGTGTATATTTGCTGCGTTTTTGTTATTAACTCTTTACACAACCATGAAACAAGTACAAACTGAACGGTTTGAGGTCCTGTCGACGGAGAAGTCATTGCAGGTGGAGTACCAGCTAGAGAGGAGACTGAGATGAGGAAAGAAGATCTCAAGGGTACATTCGTCTTAACGACTCAGGGAAACAACGGAAAATGTTAATGTGGATGGCGGAACAGCGATTTAAATCTCACTTTTCGTGAATGGTTATCCAATGCCTTAATCAACCACCGACTCGCTAGGTAATTTCCAAATATGAAACAGTTTTTTTGTCCTTTCTTATATCGTACAATGTGAATATACGTATTTAGTTAATTCGTAGGAACCTTACGTGATATTCGACAGATGTTTAACAAACCAGCAAATCAACTTTCTCTTCCCAGAGTAAATTTTCCCTCTGAAGCGAAGTGTGCGATGCGTCATACATTAGAGGCAGATTAAAACTGTTTATCGTGATCATGCCCCAATCCGCCACAAGGTCTTAATCCTCCTGGAAGTTCCAACATTTTTTAGTTAGCCACAAAATTTAAGTACCTTATATTGATTTCCGTCAACTGAATGCAAGTTCAACAGACGACAGTACTTCATTGAAGCATTTATTATTTAGTTATATAGGAAAAATCAAAGCCCCCCACGGATTCTCTAACACAAATACTTTTACTGATTTCATACTTTTACTAAGATATCATTTGCGGAATGTTTTCGCCCAATTCAGTCTGGATAATACGTACTTCAATGAAAATATTTATTCCAGGAATTTATCTTACGGACTAAGTTATGAGTTCATGAATTTGATTATACATAATCCCACTGCTGTTTGTATATGACCAAAAGCACTCGGGCCTTTCATATGATCGTTGTGATACCATAGAAATTTGCTAGGTGTCGCTTAATATTAATTTGTAGACTAAAATTCACCGAATGTGGTGACATACTATATTTTCACCGAAAACGTGTTCCAGAGTGAAATTCATAATTTTTTGGGGACTACTCTGTTTCATATAAAGTGTAAATGCCCGTCAATAATAATAGAAATTTCAGAGAGTTCTTGTGCATTCTTACATATATTTAGTAGCAGCATTGAGATTTAAATTAATATCAAGGCGACAAACCTTGTGTTTACGATTTGTACATGTATTCATGTAAATTAGAACAAAATGAAAACCGAATATATATAAAGAAGCGACGCAATATATTTTAATGTCATGAAGCACAATTTGAGGACGGTAAAGTCACAAACATAAATCTCTTTGATGTAGACGTTGTAGGAACCACGCACTGCTCATAACAACGCTATCTAACAACTCTGTTTCGGTTTGTGACAGAATGTATTGTTGCTTCGAGCATCCTGTCGGATTGTAGTTATATATAGCCATTTATAAGCGCTGTTTGAGTGCATAATCCGTGAATTCAATCAATTACAGTGAATTCGCTTTGTATTCCTGCAGCGAGCAAGATAGTTCTCCATGGCAAATTGTTCATCGGTGTTAGTGCCGTTGGATCAGAAATGATGCTCATCCAGTCAGACAGCAGCAGCCGACCAATACAGAAGCTGCAACAGGGATGTAACCAATTTTTTTACTTTCGCGAGTTCCTAACCAGGAGCGAATTGTACATTTTCGTCTGTGTGCTTTGATAGTTTAGTTTCTTGAGTATCTACGTGTTAATTTAATATCTAATTGATATAGTTCTCACGTTTTCGTTTGCGTCGGAAAGTAGACCGATTTTGTGACAAATTACCATTTACTAATAAGGGTCGAATTTTTAGTCTCACCTGAGTGCTTCGGCAGTTCGGTTTTTGAACCTCTGCGTATTAATCTAATTTATTAAGTCCAGTTGCCGCCCTGAGTGGCCGAACGGTTCTAGGCGCTACAGTCTGGAACCGCGCGACTGCTACGATCGCAGGTTCTAATCCCGCCTCGGGCATAAATGTGCGTGATGTCCTTAGGTTAGTTAGGTTTAAGTAGTTCTATGTTCTAGGGGACTGATGACCTCAGAAATTAAGTCGCATAGTGCTCAGAACCATTTGACCATTTATTAAGTCCAGTTCCTGCGTTATCGTCAGAGTCTGCAGTAGAGGTTCGCAGAACGTTCGATAGTACGTTGGCCTTAGTAGCTTAGATTCCACAGTCGTTGGTATGGATAGGGATTGTGACTGTTTTGTGAGGATGCGAGCCAAGTTGGTGACACTTCGCTCTGAGATCCAGGCTGTGATTGCTTCGGTTACACAGCTTGAAGCTGCAGTGGAAGGGCGTGACTGTTGTAGGCCAGCCGTGGGGAACCAACGGACTTCCAGCAAGTTCGAGTCCTCCTATCGGTTCTTATCGGTGGCCAGCCCAGCTACTGCTCGTACTGAGGTTTGACCGCTCACCCGTAGTAGGAGGTCTACTTGGGGCATTGCAGGGGGCGAAAGGCTTCCCAGGGGCTGCATGTAAGGCCTCCCCGTTAGTCTGACAGCCAGGTTTCAGGTGCTGTCTGTGGTTGACACTGTCGCTCAGCCAGATGCAGTTGCCTGTCCTGTTTGAGAGGAAACCTCCCAGCCTGCAAGATCTGGACAATCACAGAGAATGGGATTATTGGTAGTTGTGTGCTCCAATGTTAGGCTCGTTATGGGGCCCCTTAGGGAGCCAGCTGCCACGAAGGGGAAGAAAGCCAATGTGCACTCTGTGTGCATTCCGGACGTGTAACGCCTCCTTCCGGATGCATTGAAGAGCACTGTGTGTAGCGAATTGCAGATGGTGGGTCACTTCGGTACCAATGATGTGTGTCGCTTTGTAGAGGGCGAGATTCTGTGTGGTTTCGAGCTGCTAACAAAAGTGGTTGTGGCTTTCAGTCTTGCTTGGGAGATAAAGGCAGAGCTCACCATTTGCAGCATAGTCGACAGGATCGATTGCGGATAGAGCCAAGTTAGTCTGAATCAGAGTCTCAGATGGTTCTACGACCGTATACGCTGCAGATCCCTCGACTTGCGCCATAGGGTGGTTGGGTTCGGGTTCCTCTGAATAGGTCAGGAGTCTAATACATGCAGAAGGTGGCTATACGGGTATCTGGGGTTGTGTGGCGTGGATTGGGCAGTTTTTTAGGTTAAACGGTCTCGGGAAAACACAAAAAATCTTCAGTCTCAAGGGCTGCAGGCCGAGAAGAGGAAGAACGTAGATACAAAAATGGTTCAAATGGCTCTGAGCACTATGGGACTTAACATCTGAGGTCATCAGTTCCCCTAGAACTTAGAACTACTTAAGCATAACCACCTTAAGGACATCACACACATCCATGCCCGAGATAGGATTCGAACCTGCGACGGTAGCGGTCACAAGGTTCCAGACTGAAGCGCCTGGAACAGCTCGGTCACAGCGGCCGGCCAACGTAGATACAGGAACAATCGCTATAACAGTTGTAAATTATCGTAGCTCTATTGGCAAAGTACCAGAGCTTCAAGCGCTAATACAAAGCACTGATGTTCAAATCGTTATAGACACTGAAAGCTGCCTAAAGGTGGAGATAAGTTAAGCCGAAATTTGCAAAGAGCCTAACGGTGTTCCGAAAGGATAGGCCAAACACAGTTGGAGGTGGCGAGTTTATTGCTGTTAGAAGTATTTTACCATGTCGCGAAATTGAAGTATATAATTGCTGTGAGTTAGTATGGGCAGATATCATTCTTGGCAACCGGAATAAAATAATAATTGGATACTTTTACCGACCTCCTAATTCAGGTGATACAACTGCTGAAAGGTTAAAAGAAAGTTTGAGTTTAATTTCAAATATGTACTCCGCTCATAGAATTACAATTGGTGGTGACTTCAATGTATCCTCTCTATGTTGGCGATAAAACATGTTTAAATGCGGAGATACGCATAAAATATCATCCGAAATTTTGCTAAACGAATTCTCTGATTATTGTAACACCCAAATCCTCTAAAACTAAACGAAAAATATGCATATTCAAAAAGCAGACAAAATTTCACTTGACGTGTTCTTGAGAGACCACCTCCACTCCTTCCAAATTAACAGTGTAAGTGTAGACCAGATGTGACTTCAATTCAAAGAAATAGTATCGGCAGCAATTGAGGGATTTATACTAAATAAATTAACAAACGACAGGGCTGATCCTCCTTGGTAAACAAAACGGGTCACACTGTTGCAGAAACAACGAAAAAAGCTTGACAAATTTAAACGGATGCAAAATCTAAAACATTGGTGATATTTCACAGAAGCTCGCGGACTTCAATGCGAGATGCTTATAATAGTTTTCACAACAAAACGTTGCCTCGAAACATTGCAGAAAATCCAAAGAGATTAACGGCAAGACATAATCAATGCCTTCTCTGCGCGGCAGCAATGGAAATACTATCAACGACAGCGTTACCAAAGCAAAGTTATTAAACACAGCCTTTCGAAATTCCTTCACCAAAGAAGACGCAGTAACTACTCAAGAATTCGAATCAAGAACAGCTGCGAACGTGAGTAACGTAGAAATAGATATCCTCGGAGTAATGAAGCAACCTAAATCACTTAACAAAAGAAAGTCTTCCGGTGCAGACTGTATACCAGTTAGGTCCCTTTCGGAGTGTGCTGATACAATAGCTGCATAGTTAACAAAAGAAAGTCTTCCGGTGCAGACTGTATACCAGTTAGGTCCCTTTCGGAGTGTGCTGATACAATAGCTGCATAGTTAACATATTTTAACCATTCACTCGGCGAAGTATCCGTACTCAAAGACTGGAAAATTGCACAGGTCACACCAATAGTGAGGAAAGGTAGTAGGAGTAATCCACTAAATTACAGGACCATGTCATTAATGTCGATATGCAGCAGGATTCTGAAACATGTACTACATTACCTCTAAGAGAACGGTCTGCTGTCACACAGCAACAGGAATTTAGAATACATCATTATTGTGAAACACAACTAGCTATTTACTCACATGAAGTGTTGAGTGCTATTGACAACGGATTTCAAATTTATTCCGTATTTCTAGATTTCCAGAAGGCTTTTGACACTGTACCACACACGGAGCTTGTATAACAGTGCGTGTTGTATGTAACCTCGCCTCAGTTACGCGGCTTGATTCGTGATTTCGTGTCAGAGACGTCACAGTTCGTAGTAACTGATGGAGAGTCAGCGAGTAAAACAGAAGTGATTTCTGGCGTTCCCCAAGGTGGTTTTATAGGCCCTTTGCTATTCCTTATCTAAATAAAAAATTTGGGTGACAATCTGACCAGACGTCTTAGGTTGTTTGCAAATGATGCTGTCCTTTATGGATTAGTAAACTCATCAGAAGAAAAAAAAAATTGCAAAACGATTTAGATAAGATATCTGTATGGTGCAAAGATCGTCAGTTGACTCTAAGTAACGAAAAGTGTGAAGTCATCCAAACGAGCGCTAAAAGGAATCCGTTAAACTTCGATTGCACGATAAATCAGTCAGATCTAAAGGCCGTAAATTCAGATAAATACCTTAGGAATTACAGTTAGGTAAAACTCAAATTGGAATGAACACACAGAAAATGTTGGGGGAAGGCTAACCAAAGACTGAGTTTTATTAGCAGGACACTCAAAAAATGTAACAGATCTACTAAAGAGACTGCCTACACTACGCTTGTCGTCCTCTTTTAGAATATTGCTGCGCGGTATGGGATTCATACCAGATAGGACTGACGGAGTACATCGAAAAAGTTCAAACAAGTGCAGCACGTTTTGAATTATCGCGAAATAGGGTAGGAAGTGTCACTGAAATGATACGGGATGTATGGTGGATGTCATTAAAACAACGGCGATTTTCGTTGCATCGGAATATTCTCACGAAATTTCAGTCATCGACTTTCTGCTCCGAATGCGAAAATATTTTGTTGACGCCGACCTACATAGGGAGAAACGATCATCATAATAAAATGAGGGAAATAAGAGCTCGCACTGAAAGATATAGGTAATAGTTTTTTTCTGAGCGCTGTACGAGATTGGAACAATAGAGAATTATTGTAAAGGTGGTTCGATGAACCATCTGCCAGGCCCTTAAATGTAATTTGCAGAGTATCCATGTAGATGTAGATGTACTAGTCTTTGGTTCCTGACGACAGGTTTTTCTCCTGAAAGGATACGTATTATTGGATCCATCCGCGACTGTACTGAGTCATTTTCTACACAAGAGGTTTGAAAGCAGAGTATCCTTCAGATTATATTTTCATTTATGATCAGGACGTTTCCATTGGTATATACCATTACGTATAAAGGGTGAAAACTGTAGGGACGAATTCCTGACTGGAAATAGAGGAAAAAAAGGTCATATGAACATGCGACCGGAAATGTGTGGTGTGCTTGGAACCAATCGTACCGGAACATAGTACAGAGCTGCACCGCATCCATGTGAAATCAGATGTTCAAAGTGGCCTCCATGGGATGCTCTGCAGGTGTTCACATGTCGCATCATGAACTGCTGGAGTCTTTCGCAGTTTCCAGCCTCTCTCCGAGCAGCGTCACAGGTGTCGTGAACACTCCGGGAAAGCGTCTGCTTATCAGGAACTTGTTAGGCGTACAAAACGCTTTTCAGATGCACCCAGAGGTAAAAAATCTAGGGGTTTAAGTCCGGTGATCTAGCAGGTTACGCTACAGAGCATCCGCATCCTATCCAACGCCCGGGGAAAAAGTTGTTGAAATGTCGGCGAACTGTACTGTAGAAATGGGTTTGAGTTCCGCCATACTGAAACCACACTATCTATCATACTGACAAAGGAACATTCTCAAGCAGCCTAGGCAGAGTATTTCGCAGGAAGTCACGGCACGTTCCTCCTTCGAGGTGTTGTGGAAAAATAACCGGTCCAGGTATGTGCCCATATATTGATGCGGACCCGATGCTGATGAGATGCCTCACCGATTCCCGATGATAGTCTGTAGACAACAGGTGACGACTATACAGATCGATTATGTCTGTTCTAGTAAAGGTTGCTTCGGCGATAAAGAGGACTGATGACAGAAATCCCGAAAATGTGATGGTCTGATGCAAAAGCTATTAAAAATGATCTTTTACGTAGAGAGAATTTCGTTACTGACAATCCTTGCACCCGTTGCAGGTGATAGAGATAGTTGTACTTTGGCTCACACCATGCTGGTGGTCCAATTGCTTCTACTAGAGTTCGGTTCAATAGCCTCTAGAACCCGGCCCCCCATATCAGGTGTCCGTACAGTCCGACGCCTCCTTGCACTTTCGTCTGAATGTAATGATCCATGATCGCGAAAGCGCCCAAAAAAGGCCTTGAAATGTTGCGTGATCTGGTTTGTATCTGTGAAGGTACTTGTTCGGGTGTAGCTGTGCTGCTTCTCAACCGTTTCCATCTGATTAGCCATACACAAACACCATATCGGCTTGTTTGTGACATGAACAGCGGATCATTCTGCAGCTTACTGTACGCATCGTCAAACAAACAGCCTGCAGCACACAAGGAACACACGGAACATGGTGAGAGGAGCTGTTATTTGTCAGCGCCAACTACTGTGACAACTATGCATTTCCGGACACAAATTCATAGGACCTTTCTTCCTCCATTTCCAGTCAAGAATCCGTCACAGCAGTTTGTCGGCTTTATAATGTTCACGCTGTATATTCACGTTAGCGTGGTTTCATTCTTCTTTCATGTTATGCAAACGCATTGTTTTCCCCGTTTAAAGTCCACACCCATTCTTGAGGGAGGACTGGCAATATTTCCTCCACTTTGAGACCACGGTGGCTTGTCATCGACACAACATCTCTTTTGGTCTGCCACAACAGACGAGCAGCTATAGCTTATGGCAAGGGAGGGCAGCACAAATTAAGGCCAATATTACATTTAAGGTGTTAGCTGAGACCCAAAGGAAGCGTTTGCTACAAAGCTGAGTTACCAGCAGAGGTACAAACCATGGTTTCCTACCACTGTATTCTGCCTAGTGATTTGCGTAGATCCTGTCTTGATATGAGTGAAGTCAGTTTGTGACTGTACTGTTGACCAAAAGAGTGGCTTCAACGATCTATGACATTCACCGAAATACAGGACGATTGTGGTACTCCTTATAACATACGGACACTTCTGGGTGTATCGTGCACTGCTCAGTGTTCCCTCAGGGAACAGAAGCACTTGATACTCCAAATGTTGTCCGTGGACGTTGAGGGACAAGATAGGTTTTGCCCAGTATGAAGACAAAAAGTAGATGCTTTCGCCGTGTCTGAGTGAGCATCATCTTGCTGAAATGTTATCCCAGAATGGCTTGCTACGGAGGACAACGGTACGGGGCATAGAATGTCGTTGAGGTACCGCTGTGCTGTAATGGTGCCGCGAATGACAACAAAAGTGGTCCTGCTATGGAATGAAAAAGCACCCCAGATTATGACGCCTGCTCGTGAAGTCGTATGGCAGGTGACATTCACCTTGGTATGCCATTGCAGGCCGGGGAACCTACAGACACGTCTTCGCTGATTAGTGAAGCCTGGAATCTCATTGACTGGGATAGAATTCTCTTCAGTGGTGAGTCCCGCTTTGAATTGAGGCCCAATGACTAGCGAGACTCCTCTCGAGATTCCCCCGGACAGTGGTTGGATACCAACCTATCGCCCGTCATACAGCCCAACAACCATTATTTATGGGTCTGGAGTACCATTTCATTTAACAGCAGGTCCCCTTTGGTTGTCATATGCGGCATTCTTACAGCATAGCGGTGCGACGATTATATTCTATGTCCTGACTTTTCTCTCCTTCACGGCAAGTCATTCTGGTCTTGCAATTCAGCAAGAGAATACCTTTCTGCACAAGGCAAGAGTTTCGACTGTTTGTCTTCGCGCTTGCCAAACCCTAGCTTGGCCAGAGATGTCGTCAGATCGCTTCCTAATTGAGGCCCCTCTAAACAGCTTGGGATTTTGCCTATCTCAGGCGTCAATTGGAAGTAATTTGGCACAATATCCATCAGGAGGCCGTCCAACAGATCTGTCAATCAAATCCGAGCCGAGTACGTGTTTACATAAGGACCAGGGGTGTAACAACGCATTATTGAATGGCCTACTTTTTTAGAGTGTATTTAGCAAACATTCAAAATACGAGTGCAAGGAGAGGACGTTAAGCAGTGCGAGAAAATCTGTGTTTATTTAAGTAAAATAAATACTTATGATTCTATGAGGTCTCCTTTTAGGATAGTGCACTTCGGTACACGTTTTCCACGTTTTCCAATGTAAATATAGTACCTAGACCAAGAGTCGGCAAGGACTCCAACCACTTCATTTAACTCCTACATTTCCTGACCACAAATATCTTTAATTGTAGAAACAGATGGAGGTAGGAGGGTATCAACTTTAGTCTGTTAGGTGTTCGCTCTTCAAATCTCTCGGTTTTCAAAGCATCACCGCGGGTACATGCATTGTATCATCCTTCTTTTCTTTTTGTGGCCTAAGCTTCTTTTTCATACGCTACTTTGCACCGACGGTCCAGGCGCAGTATCTTCCAGTAACTGTTTTTGTTCTTTACACGATAAACTGTAAGAAGAACCCAGAATGTATATCAAAAACATTGGCTATCCTCTTCATACAGTAAAATCTTATTCTCCTTTATTTTGGTGTAGGGCCTTCTACCTTTGCTACATTGCTTTGACACCTGTTGCTTTGTGTGCTGAAGTTTTTGACTCAAGTCGTTTCCACAGTAACTCTGAGCTGCACACCGTCGATTGGATTATTTTTAAAGCCAAAAAAGATTTGAGAAATTCATTTTCACATTTACTTTTTGGTCAGCTTTATAAAACGGTATCATCCAATTTCCACGAGCTTTCTCATAATCATTCATTTTAATTTTGCAATACTCTTTATTGTGACACGCTAGTGACTCATTTACATCATACATTTGTAATTCACTATTGTTCAGCAACAGGTTGTGTGCTTTTAGCCTTTATCCTCTCATTTGCTGTTGCAACGTACATGACGCAGTTGACTTTCAAGACAAATATCCTTTCAGCTGGCCATTTGTTATCTTCATAGGTGAATAAACTGACTTTTAACAATAGTTTACCATTTTCGATGAATATCCCTCGGAAATAAAGAAACTCTTTGATATTCCACGGAATTAAAATTTATCGATCTGAGATAGACCCACGTAACTCGAATACTTTAAAATACCCTTTAAACGAGGGAACCATTTTTAACCGCCGTTGGCTGTCTGTTTTATTCCCTTAATCGACCATGCATATAAATTACATTACTGGCCAGTTTCGGCCTAAGGCCTTTGTCAAATGTCTGAAATATAATACCAAAATCACAGTAAGTAGATAAGATATAGTAGTAGATAACAGCTGTTCTTGTAAGCTGATGAGTATGTGCACGACTATATCTGTTCCATTCGACATGTGTATGTGTGGTAACGTGTCTTTCCCTACATAAGGCGTAACAGAATTTGTAAATGTGCATACACGTCGCCAATATCATGTAGGTGATTTAAACAACAATTGTAATAAGCAGCCGTATTGTTATCCACTAATCTGCCTTACCTAATTATTACACTTGTGGTATTATATTGCAGACATCTCATAATGGCGTAAGGACGAAACTGGCCAGTAATATAATTTGTATGCATTGCGCATTAAAGGAATAAAACTGACAGCCTACAGTGGTTAAAACGGTTCCATCATTAAGACGACACAGTGAGGCCGTGAATAACTACATGACGGTTCAAATGGTTCAAATGGCTGTGAGCACTATGGGACTCAACTGCTGTGGTCATCAGTCCCCTAGAACGTAGAACTACTTAAACCTAACTAACCTAAGGACATCACACACATCCATGCCCGAGGCAGGATTCGAAAACTACATGAAGGAAAAAGACCTCAAAATATTGTACAGATAATGTTGTCACTTGACATATGTATCAAAAAGGTGAAAGCAATCGTTGATTTATGTCGATGCTTTTCTGTGCCACACTGTGAATTTATCTCCTAGCCCTCATATGACTTCCCAAATACAATTCAGTGTTCCGCAACTGACTTCGCGATGAGGGAAAAAAAGGAACGTTTTGGACTTACATTAAAGGTTGTGATGAAATGCGCCACTAATAACATACAGCGAGATTATACTGGTCCCCACTACAAAGCGAGAGAATCTGAGTTAATATCCGCGATCTTAAAGTATTCACTTTGTCGGTCCTCGGGCAACGTCTGGTGCGGAGATCCGATGCAAGAGGGAAGGCGGTCCAAGAGTAAAGGCTTGCGCAGCGCTGCCGTAGATGAAAGCGAGACGTGTTCAGCTTGAGCAGGAGAGAATCGATATAATCCCCCTGGCGTGCGACTGCGCCCCCTGTTCCACGGGGTGCATAAAAATTGCAGTGGCCGCCAGCCGCCAGCCGCCAGCCGCGTCCAGTCGATCCCTCGGCCGCCGCATCGCGCACGTGGCCGCTTACACTCTCGCCGCACGCGCGCGCTGCAGCTGACGTCTCACTTCGGAGAGCATTCAGCCGACAGCATGGCACAACACTGCTGTAGAGCCGAGTGTATTAAGTTCTGAATTAAAAAGATCAGTGACAAATGCATTAGCAGTCAGGATTGATGTGTTTATTGACACTCACGAAATATATGTCCGAACGAATATCTACGCGACCCCTGAGAGTCACAAGATTCAGACAGACTATTGGGTCATGTCTCTATACCGTCATCATTCTTTCGGTGCTGAGAGACTTGAAGTTATCACACTACTCTCCCGGCAGTTTGTGCTGACATTTAGAACCAGAGACACCATTTCTTTTATAAATACATTGCCGGAAAAAGATTTGTACACAATTTTTGAGGTTTCCATTTCACTCGACATTTATTGTTGGAACAGTGTATAAGGACTACATGAAGTGATCCGGTTACAGATCAATAGCAGAAGCGGTTGTGAGGTATCAGGTCTCCACCCATGCTGAAATACCCGTATTAGTGTACGTTGTAGCCTTCACGAACGGCGATACAGGCGCCACTGGACTCGCATTCGGAAGGACGACGGTTCAAACCCGCGTCCGGCCATCCTGATTTAGGTTCTCTGTGATTTCCCTTAATAACTCCAGGAATATGCAAGGATGTTTCCTTTCAAATATCACGGCCGATATCCTTTCCAATTCTTCCCTAAACCGATGGGACCGATTACCTAGCTCTTTAGTCCCCTCTCCCAAATCGACCAATTCAGGTGTTGACTCTGGCATTCAGTCGATGGTACAAATGGTGAATACTCTTCTGGGGTACGTTATGCCACACCTGCCGGCCCTGTTCACCTAGTTGAATTTCACGTGCTATGTGCACAACCATTATTCTGCTGGGAAAACACGGCACCTTCGGGCAAAAAAAAAAAAAAAAATGAGTCTAACAACATTCTGAACGACCGACCGTTCTTTCACCAAAGGCGAAGGAGAGTTCCAGCTTATCGCACCCCAAATTACACTGAAGAGCCAAAGGAACTGGTATACCTGCCTAATATCGTGCAGGGTCCCCGCGAGCACGCAGAAGTGCCGCAACACGACGTGACATGCACTCGACTAATGTCTGCAGTAGTGACGAGGGAATTGATACCATGAACGTGCAGGGCTGTCCGTAAATGCGTAAGAAATCTCTTCTGAACAGCAAGTAGCAATGTCTCCCAAATATGCTCAATAATGTTCATGTCTAAGGACTTTGGTGGCCAACGGAAGTTTTAGATTTCAGAAGAGTATTCCTGGAGCCACTCCGTAGCAATTCTGGGCGTGTGGGGCGTCGAATTGTCATCCTGGAACGGCCCAAGTCCGACGGAGCGCACAATGGACATGAATGGCTGCAGGTGGTCAGACAGGATGCTTACGTACGTGTCACCTGCCAGAATCGTATCTAGACATATCAGTGGCCCCATATTACTCTAACTTCACACGTCCCACAGCGTTACAGAGCCTCCAATAGCTTGAACAGTCCCCTGCTGACATGCAGGGTCGATGGATTCATAAGGTCGTCACCATAACCGTACACGTCCATCCTCTCGATACAATTTGAAACGAGACTCGTCCGACCAGGCAACATGTTTCCACTCTTTTTTTTTTTGGTCATCGGTCCACTGACTGGTTTGATGCGGCCCGCCACGAATTCCTTTCATGTGCTAACCTCTTCATCTCAGAGTAGCACTTGCAACCTACGTCCTCAATTATTTGCTGGACGTATTCCAATCTCTGTCTTCCTCTACAGTTTTTGCCCTCTACAGCTCCCTCTAGTACCATGGAAGTCATTCCCTCATGTCTTAGCAGATGTCCTATCATCCTGTCCCTTCTCCTTATCAGTGTTTTCCACATATTCCTTTCCTCTCCGATTCTGCGTAGAACCTCATTCCTTACCTTATCAGTCCACCTAATTTTCAACATTTGTCTATAACACCACATCTCAAATGCTTCGATTCTCTTCTGTTCCCGTTTTCCCACAGTCCATGCTTCACTACCATACAATGCTGTATTCCAGACGTACATCCTCAGAAATTTCTTCCTCAAATTAAGGCCGGTATTTGATATTAGTAGACTTCTCTTGGCCAGAAATGCCTTTTTTGCCATAGCGAGTCTGCTTTTGATGTCCTCCTTGCTCCGTCCGTAACTGGTCATTTTTCTGCCTACGTAGCAGAATTCCTTAACTTCATTGACTTCGTGACCATCAATCCTGATGTTAAGTTTCTCGCTGTTCTCATTTCTACTACTTCTCGTTACCTTCGTCTTTCTCCAGTCATTAACAGTCCAATATCGGTGTTGAGAGGCCAAGGTGAGGCATAAAGCTTTGTGTCGTGCGGTCATCAAGGATACACGAGAGTGCCTTCGGCTCCGAAAGCCTAGATCGATGATTTTTCATTGAATTGTTCGCACGTTGGCACTTATTGATGGCCCAGCATCGAAATCTGCAGCAATTTGCGGAAATGTGTCTCACTTCTGTCATTCATACTTACCCAATTGGTTTCTTTTTTGCTGTCATGTGCTTTATTAAAATAAAGGATACAGCTCTATGTCAATAGTTCAGAGGATGTACCACCAATATATTACATACTATTATATACAGTCATATCACCAACTATTTTACATTTCATATGAACACCTCTACCACGAACAAAGACACAGATATTATCATCATGAGACAGTTTACAAGACCTACGGGTTCTAACACACAATGGTTTATCAGTCGTCATTGGTCCTCTTCTTGTAGGATCTTTCTTCGGCTGCAGCGATGTCGGAGATTTGATGTTTTACCAGATTACTGATATTCACGGTACACACACGAAATAGTCGCACGGTAAAATTCACACTTCATCGCTACCTCGGAGATGCTGTGACCCAAGGCTCGTGCGCTGACTATAGCACCACGTTCAAACTCACTTAAATCTTGATAACTTGCCGTGGTAACCGATCTAACAACTGCGCCACACGCTTGTCGTCTTATATAGAAGTTGCCGACCACATCGCCGTATTCTGCCTGTTTACATATCTCTGCATTTAAATACACATGTCTATAACAGTTTCTTTGGCGCTTCAGTGTGTAAGGTTAGTGTGTCTTGGACGGCGGTCTGCGAGACAGGGCTGACCAGTTCTACGTGGTGCGCGCAAACGATTATCAAGTGCGTATAGGTAGAGTATGCTTTCATCGCTTAAGACTACGGCATGCCATTCTGTCTTCCAATTGATCCACAATTTGACCCCTTTCAGGCTCGCTCACTTGTCTGTCGGGAGCACGAATCCGTCTCTGTGGTATGGTAGCCTGCTTACTTCACACATTTGCGCACACCGAATCTTCTGGGTGTAAGCATTCCCTATCAAAGGGTAGACACAGCACTCTAGTAGCTATGTCGCAACGTTAGCTGTTGGTGGACCACGTTAAAGCCATTATCAGTACGTCTGCTGTTCCACTGGTGGCATATGTTGTCATCGGATCAAGATCAATGGCGTCTTTCCGGGCGTACTTATTTTTTTAGTGGTGTTGCTGCTACGATGTTCATACAATAAAAGATAAAAGTATTTCAATCAGTCTACCAAGGATAAATCCTTGGCAGTACTTGGACTGAAACCCAGATCCCCTCGAATGTTGCCCAAAATACTGACTGCTCAGCTTCAAATGAGCACAATATCAGTATCTGCAGAGCGCAAACTGAAACGAATGTAACTAATTTATAATTTCAGTTCTCAGACGCTCATGGAGTCCACTGCTCAATTCTTAAAGAGTGTAATGTAAAAAATGTCAAAAACGAGGTGTTTCATCAAGATTGAGCTCATATCGTGGCTTCTGGCACACAACTCAAGGTCTGTGCATCAGGTATGAAAGGAAACTGCCATATCTGTTGCCAAATCTGAACGTGGATCTCATATCGAAGCTCTCTGTAGAATGCGAGACATCAACAGGCACGGACGTTGACGATATCACATGCTCTACATCACTTTCTACATGTAAAAGCAAATACAAACCCGCTTTCCAGTCAGAATAACTTGTTTCTTCTCATCTTTTATTTTATATTATTAACCACATCTAGATTCATATCTACATACTCATCTTCATCTAAATTTGCATCTACATCCACATTCATACCCTGCAAGCTACTATACGGTGTGTGGCGGAAGGTACCTCATACCACTACTAGTTATTCCATTTCATGTCCGACTAGTTAATAAAGCGAGAGAAAAAAAAAACTGTCTTTTTTCGACTCCGTACGAACCCTAATTTTCCTGATCTTATCTTGGCGGCGCTTACGCAAAATTTAAAGGGTGATTGTAATGAAACTTTATCTACTTGAGGCAGTGCAAACGGAAAACTATACTGGGTGAGCCAGCTAACGCAGACCACCCCAAATATATCACAAACGAATAAATATATATGGAGATGCGGTTTTCACCAAGTTCTCAAGTAATTTTTATCATTTACCGTCGCTGAATTACTACACGACTTTGCTTTTTCTAATGAAACTATGAATCTCTTTCCTTGGCATTTGGAAGAAGCTTCTAAGAGACCTTCAGCGACGTATCATGTATGGGGCCTCATTAAACATTATAAGGACAACAGTCACAAACCACTGTCCCACCGTCAGGAGAAGAGGTTTCACAAGCGTCTGCCCTATGACATCAAAAATAGCCAAATACGGAATTCAGGTACGGTCTTGTATCTAGCTCTGCGCTTGAAGCCCATAAATCTGTATTCTGGTGTTGTAGCAATCACATAATTTTCTGGTAAAGCTGTTGAGACATTCAAAATTCACACGATAGTCGAAAATGTGAATATCGCTGAAGGCGAATATCGCTAAGCTATTAGAGTAGCGATGTGCTTGTATGCTTAGTAGTATCCAGAACGTGCCAAACACTCACTATTTGTTTTTGCAAACCTTATAAAAGAGCTCTATAAACTGGAATTGTGGAGAGTAAAATATACCAAAGAAACAGAAGAGCAACTTCACTTGAAACATTCGGGCTTGTTGGCCGTGGTCGATGTATAAAACTTTCTTCTAACGTTTTATCTCCGACTGCGGGAGACATCTTCAAAGGTAAAGCAACGAACTGTTCGCTGCCTTACCTCTGAAGAAGTTTTCCACAATGGTAGATGAAAAGTTAGGAAAAAGTTTTATATATCGACCATCGCCTGTTAGTCCGAGTGTTTCAAGTTAAGTCAGTACCAGTCGTGAAATCTTGCATTGTAGCTAGAGCAGCGCATGAAAGAAATGAAACTAACATTTTAGCAGCAGTAACACACAATGCAAATGTCTGTACGGGGCGTCTAGGAAGCACGTGAGAATCTAGGAAACACATGAACACACACACACACACACACACACACACACACACACACACACACACACACACACACACACACACCAAACGAGTGTTCTGCGAACACTGCATTCCTAGACATTTAATCCTCTTTACATTTCGTTGGTACTGCAGCTTCACGGGAATGTATTACAAAATTGGTTACAGTTCTCTGAATACTATCTACGAAAAGTGCAAAGTAATGTGGCAGACCTATGAAAATTTTTGTTGAAGGTAGAAGCGTCGTTTACAAACTCTGGACAAGTCAATCTACGCAATAAATACTAATCGTCAGTTAAAAATACACGCTGACCCGAAGAAGCGGATAAAAATAACGCTCTTGGTTTGTCAACTTTTGGTGCGTGTTTTTAACACCCACATTATTGGTTCCAGTTTTGATGATGAGAACTAAATACACCAGATATCACTAGTCCTAAAATATGGTGCCGCTGTAGTTACTGGGAGACGTCACAGTGGACATAAGGCAGCCATTGTCTTATCAACATGACATATGTCCCACCCATATGGCACGTGTAATGATAGACGCTCTTAAGAGAACATGTTTTAGAGTACATGAACGGTCGTTTAGGAAACGTGATTGTTCTCAACACTCACTTAAATGTTCACTAATTCTGCCTGTGGTGAAAATTAAAACAAGAGTTCTATTAATAAACACTGACGAGTCCCAAAGCATAAAATGCCTTATAATGAAGGGACTTGCTGCAGTAAACTCCCAAAAAAAAAAAAAAAAAAAAAGGTTCAAATGGCTCTGAGCACTATGGGACTTAACATCTATGGTCATCAGTCCCCTAGAACGTAGAACTACTTAAACCTAACTAACCTAAGGACATCACACAACACTAAGTAAACTCCAACTGAAATTCAACGTGCAGTATTGGTTCTCCAGAATCACTTTATAGGACGCAGCAATGCTCAAGGTCAGCATAATGAGCACCTGGTATGACAGATGTGATGATAAACGCACGACCAATACCTGAATTACGTGGCAGTAGGTCAGACATTTGTGGAAACTCTTCGGTGACAGCTGTTTGCGGCGCTATTATTTTGATACTATTTTTCATTTGATTAAGTTCCATACGTTTTATGCCTCTGAAGTTCTCTTATGGCCCAGAAAGATGTATATGGTTCCATCAGGGGAAAGAAACAAAGTCGGTATTCATTCTCGATATGTTTTGGGTGTGCTTTTTTAACTACCCCTCGTCCTGTGTACTACATGGGTACCCAGCTTATGGGAATTATATTAAGGTTATGCGCTGCAGGATTTGCATTGTTAATGATGTTAGTGTCATAACTTGCCGTTATGCGACGGTAGTGGTACGGCGACGTTGGGTTGAAATGCAAGCATCATTTGCGTTACAGCTGCACACGGTCAACGTGAGTCTCGATAAGGTGAACAGGCTTTACTCGTAAAACTGTTTTATCAGAAGAACAGTAAATGCGCTCTGCGCTTCGCGAGTAACGATGCAGTAAAGGAATACGGAGATGTCCTTTTACCGCATCGGCATTCGAGAATATGATTCTGAATTTCGAATTAACTGTCGATTTGGGAATTGCTTCTGGGAGAGGCTGACGGCCATTTACGCCACAAATTGTGAAGAGAGTCATGGCTGAGAATGCCGGACGCAATGGCCAAACCTGAGGCAGTGCACGAGCTGTGTCACGAGAACTCAACATTCAATGGTCCTCAGTTGCTGCGGGGAGCAGTAGTGCAAACCCTAGAGCGGTTGCAGGCTGTCGTGCATGAAGATGGTCGTCACAATGAGCAACGTTTGTAATATGGAAAGGAAATACAGGGTGTCCAGTAAAGGACTCGCTGATTTCAAAACTAAATATCTCGAAAACAAAGATCGATAGAGGAATTCAGTGAACTGTATGTTTGTTGTGAAAGCTGTAAGAAATTTATACAGCAGTTTGAAATAATAGTTACAAAAGCTGCTAACAGATGGCGCTGTACGCTGTACAGTTCATATCAGCATACAGAAGTGAAATAATCGTATGAAAACAATCTTTGCAAACAATCACAGCACAATGTTTTCAAAATGTTCACCATTGGCACTACAGAGGTGTCGCAAACGAAGAATGAAATTCACCATCACATTTTGTAGTGTCTCAACCGAAATCGATTCACATGCCACAGAGATCGCCGATTCAAGCTCGTCCAGCGTGGCGGGATGCTTCGGGTAGACCATGTCTTTCACTGTATCCCACAAAAAAAAGTCACATGGAGTCAAATCCGGCGAATATGGAGGCCAATCCATGCCTGCAACAGTAAATTTGGGATATTCCGAAGCAATGACTCGATTTCCGAAGTATTCCTCAAGAAAGCGAAACACCTGTTCGGTCTGATGTGGTCGGGATCCATCTTGCATAAACCATTCAGTACCTGGTCGATCCTCTAACGCTTGCTGTGTGGCGACAAATTGTTCCAAAATTGCAACGTATCGTGCACCAGTGAACGTTTCTCGAATGAAAAAAGGGCCAACAATGCCTCTGCTGTATACTGCGGCCCACACAGTAACTTTAGGAGAATACAGAGGTTTCGCTTCACACCAATATGGCTTTTCGGAACTCCAAAATCGCCAGTTCTGCTTATTCGCGTATCCATTCAGGTGGATGTGTGCTTCATCTGTAAACCAGACGCAGCCAACATCAAATCTTCCACTATCAGTCATTATGAGCATCTGATTAGAAAAGGCAACCCTTTGTTGCACAGCTCGTACGGGTATGGGATGGTGCGTTTGAATTTTGAGTGGAAACGTGTGTAGGCTCTTTCTCAATATTTTGTGCGCGCTGGAACGCTTCAAACCAGGCTCAGATGCAATTCTACGGACGGATGACACTTGATTTCGCTGAATAATTTCAGAAACTGTGGTGATATTTCAAGGCGTAACAGCGGTTGCTTGCGGCCAACATGCCCCACTAGATTATCAGTTACGCTGTCTGTTCGCTGAAATTTTGCGAAGAGCGTACGAATGGTTTTCGCATCGGGTCTTTTTGGAACATTAAATCGTGCTTGAAAACTTCTCCTTATTGCAGCAGGACTCTCTTCTAACCTGTGGTACTATAGCACCAGAAAAACGCGTTGGTCAATGGAGTACATGGTTTTAATCTCTTCCTTCGGTACGCTAACCTCCTTTCACGTTTCAATAGTGGAACTGATCGCTCTGGGATTCGGATCACTATTTATAATAGGCATTACGTATGGCGATTATAGCGCCATTTGTTAGCAGCTTTCTTAACTATTATTTAAAACTGCTATATAAACTTCTTACAGCTTCCACAATAAACATACCGTTTACTGCATTCCTCTATCGATGTTGGTTTTCGAGATGTTTAATTTTGAAATGAGGGAGTCCTTTTCTGGACACCCTGTATGATACGCAAT